>NC_056727.1:4758055-5105555 GCF_019279795.1 Protopterus annectens | reverse complement strand
TTATATACTGCCACAGAGACCTTGTAAGCCTGTGGAAATGGAATATTATCACAATATTCTCTTTTATCTATGTTTGCCATCTACTATATTACAGTGGAATAGCATAGAATACATAATCACTTACGGGTTATGTTAAAGATACTGAGGATAAAGTCTGTAGTGTGCTGTGACTATAAAGAAAGAGCTAGAACAGTGATGATGAAGCAAGCTATAAGCAAGCCAGAATGCGCAGGTTCATGTAATCTTGAAGTAGTGAGTCCGAGATGAAAGCTGAGTAAGTAATAACCATGATGTCCAGAGATGCACTGAACCTTTGCCCACACTTGTCGTGCACCTCATTATGAAGTCCATTCCTTATTTTGAGTTGCAGAAACTCCATGTTCCTAGCTGTTCTACATTCAAATAGTCTGTCACACATTCAGTGGTAAGATTTATTTTTAACTAGTGTCCATGGTAAATAATACTGAATCCTATTACTACATCAAAATAACATTCTGTAAGTATGAAATAACACATTTTAACATACTGTGAGCTTGCTAATTGAAGTTGTTATTAAGCTGTTTGTAAAAGTTCTACATTATGCTCTTTTGGTCCACGTTGCAAGAGGCAGTGTTCCACGTTTTGGAGACAAACAGTTGAGAGCTATGCTTTCTGCCTAACACAAGTATAACTTGGCAGCATGCATGACAAGGTAGGCAGCAGTTTCATATCCAAGCTGAGGTAGATAGTGTTTCCATGCAAGGAGCTACATTCTGGGCACGTAAGAGAGCAAAACAACAAAATGTAAATGGACATGCATTCACTACATATGATAAGGGTATGGTCTATGTAGTCTTTATGGTTGCCTACAGTGTGGGGTACAGCATTCTTAGGCCTAGACATGTGGAACTCCCCCCCCCCACTGCTCTAGAGTAGAGCTGCAACATGGATGTCTCCTTAAATCTTGCCTTAATGTTGCCAGCAGGGATGACTGTCTACCCTAGTCATATCTATAAGTCCCAATAAAAAGGAAAAGCCCTGCAGTAAGTGCATATGTGTGTGGCAAGTACATCTTCTTTATATATTGCTATATTTGTCCCCAGAGCTGTTATACATCATACATCCATAGCTGTCCCTTCAAGTATAATATAAGTAGAGTACCTCTGTCTGCATCTGTCATACTACCAATATAAGCAGTATACAGTCTACATGTGTCTGTGTCATGTATTCACAATTGTCTGCATATCCTGAGGATGAGGTGAATAGCAAAGGCTGGCCAGTCTCAGCCCTGCAGAAAATAATGTTGACATACAGGCTGGGTGACATCTGTTGGGTAGACGAGGTGCTGTCTAACCCTTGTGAAACCAGATGCAACAGACAGTGGTCTATAACATAAATTTGATAAGAGACACAATCATATGTTAGAGCAGTATCATAAACATGTTATGACATACTACCCCTGTGCCAAGGTAAAGGTACATTCTGTAGTAACTGAGAGGTCAGCCCATGGGAGAGAGGCTGTCTGGGGCCAGCAGAATAAAAGAGCCAGAGGTCCCTTTAGGGAAGTAATGACAATGAGATCATTCATAGAATAATGAACACTGGCATCAGAATAGCCCCCCCCCCCCGTGTTTCTGGCATTAGAATAGCCCACCCTCCCACGTGTTTATGCATGGTGCACAGTTTAGTACCACACACAGCATACAACACACTTCTGTACAGCAGCCCTGCATATACAGACTGTAGGCTGACTACAGCATTTTGCTTATGTTTTGTTATAGAAAAATGTCAGGTTTGTAGCCCCAACACAATGGCAGCAGAGTTAGTTTGGGATTGTAATGTATGCCTTGCACTAAAACCCTTAGTGTGCACTCCACAGGGGCACAGTTGTACCACAAGTGCTTTGGCTCCCAGTTTTAATTTCTCCAACTCATTTGGGTTTCTAATACCATGATGAGAATGGACCCCACTCCTAAGTCAAAGTACGATTAAAGTTCATGAAATTAGTATTGATTCAATCTTTGATGTCAGGCAGAAGTGCTCTTCGCAGCACCCACAATGTGCCCAGTAATGACTCCTTCTGCAATCCATATGGAGTTACTTGTATTGGTAACATATCTAAATGTGATTATAGATTATTTTTATAAGGCCCATTGCTCCTACTACTATTGGGACTGTCTGGGTATCTTTCTTCCACACTGCTCTCATTTCTGCCTTCAAATCCTGATATTTTATGACTTTATGTCTCTCTGTATGCAAGGCACTGTAGTCACTAGGTGTGGCAAATTCAATGATCAATGCTACTTTTTGTCTTCGTTTCATGGGCCACTGTATCTGGTTTTCTAGCATTTATCTTTTGAACTGTTGGTAACGGATGATCCCATGTGATGTAAACTTCAGCATTTTCTATGATGCTTTGTGGCTCATGTTTCCAATGTTTTTCAGCCACATCAGTAGCATAATATCTCCACAATCTCCAGTGCAACAGTCTTGCCACATTATTATGCCTTTCAGTATACAGACCTTCTGCCATTAGTACGTCACAACCAGCAATGAGGTGTGCGACTGTTTCCAATTTGGTTTTACAGAACCTAAATTTGTCTGTTTCTCCCACATGTTCAATGGACTTTGTAAACCAATATGTACACAGCCCACTGTCTTGGGCTGCAAATATTAACCTTTCATCTCTTGGTTTGAATTTGCCTCTCCTTAACCATTCCTGTGTTCTTCTTGTTCAACCTGAGGATCTTCCATAAGTTTTCTATACTTGTAACTATATTTATGCATTTTCCACATTTCTTGCCTTCTCATCTGGTCCTTCACCTTATATTCTTTCTTTTGTTTTTTTTTTGTTTGTTTTTTTAGCACTTTCAGTTACTGCCTGATTTTTATCTACTACTGGTTTAATTTCCATTCCTGCTTGACGCCGATATGCTTCTGCTAGATTAAGCAGAGAAGTTGTTTTAGATTTATTCTCTTCATATTTCAAAACTTTCACTACATTTGGGTCTTGTGAGGTCAGCAAATATGTGTGGAGTCCCACGATTGCAGATCTATACATGTAATCAGTTTCAAGGAGTCCCATCCCTCCTTCGGAACAGGGAATATATAATCTTAGTATGCACTGATTTTTCTAAATCATTTGGTGAGCATGAAGCATCCTTCTTGTTTTCCTGTCTAATCTATCCAACATGTTTGGGGCCAGTCAATCACTCCAAAACTGTAAGTTAGGACAGGAAGAGCAAATTGGTTCATAACTTGGATTTTGTTCTTAGATGTCAATGCTGTTTTCAGGATTAACTTAAGTCTTTTAAAGTTGCCCTTACTAAGTTTTATTCACGTTTGTTCATGTTTTATTTTTGATCCTTCATCAATTCCCAAATATTTATACACTCCCTCTTCCTCAAGTTCTTTTATATCACACTATTGTCCCAAACTGATGTTTTCCTGGTGCTGCAATTTTCCTGCTTTAAAAGTTGCTTTAGCAACCTTATCAAGAACAAATGACATTCTTATATCATCTGAAAAAGTTTAGACAACTTGCAGCTGTGCTTTCAATTTCTCATCAGATGAGCCATACAGTTTTAAATCATCCACAAAGAGAAGATGAGAAGTCTTTACACTTTGTTGTAGGAGACAAATTATAGCCATGGCCTAAGCTGTTAAGTAGACAGCTTAATGGGTTAAGGGCAAAGCAGAATAGCAGCGGTGACAGAGACTCACCCTGGATTATCCTCCTTTGAATTTTTATCCCTGGGATAATAATTTGTCCTTTATCATGGCTTAATTGCAAAGTGGTCTGCCACTGTTTTGTGGTCACTGAAATGTAGTTGATCAGTGTAGGGTGTATCTTATACATGTTTAAATACTCATTTATCCATGAATGTGGGCTACTATGAAATGCTTTTTTATAGTCAATCCATGCCATACTTAGATTATTCCTTTTTTTTACAGTTCTCCACTATTACTTTATTTAACAACAAATGATTCTTTGTTCTATATGACGTTCTTTTATTACCCTTTTGTTCTACTGCCTTAAATGACTATAAACTCTGTTGGCATCAATTCCCGTGTATATTTTATATGTCGTTGGAAGGCAAGTTATTGGTCTATAATTTTTAGGTTAGCTTGCAGGCTCACTCTTAAGTAGGAGCATTGTTTTCCTGTTGTTAGCCAGGTTGGTGTCTGTTCAGAGTGCGGATACAAATAGTTCTTACTCATGGCTAAATTTCCATGCAAAGATGTTAATACTTTTAACCAAAAGTTAGGTACTGCATCTGGGCCTGGGGTTTTACAATTGGAGGCATTTCTTAATTTTGTTTCAATCTCTCTGGCTGTTACTTCATTCCATTTCATATCCTGTTCCTTTAAACGTTTTATTCTTTCTTTTACTTCATGTATCCGTTTATCATCTTTGTTATGTTCCACAGGGCCTCCATAGATACTTCTCCAAAATGTATCTGTTTCTTCTTTCTTGGTGGTCTTTCAGTTTCTTTTACCTTGTTTCCCAATTTTCTGTAAAACATTTTTGGGTCATCAATAAATTGCTTATTTTGTACTTTTCCTTTATATTTATCTGTGTATCTTCTAAGTTTTTCCACCTGTGCTGAGATTTTTAGTTTGTTATTTGCAATAGTGCATGATAGATCCTGGTTTGTTCTAATATTGCACATTACTTTTATCACGTCTATCTTTCTTAGTATTTTTGTTGATCTGTTCTCTCATCTATATTCTTCTAACAGTGACCCTTCATGTCTTAATTGCTTTATAGTTTTCTCTATTCGATACTTCCATGATGGTATTCAATTCTCACCTTCCTTTCCCTCACTACCCTGTGTTCTTGTGGTAGAAGTGGTTCCCATCCATGTGCCTTTTGTTATGGGTTCTCAGGGAAATTACAACAGTGAAACCATTAGAGGCTGGGGTAGGACATCAAACTGATGTTGCAGCCATGCACGAGTTGATGATAATTGCTGAGACACAGCTGTTTGATTCAAAGTCAGATGAGAAAGTCCAACTGTTGCCTCCATCCTGGGTGAATATCCATCCACAACACAGAGTAAAAGTATGGCCTCACCCACAGGCAAACATCAGGCTGTACAATCTGAGTGCTCACTGTTCCCACTGGAGGAGGAATCTTCCAAAACCTTAAGCAGCAGTACAGCTCGCCCTACAGCTGTGGATGTAGTTGAGTGTACTGCATATGATGTGAGTATAATGACCACTGGGCAGCCTTGCAGGAGTGTTTGACATCATCATATTTCACAGTCGGCACTTGATATGTGAGCAGTTTTTAGGAACAATCAGAAAATGTTCTGACTGTCGTGCAGGCACAGTCTGCCACAATCCAGTCCAGCATGCAGCTGATTGCTGTGTTTCATGTAATTCATGAGAATATCACCCAGCTCTGCCAGCAACACCATGAAGACATGGAGTTCAGGACCACAGTATAGACTGGCCTTATGAGGCCTGCGGTGGCATACACTTGCTTCAATCTCCATTCAGAGGATTATAGTTGGTACCATCACTGCCCATACTGGTAGTGTTGTCCAAGGTTAGGGTAGGGAATGTATCTGGGGTATATATGAAGGGAGGGTCAGAGTCCTCAACTGTTTCTGGAAGTGTTCCACACTCTGCTTCCCACTCATGTTTGGTGACAAAAACACTCACGGCTCCACTAGTAGGGCAATTTGGTAGTATGCATCATCTAGGTCATGGTCCCACAGTGACAAAGCATCCCTGCTAGGGGGACCCCACATCCGCCTGCAACAGTCATCACTGTGACTCCACTCACAGTCATGTAGTGGCTCCCCACCCCATCTCAGAAGTGAATTAGCCCTGAGAGTACCTGTCAATTTGTGACCCCCCAATCCAATTCTTATTGCATACTTCTCCATGTGTGTACAGATAGTTGTGTGTCATTGTTTCCAAAGCCATCTGTGCACATGTTGATGCTGTGACCCACTCCACCCTTCCTTTTTTGTGGAGTATGTGGAAATGTGTTACGCATAATGTGGCTCAACCATGCACTTAGTATGTCTTGATATTTATGCAGCAAACATTGTATCTATTCTCTGTGTCACTACACTGTTGTGGTGGACTTATCAGAACTGCAGTTCTGGACTGGACTAGATGTCACAGTATTTCCTTTACTGCTGTGTAGTGTACCTGTTGTTGCC
This sequence comes from Protopterus annectens, assembly GCF_019279795.1. NCBI lineage: Eukaryota > Metazoa > Chordata > Ceratodontiformes > Protopteridae > Protopterus > Protopterus annectens. Next base: position 5,099,397 of record NC_056727.1, on the reverse strand, counting down.
TGTGTGGTAGAGTGTGTACCTGTCATTTGCTAGTATTCTACCAAAACTTGTGCCAGACAGTGGTGTTGATGTGCCATCCCTGATGGGTCTGTGTGTACTTCGTTTGATTGTATCAGTATCATGTTGTCTTGCCTGTGTCCTCACATGCAACATGCTAGGAATGCCCTGCAAGCTGAAGTAAGATCTTGTTTTACTGCTCCATCAGAAATATTGACTTGCATATAATCCAAGTACCACAGTCAACTCAACCGTTCCACAAAACGCAGATACTTCAATTACAGCAAACAACGCAGATATTACAGCCATTACAGACGGACCGTGTTGTTCCACAGCCACATAATTCACCGATTCCTGCACTTGCAGAACAACAAGGTAATAACAATAACTGTGCTGGTACTATTAAACCAATTTGGCTTAATAACCAGTTCTGTTTATCTGAAATAGTTAACTCTAATGCACAAGTTAGCACAAGTCAAGATCCAACGGCAAACTGTGGTAACAACTCGAGTAATGAGAGTATTGCAAGTAGACTGAAAGTATTTGATGCTTGCCTCTTAAAGCTTAAAAAGTTACAACTCGAAGTGGCTTACTTTAATGAGTGTTTGTCACGTAAAATTATACCTAAAGGGTTGAGACGTTCGTCTTACCCGACTGGACTTGAGGCTGGGTCTGCTTTCCACTTGGAACTGGTTACATTGTTTGACAATCAGGGTTTGGAGTTATTGACTTTGTTTATCAAGCATTACAATTGTTGGATAGACGAACTATCTCAGCACATGTTATTGTTGAACAACTCAATATCTACTGATATTCAATTTAATAGATACAGGTTCGAATATGAACGGACTTTTGACAGTATAGACGATCATATGTCTAAATTATACCAGCAAAAATTGAAAAAATTGAGTAGGGATTCGGAAGCATATAGAATTGGTGTGGCTTACCCTAAGCCACCTAACGGACAGGTTTGGAGAAATGGACTGTTTCATTTTAGTTCCAATACTAATTCTGTTAATAATGTTGAACCAGTACCATCAGAGTTTCATGAAACTGGCCATACAGGTATGAATGATGGTATGCATAATTGCGGTGAGCGTTTTGATGACCGTAATTCTAATAATGCACACACTAGTACGCCTTGGAGCCAGAGACTGAGGAGCAGTAATAATTTTCACACAAGAAGTAACCCTAATAACATGAACCAGCGAGTTACTTCAGCTCCTGCCCCTTCTTCTTCTTCTTCTTCTTCTTTTTTAGGTGCCAGACCCAAGAACAAGAACCAATACCAACAGAGATTTACACCGAGGTGGGGCAACAATTAGCACGATCTGGTCAGTTTACCCACGGTTCCTACGTAGAGGAAGAGCTTTCTGTTAGTGACGATTTTCTTGTACACAATGACTTATGCAACAGTTGTTACATTGACACTGCGACATTGCACAACAGTTTAGATCTGAATGTGATGGAGGACACCATTATCCAACCGACCAACAAGTTTTTGCCCCTTGCTGGTATTATAAAAAACAATTCTGGTGACTTTAGCCTGTATAATTTCAGTGACGTTCATTTTGATAACGAGATGCTTGCATTTTTCTCTAAAGGGTTTAGTTTTGTACCATCTAAATTTATGAATATTGTTAACACAATTTTAGATGTCAAGCTATTTGTGAGGAAACTGAATTTTAAGATACTACTTGGTGATCATGTAGATTTTGTGGCATCCCACCTACATGTTCCTAGTATTTTCAACCCTCCTTTACACCCAGTGTTAGAGATGTTTGAGAGGGGTTGTGAGCTCGACCTGAGGTATATGGTTAACAACACTGTTCACAACTATGGCTTTAACAACACTTCCAAAGGTGAAAGGGACCTCATTGAATTTCTAGGCACCCAGAATTTAAGGTTTTGTAAACCAGATAAGGGGGGTGGACTAGTGGTGTTTACGAATACTGATTATGAGAACAGGATGCATGAAGTTTTAAAATCTAACAAGTATGACTTGAGTTCTAGATCTGAAGTCAATAGTGCTTATAAGTTGATCAATGACACTATTGAGGACCTGTTTATTGAGAACAAAATTGATCTGAAGACGCATGATTATTTAATTACATCTTATCCAAAATTTTCATGCGTCTTCGGTATTCCTAAAATACACAAATGTATTGACAATCCTCCATTGAGGTTATTGGTGGATAGTAGGGGTTCGCCCACATATACATGTGCAAAACTGATTGATTCTATCCTTCAGAAATATGTTCTGAAAGAGGCACAGATCTGTAAGGACTCATGGTCATATTTGGAAACTATCAGGGCGGTCACCTTTGACACAGATATGAATTTTATCACAATAGATGTAAAGGATCTATACAGTAGTATACCCCAAGACACAGCTTTAGAATGGGTTAGTTTCATGATGAAGAAATACAATGCTTCAAATAGCGAGATAGATTTGGTAACAACACTGGGTGATCTGGTGTTGTCTTACAATTTCTTTATATTTTGTGATGATTTTTTCAAACAAAAAGTAGGCGTAGCCATGGGGTCCCCATGTGGGGGAAGTATAGCGAATTTGGTTATGGCCTACTGGGAGTCTAACTATGTGTTTTCAACTACAAACCCTTATTATGAAAAAATTATATTATACACGCGTTTTTTAGATGATATATTTATCCTCTCTTACATCACAGAAAATGAAGCTTCTACGTTGGTAAATTACTTAAATGGTAGTACTAATTTTTTGGAATTTACATACACTTTCTCCACTGAAAGCATTGCATACCTAGATGTATGGTTGCAAAAAGATTTTAAGCACAATTGCTTTACTTCTAAGATACACCGCAAAAAGACATACTCCAATACTTTCTTGCACTTTACCAGTTGTCATCCCTTTTCCCAAAAAAGATCTGTGGTCAAGGGACAACTGGTACGTGCTGCGAGAATGATTACTTTGGACGATGATTTTTACGATGAGTGTTTAAACCTTAGGAATATGTTTACTGCAAGGGGTTACCCTGACAGTATGTTGGATCAGTTGATTCAAGAAGTGACTGAAAAACGTCTGGACAAGGTGTATACACCTTTGTTACCCGGCGCAGTTCACAACTGTGCAAATATAACAACATTAGGGAATACCAGTACTTGCACCAATACAGTGGTGATTGGCTGTATAAATGGTATCAATAATGCTGACCTTGTTGAGCAGCCTGATGCATTTATTGATACGAATACATCTTTAGCTTGTGAGACAGCTTCTGAGGTATTAGATGAGACTTCCTTAACATGTGCATTTATCACCACTTTCAATTTGAACAGTGGTTTATGCAAGGACATTATTTTTAAAAATTGGGAAATGTTCAAAATGTACCCTGACATTTATAAAAAAGTGGGGCATCAACCCCGCGTGGTTTATAAGAGGGGCAAAAACATGAAAAATATTTTGGAAGTAAAACCAATTGGATTGGTGTTTAATGCAGGCATGCATAAATGCCAGAGTTGCAACTATTGTAGATATATTGAGGAAGGAACACACTTTAGTATAAGTAATTGTACACATAAGATAGCTTTCAAATTGAATTGTAATACATCATATGTGATATACTTGGCTAGATGTAAATTATGCCCAGCCTTCTATATAGGTAAAACTGTGAGAAGGCTGAGGGATCGCATATACGAACACACATATGCCATTAAAAAATTAAAAATGGAGAATGCTCTAGCCAAGCACATCAGTGTTTACCCCAACCATAGTTTTAAATTTATGGCGATAGACCATATACCTATAGACCAGAGAGGAGGACCTAGACCGTTAAAATTAGAAGAAGCAGAGTTAATTTGGCAGGTGAGACTGTACGCTTACAGATATCCTGGATTAAACGATACCTGTTCAATTGCTAGTATTTTGAAATTAAAAAATCTTATAAGATGACATTATAACTACATATGTATTTATTGTTAACATTTTTTTCATTTTTTCATTTTTTTATTCCTTTTTTACTTTTTGTATTCATAGGATTGATTAAGTTAATTCTTAGTTATATTAAACTTAGGTCTTTATGTTATTTAGTGTTTTAAACATCTTAGTATATAGCACTGTTTCTATTTTTTATTTGATGTTGTTTGATGCAGGCTGTTCTCCAGTTAGTTTTTAAAACACTTTAACTATTTAATTGACTAATTTAGCTGATTGAATAATTGTGATATTATATTAATGTAGTTGAAACTTGTTGTGTCATTTCCTTTGAAGAAGGCAAGCATTGGGCTTGTCGAAAAGCGCTTTGGATACTTGTTAGTAAAGATTGGATTTTATTCCTGGTGGTCGCTGTTTTACGTTTGTTTTTGTTTTATTACCAAAACTTGTGCCAGACAGTGGTGTTGATGTGCCATCCCTGATGGTTCTGTGTGTACTTCGTTTGATTGTATCAGTATCATGTTGTCTTGCCTGTGTCCTCACATGCAACATGCTAGGAATGCCCTGCAAGCTGAAGTAAGATCTTGTTTTACTGCTCCATCAGAAATATTGACGCACTGAACGTGGGCTTTCAGCAGGCGAAACACATGTATGATCTTATAGGTTTGTGAATGTGTGGTGTTATAAACAAAAGAATGTTTTCTTGAATCAGTCTTTGAGTAACAGATCTTGCTGAAGTTAAACCACAAAAGGGAAATTTCTTTGTGGCTATAAGTACATTGTGAGTACTCCATGAGAAAAGACGTTGTTTGATATCAGGTCATCATAATCAAATTACAGTTCTTCTTTGTTTATTCAGTGTTTGGTCACAAAACATTTGACCCAGTTAGGAATCTGACAGACTAAATAAAAACTCTGAAGTGAATATTTTAAAATAGGCATACATAATAAACACCATCGCCATCAATCTCCTTTTTCCCATTTTTCTACTTGGGGTTGGGGTGTTGCGTTAACTATTTCCTTCGCTCGGTTCAGTGCCACTCTCCTACTTTCTTCGACTGTCATGTCTGACTGTCGCAGGTCTTCTCTCACAATCCATCCATCTGTTTGCTGGATGCCCTCATTTCCTCTTGCCTTCTTCATATCTGTCGCTATACTATATTTTCAGTAGTGCTTATGTATCATCTTGGTCCTATTATACCCATTATCTGGGCGATATATTCATCTTATGGACAGATACAGAAGAGAAAATGAGAGAATGTAATGATTATATTAATGAAACAATGGATTTTCTAAGTTTTACCATAATGTTGGATTAGAAAGAATTTCCTTTCTCAATGTAGACTTGACTAATAAAAGAGAACAGCACTGTTTTCAATCTAACATATATGGGAAGGCAACTTTAGCAAACACCTATTTACACTTCCAAAGCTGGCACCCTAAACATCAGAAAAAGGCTGTGGCAAAAGGTCAGTTAGTTAGACTGGCCAGAATGGTTTCAGATACTACAGCCTTTATCAAGAAATGTGGTGCTATCCTGAAGTGTTCCTTAATAATATTAAAGAGGCTGTGATACATAAAAGGATGCATTGAGTCTGTAAACCACTGTTGGTAGGTAAAAATCCAAATAGGGTTGGAACCAATGATACAGATTTGGCTGTGGATATATTACCTAACACAGTCAATATACATTCTGTAGAAAGTTCTATTCATTTACTTTGGATAGCTACAGTACTCACAATTATTTGAAGAAGAATTGGGCTATTTTTTCATGTGATAAGATGTTCAGTTTAGTGGGTGAAAGCCCAAATATAGTACACAGAAAAGATAAATCCTTCAAGAACTTATTAGAATTCAATACACATGACCCTATTTAGAGAAGTGGAATATTTAAGTGTGGTCATTGTGCCCAATGTCCCTGTATGTTAACCATGGACAATATTATTATAAACAGGTTAGAACTAGAATTAAGAAGTCATTTTACTTGTGAGTTTTCCCAAGTTAGCTATATAGCAACCTGCAAGAAATGTGCAGCATTTTATGTGGCAAAAATTAGTAGGAAGCTTAAAGAAAGGGTATATGAGCATCTCCTAGATATCAGGAAGAACAACTCTAATAATGTGCTAGGCATACGATGGATTTGTCATCTCACTGTTTTAAATTCAGCATCCTTGAGCAAATAAAGAAAGATCAAAGGGGTTTTGTTGCAGCAGAGCACCTTAACAATTGTGAATTAAAATGGCACTTGAAATTTAATGCTATGAAACACCCTGGCATTAATGAGGCTTGTTCTATTAATTGTTCATTAAAATCAAAGCACTTGGAAGTTTATTGAAAAATCTATTGAATTTTTTATAATTTTAATTTTGTGATATTGAATTTTAAGTATTATTATATAAGTGAGGTTTTATCTTAAATTACATTATTTATTTATCCATTTATGTATTTCATTTTTGTAATTTTTGAAAGTATTTAATAGGTATTTTAAGAATTTTGAATGTTATTAATGCATTTTTTTAAATAATGATGGTCTTACGAAATGTGTCCCTTATCACCATTTTCATTGGTTGTTTCTAATCATGGGGGATATTTTAAGGCTTGTTCGAATGTTGATTAATTATTCTGAAGAAGTTTCTATATTTGAAGAAACGAGAGGGCTCAATTAATAAACACATTTTTGAGCATAGCCTGGTTACATCGTTGGTTTCATCAACTGTTTTCATTTTTTGCTTCTTACTGCAAGTAAAGTTAAGTTTTTTTAGTCTGTGTTTTTCTCCCCTGGTTCCAGTAGTTTGTTTTATAGGTTTTGATAATATACGTTTTTTGTCCTACAAATGCAGTGGCAGATATCAAGGATATCCAAATATGTACAGAGAAGGCAAAGTTCTGAAGAAACCAAGAAAGTTTGGATGTTAATAGTCCCATGTACACATATACACTTGCAAGTATGCATGCATGCATGCACGCAGTCACACACAGGCTTGTTTTTAATATGCATCTTCAGTTGGTGTGCAGTGTAATCCATGAAATGTTGATGACTCTATGTTGTGTGGTCACTTCTGAAACAGTTAAATTGTTTGTAGATGGCCAAGTGTGCATTACTGCATTTCTGTTCGTAAAAGTCTTATACTTCACAAGGTTATCAATGTTAGTAGAACACAGGAAGATTAACTAAAAATGAAATGCATTTTATATACACACAAACCCACGGTGGTGGTGCTGCTTTAGCGTTGTCGCCTCACCGTAAGATGCTGTCTGGTTTGACTCTCAGTTAGAGCGTCTTCTGCATGGAGACATGCGTGAATGGGCGTACCTTCGTTGAAGGTTGTGCATTACGGCTGGCAACTCAGCACGTAAAAATCAACTGCCAATCATTAGCGGACCAGAGTTCCGCTGTGGCGACCCCTAACCGGGAAAAGCCGAAAGACACAACAACAACAACAGGTGTGGAGGCTTTTATTGTCTGTTAAATGAGTAGCAGCTAGCAGGCACCTAATTTGTACAAAGGAGCCACCTTCCATAACTAACTGTGCAGTGCATGACAGAAGTGGCCAGGTTGGGGCTGTTAACAAAGTCTTAAGTACTATGAGGTAGAGCCACCTGTTTAATAACTAAATAGAAACCTGTAGAGAGACTTGCTTCATCAAACTTCTTTATTGCAGTTTGTTGTTCTTGCCATAGTGTTGAGTTCACTGATCGTCTGAGTGCTACTGTTTTAACTAACAAGAACCTACAAAGCTATGATGACTAATTTGTTGACAATAATCGACTTCCTTTCCACATTTCTTCTGTGATTATTTTCCAACCTTAGAAGAGTGCAGCCCTCTCTATTAACTTTGTAACCTTAATCATGCTTGCTAACTGCAAAACTAATTTATATATTTACATCTGTCGATTGCGGTATAGCACTGATCTACATGGGACTTTTTCAGACTCAGCCCAAGTTGCACAGCTGCAAAATGGTGTTGAGGGAATCAAACCCGTGCTATAGGAAAACACTACATTAACAGAAAACAGCTTTAACTCCATTCACTTACTGCTTGCCTCTGGTACAACTGAACTAGAAACAAATCCTGTGTACTTCTGCAGTTATATGTGAGCTACTGACAAGCTGTGTCTTGTAATACAGGGTTTGAATGTCTCACCTTTCATTTACCTTCTCTGTGACCTTCAGAAAGTAATTTGACCAAACAGTATACCAGGGTCATCTGTGAAAAGGGACGTATCCATCCATTGGGTTTATCTAGTTAACAAATTAATAAAATTAAAAAACAGAACAAGATACTTCACATCCAGAAACCGGTTGGTACTTTCTAGATTAATATTTAGGTGTTTGTTTGAGTTCAAATTCTTGCCTTACAAAAAGTAAAGCTTTCAATATTCTTAAAGCTAAAGAGTTTTCGTACTTGGATGGCTCAGTTATCCACTTTTATTGGTGGAAAGGATCAGTGTTTAGAAAATGAGCATTACTCTGGTTACTGCATTACCTGTGTACAGATCCTACTCTCATTAATAGAAGGTGGTTCTGTCATGTAATTAAATCAGATTAACAGTACCTCAAGAAATATAGGTGAGGTGGAGTTGCTTTTAATTAGTGGTGTCACTGAGTTTCAGTAGGTGGAGTTTGTACTTCCAATTTTGAGTGATTTTATTTGTGCTATAATGTAGTCACCCTGTTGTTCACTCAGACATAATAAAAATACCAGTATTTCCATATCGTCTAAAATAGGGAAGTCTGTTTTGTCTCATAACATTAATATTGTAACTATCTACCAGCTAAAGTTATGTCCCATTGATTGTTTCTGCATCCACAAAGACTCGATTGTGGGCCCTGTTCCATTCACCATCGCTAATGCTCAGGCTCATTCTGCTCCCTGATCCTACCCCCAATTCCCATCTATCCTCACATAGAATAAACTAGAATCACTCTGTTTCCACCCCGGCACCATCATCCAATTAATTAAGATCAAAGAACTTCTCTTCATCTTCCTACTTATAACACTATCCCCACACCACCTAACAGATATCATACATCCTTCCTACTAGCAAAACTGTATTCCCCCTTCTAATCTGTTTTCAGCTATCATACTATAGCCAGACAATCCACTTCCCATTTACATCAACCTCATATTCAGTAAAGCAATTGCCCATATACCATAAACTCCATCCCCCTACAAATAAGTCTCTCCCAAACTGTAAACACCTCCTACATCACCACTTGCTTATTCAGCTCCTAAATGTCCTCCTGCCAACACTCAGTATGTTAAACTTTCAGATGCTTTTCCCCTTGGCACTTTCTCTAGTAACCCATTTAACATCTTCTCTCCCCATATTCAAATAACCCCAGTCCATTAACAGTCTACCATCTCTCACTCCCCACTAACAAAATCCTATTATAATCACACCAACCCTTTTCTCCTACTCTACTATACTCTTGCTTAAGCAGAACATACACTATATCAGTCCCCATGGTAAGATTAGGTGTATAAAACAAAAATAAACATTAAAGGTATATTCCTCCTCCACCACACCCTTCAAAATATGAACCCTGTGGGTACATCCAACCCTGGCCCTACCCACTTAAGTCAGTCTAAATTCACACCCCCATTTCTCCTTCCTACATTAATTCACAATACATACTTAACTGCTCCCCCCTGTATATCATTCCCCCAAATATCAGAAGTATGCCTACAGACACTGGACCCATGCCAGTTTGGCTTTGGGTCATGCATACCTACCCTGGCAGATTTCTTTGAGAGGGTCATTAAGGTAGTGGATGAGGATAAAACAGTGCTTACTGCATGTCTTGACCTGGCCAAGACATTTGGTACAATACCACAGTCAGGCATTATTGACAAGCTGTCTGAGCTAGGTGTAAATCCCTACATAACTCACTGGGTTGCCGGTTGACTCACAGGTAAGACCCAAGAAGTCATGATTGATGAGACCACCTCAACCAAGGGACCGGTTCGATATGTGTCCCAAAGGATCTACGTGCTATGGAATAGGCTTTCCTTCCATGTAAAGCAGAGTTCATCACTGACCCTATTCAAATGAAACCTTGACACTTGGATGGGAAATCATAAATTTACACCCGGTCTGGCCCTCGTGTCCCTTATGGACAGAGGTCATTAATAAGAAGACTATTATCCTACCATCCCCACTACAAATCCCTTAGTTACCTCAAAACTAACATGCCCCCCATATACACTCCCATGATACTCAGGATCCAAATGGGTTTGGGGTGCACAGTTAGGCTTGTAAGGGACGTAGTGGTCATTAGCCTAGTAATAACCTATGAGTCTATAACCAATAAGATAGGGATTTTCATGCTGGGGCAACATTACACCATCCTGATATAATTGTGTTAACTGCAACTTGGCTAAAACATGAAATAAAAGGTAAAATGTCACCCCATCCCACCCCAGCAACAACATTATAAGACAAGACAGAACACAAAAAAGGAGGTGCTGTTATTTATAAAATCTCTCTACAGATTGTGTCTAACTGAAACCCTCCCCTGTTTAATAATGCAAAAGTCCTTATCTTACTTTTCAGACTCAACCATAATAAATCCCTGTACATTATTGTCACTTATATACCACCATGGAATAGTGTTTAACACAGCAAAAGACCTCTTCTGCTTTTTTGCAACCAACATTACAAAACAGAAAATTGTATGTCACGGTGGTGCAACAGTTAGCATTGCCACCTCACAGCAAGAGGTTCTCCCATTCGATTCTCGGCTGGAGCGCCTTATATGTGGAGTCTGCATGTCCTCCCCGCGGTCGAGTGACATTTAAAGACATGCAGGTAGGTGTGTGCGTGAATGGGTGTGCCTTCTTTGAAGGTTGGGCATCGGGCTGGTAACTCGGCACCGTAAAGATTCCACTGCCAATCATTAGCGGACTGGAGTTCTGCTGTGGTGGCCCCTAACTGGGAAAAGCCGAAAGGCATTAGTTTTTTATTACAAAACAGAAAATACTAATGGGTAACTTTAACGCTGATTGTCTCTCTCTTGCTGCTGGCAATCTTACAAATACAATAAACCTCTGCAGCCTATCACAGCTAATCTCTCCCAATCGCTACAACAAAAACAATAATGAGGAGACACTTGGAGACTGGATTCTTGTGTCTTCACCAGACAAACTGTCATCCACTGGAGTTACACCTGACTTCATTAGTGACCACCAATCCATTTTTGCTATTAGAAAGTAAACACCCCCTCCCCATAAAACAAAAACAAACAAGGAAAAAAAATTGCCTTAGCAAATTCCACAACGTGTTGAACTTAGTAACTCCTTCACATCTAACCTAAAGTGCTGCAGCTGGTCCAGCCAAATAACTCTCCCAGTATAGGAACACTTAATAAGACCTTCCTGAATGTTCTAAATTAACTTGCCCTACTCAGAACAAAACAATTAAGTCAAACCCAGCCCTCTGGCTAACTAGCAGTACCAAACAGCTTATGGTACTAAAAGACGAAGCCTGGAAGACATGGCCCACTAATAAATCTCAATCAGATCTCCAATAGTACAGTTATCTCAGAAATAGTGTCAAGTGTCATGTCAAACTTAAAAAAAAACACTAAACAAAAACCCAAGAGCAGAAACTTGACAACCCAAAAGTCTTTCTGCTGCACCCTGGCTCTTCCACCTGTATAATAGAAATACCTCTGAAAACATTCCCAGTCTATTCAAAACACATTGCATTCAGTCTCCTCCCTTCTAAATAATGATACTCCTTCTGCTACACAACTGCCATCACAGATTAATCACCATTGCACTTCTCATACTTAGAGGTAGGAGGATGGCTGGCAGTGCATACTCAGCAGTAGGAAAACGATGGCAGGCAGTGCATAATTAGTGGTAGGAGAAAGATGGCTGGCAGTGTATACTTAGTGGTAGGAGAAGGATGGCGGGCAGTACATACTTAGTGGCAGGACAAGGTCGGAGGTCAGTGCATACTTAGTGGTAGGAGAAGGACAGCGGGTGGTGCATACTTAGTGGTATGAGAAGGATGGTGGGCAGTGCATACTTAGTGGTAAGAGAAGAATGGCTAAAAGTGCATACTTAGCGGTAGGAGAAGGATGGTGTACAGTGCATACTTAGTGGTTTGAGAAGGATGGCTAGAAGTACATACTTAGTGGTAGGAGAAGGATGGTGGGCAGTGCATACTTAGTGGTAGGAGAAGGATGGCTAGAAGTGCATACTTAGTAGTAGGAGAAGGATGATGGGCAGTATATATTTAGTGGTAGGAGAAGGATGGCAGGCAGTGCATACTTAGTGATAGGAGAAGGATGACGGGCAGAGCATACTTAGTGGTAGGAGAAGGATGCCGGGCAGTGCATACTTAGTGGTAGAAGAAGGATGTCGGGCAGTGCGTACTAAGAGGTAGGAGAAGGATGGTGGGCAGTGCATACTTAGTACTAGGAGAAGGACGGCAGTCAGTGCATACTTAGTGGTAGGAGAAGGATGACGGGCAGTGCATAGTTAGTGGTAGGAGAAGGATGGCGGGCAGTGCATACTTAGTGGTAGGAGAAGGTCGGTGGTCAGTGCATACTTAGTGCTAGGAGAAGGACATCGGGCGGTGCATACTTAGTGGTATGAGAAGGATGGCAGGCAGTGCATACTTAGTGGTAGGAGAAGGTCGGTGGTCAGTGCATACTTAGTGGTAAGAGAAGGACAGTGGGCAGCGCATACTTAGTAGTATGAGAAGGATGGCAGGCAGTGCATACTTAGTGGTAAGAGAAAAATGGTGGGCAGTGCATACTTAGTGATAGAAGGATGGCGGGCAGGACATACTTAGTGGTAGGAGAAGGATGGTGGTTAGTGCATTCTTAGTGGTAGGAGAAAGGTGGTGGGCAGTGCATACTTAGTGCTAGGAGAAGAGCTAGTTCTGGACAGTTACTTGATAATGTACTTCTACCATCGATAGTTTGAAAAGGGAGAGTGGAAAGATAGCTGCCAGTAAACTCTGAAATAGAAGAGCAGAACAAAAAGCTGAGAGAAACTAAGGAGGGATTGAAGGGATAGGTTGAAGATGGATGCCCCTCTAGGCTGAGATGAGGTAGTAGGAAGAAACTGAAGGTGTCCATTGATCTTAAGCTAGTGAGATAGAAGATTCAGGGCAAGCTATTCTACAAATATGTGTTTCAGGTACAACTGGAAGTAGATGCCAAGGGTACCCAAGGATACTTGATGCCCTGTTCATGGAGGGGGCTTGGGCAGTAAGTTTTAGGATGGAGGGACTATGAGATTCTTTGGAAATTAGTATAATTAGGACATTATTTAAATAGGTTATTTATGAGAAATCTTTGTTGTGGTTGTTGTATTGTGCAGAGAGTTGAACAGCATGGGTAGAATGTTTTTCTGTGCTTGAGAAAGTAGTCCCATCATCTTCTGGAACATTACCCTGTGGCCACTTTCAAGCAGTCATACCTGTCACAGGTACTCTCTGTATCCAGGATAGTTTTTGGAAGATCCTAGAGAAATAGCCTTTGAACATCATCTAGGATGGATTACCCTTCTTTTCATTGTGAAAAATGATATAAAACTTTGTAAAGGCCCTCAAGATGGAGCCAACATTCTTGATCACCCTCCCTTCCTGTCTCTTATTTCTGATCGAAATGCCTTTTTTATATTTATCCTTCCAATCATTTAGTGCAGCTCTTTCACACTTGTGCCTGGTAGTCTTTACCAGCTAACAAATCAGTCAAATACAAAGTGGACAACCCACTGAACTTGAGACATTGGCTACTGTGGGAATTGGAGACAGCAGAGTCTTATTCCTTCCCCTGCACATATTTTCTAGTATCAAACTGTGCACCTGCTATTCATATTAGTCTTCCTACTCAGCTTCTGCATTCTCATCAAGCCTAACAAAAGGCCCCTCTGAGAAAGTCATTTGCATTTTAGCTAGTATCTCCGTCTCATCAGAAAAACAAGCTACTTCTAGGATAGAGGATAACCCAGGTCACTTAAAATCAATTATCTGAGGAATTATGGGGAAAATATATTACTAGGACTGTCATTATTGATGGTTAACTACCATTTTTCCAGTGGAAAGTGAATAAGGGCTGCTAAACTTTATTATAAGTCTTCGACTCAGTATGTGGTCTGCTCTTATAGAACAGACGTTCCTTATATCTGTCACATTATATATATATATATATATATATATATATATATATATATATATATATATATATTATAACTGCAAGTTACAGCAATATCAGCATGTGCACTTTTTTCTGAGCACAGTATGCATTTTTCTTTTGCTACAAATGGAGAGGTTTGTACACAGCATACTGCTACTTCACTGCTGTAGATAGCTCTTCACCTTTACCCATATTCTTCTTGTCGGTCTCCAAACATTCCATGCCACTGAGAATGAACACCATATGCATATTAAGTAGGAAGTTCAGGAAGCAGTAATTGGTCACTATCAAATACTTATGATTCCTTAGGGAAACGCAGTAGTGTTCTGTACTAATATTACATCCTTACTCAGCTTAAAGGTTTATTTACTAAATACTGAATCTTGAAAGTATATTGCAAAACCAAGGCATATTTAAAGTTAGTTATTTCATGCAGAGTTAATAAAACATTTTTATAAAGTCTGTGCTGATGGTAGTGCTGGAAACTTAGTCTAGAAAAGAAATGAACTGCAGCATTAAACAGAAAAGAATATGGAATGGTCCGTAGTAGTCGATGCAGTAAGCATGCCTTTGCAAGTGCCAAGCAGATTCAATTGCAGCTGTCACAGGCAGTATCCTTAACTGAAGGATGATTTCTGTGCTGTGAGCAGTGTATGTGCAGTCTGTATCAACACTCCACAGCTCCTTGTTTAAACAACCAGATTCCTGATTTTGTGCCAGCTTATAAAGATGCCTTTGAAGGTGTTATGCTGATTTACTCACAACTATAACCATTCTGAAGACACATCATTGACACGTGTGTGCATTGTACAAGCTTAGTTTTAGTAATATTTCATCGTGTTTTATTCCCAGTTAACTTGCTAATATGCCTCATCGCAAAATGTTTTACCAATCAGTCACCAATTAATTGCTCAGGTCAAGCCACAACGCATCACTGCCAGTACTCTGTATGCATTTTATGAAATGTTAGTGGCACTGGAAGCATGTTTTTACTGGATCTGGCAGGTCTTCCAATTTCTTTTTATGAATTTTTAGTGAGACTGTCAGGTCCCTCTATTTGACATGCATGTTTTAGTGGGCTTGACAGCTTTTAGTTCATTGTTGTGAATGTCTAATGGGACTGGCATTTTTCCATGTTTTTATTCTAAGTCTTTATTCGTCTGTCAGCTGGCATTCATGTAAATAATTATGTTAAAGCAAAGCGTTTTCTAGCCAATACAGCTCTTTTTTAAGTTGATTAGTGCTGGAGAATACGAAATAACACATTTACATCTATATCTGGTAGCTTAGAGCAGACAACTGAGGCTATGTACTAATAACCTTCATCCTGAGGCCTGGTCTTCACGTTCTCTGCCTGTATTTGCCTACTGTCAAATTATGTGCAAGTCCCTTAACCAGACACTGTTCACTGTTCACTGGTCACCTCTGAAAACAGGCATGTGTGTCTAGTGGATTTACCTGTTAAAAGAAAAAAATAAAGAACACAGATACTAAGCTTAATGTGGATTTCAATAAATGGACTTAAAATAAGTTTATCAGTGATGTAATGGGGACACCAACAGAGCCAAGAACAAAATGGCAATCTAGAATGAGAGTGATTTATCATATTACCACAATATGTCACCACCTGGCACTGTACACAGCTTTATTTGACAAATAAATTCAAAGTAGGTAGTCCAAACAATTGCATACTCTAGTTATTTACTGCCTCCTAAATTTACTATAGCTAAACGGTGTATGTCGTGTGTATTTGTGAGTGTGTGTGCGCACACGCGTGTGTGTGCATTAAGATGGTCTATAGTATCTTCCCTATTATGCCATCCAAACTGGATCATTTGTTTATTATACTGGAGAACCTTACGAATGATACGCCTATAGTTAAGCAGAAAATAGGAAGCAATGCAGTCAGACTGGCACCCTTGATGAATCAATGTCTAATATGTACTATTAAAAGGATATCATAGTGGCCAATGTGAAGGATGGGTACAGAGACTCAAACAAGATGAAGTAGGCAATCACCAGTTTGTCCACCAGTCAAAAGACTGAAAACAGAGACAGGTCAAAGAACCTTCAGATTATTAGATTACCTGAAGGTCTGAGGAACAGGTCATGGTTGTCTCCTTGCATAGGAACTACACAGAAATCTGGAACTCTCTTCTAACTTCCAACCTAATTAAGACACTTATTTAGATGCTTCCTGCCGGTGCACAAGTTCCATCCTCAAGGAACATTGTACTGTGTAACTTGTGCCAAAATATGTACCTGCAATAATCTGCAGAAGCATCTTGCATTTGGCATGGGCTGCATTAACGTGTAAGTGGTCGTGCCTCTCCTGTGTCCTCAGAAGGGGTGTGCTTTGGAGCTGCCACACCAACTTAATGGGTATTCACAGGTCACTTTGAGAGACAGACCTGTTCACAGATTTTTGCTGGAGTCAGATCTCCAAGTACAATTAAAGCAGCTAGGACAGACACAAATGCAGTGAGAACCACATTGTGACATAGATGTTTCCCAGTCTTGGTCCTTTCCATTGCTCCCCCCCCACTCCCAACACACACACACACACACACACACACACACACACACACACACACACACACACACACACACACACACACACACACACACACACACACACATACACAAGTCTTTGGTGTGAATCACTGTTTTGAGCACCATCTTTATATAAAAAGAATAATCTGCTGTTACAGCAACCTCTTATAAGTCCTCCTGTGGCACCACATGGTAGGGTCCTGCCCTGCAGAAGTAGTCGTTGTACTCATTATTCTGAGAGACTGCTCAGACTCATTTCATCTTAAGTTTCACAATCCCTTTCTTTGTGTGTCTTTTTTATTACTGTATAATACAGCTGCCAGATATTTAAGTTACAATTAAGCAATGTTGATAGCTCTTCTATATTTTCATAATATACTGTTCTGATTGCTTCCTTTTTCTGACTTCTGCCATAGTGCAGCATTTTTTTGCTCATTCTGTGTTTCTTTATCATTACTGTATCTGATTGCAATACTTCTATCTATAAACTTTTCTGATAGTTAATTTGCAAAGCGTTTGACTTTATAATTATACAAAGGCGTGTTGCTTATATGATAGAATTGTTGGTGTCTTCCCATGATGTTCTTCGTGTTTTACTGTTGCAGCCATTAAATTTGGGTTATCTGCTTGCAGTAGCCCTCAGCTGGCCTGATTAACAAAGTCTTGGGTCCCGCGTCGGTTGCTGTCCCTTCTTCCATGACGCCAGGTCGTCAGGGGTATAAAACGTGCAGCCAACACCACTACATCAGTCTTTCTTGCCGTGCAGTGCCCGAAGAAGAAGCAGTTTGCAAGTGCCGGTCATCAGACTCCTGAAATTTTCGTTTTCGAGTTTCAGAACTGAAGTCTTCAACTAATACTAAGTACCCCGTTGGGGAAACTTTTTCGTGCTCCTTACCAATGTCAGTAAAAGTTAATAATTGCATTACTTGCGGAAAGCAAATACCTCATAAAGATTTTCATTCGTACTGTATTCATTGCCTGGGCCCTGACCACGACGTACCTTGCTGTCGGTTTTGTGCTTTATTTAATCAGCGCACTATCCATCGTCGGTTTATTTTTGCCTCTAAATATTTCGGTTCTTGGTTTAATTATCCAGAAATGTCGTCGGTTAGCCATCTGACTACAGGGATTTTGAAAAAAACACAAAGATAAAGACAGAGATAGGCCACCGAGGTCCAAAACTGACGACGACGCTTCTCCTAAGCCAGTCGCCAGTTCACCGGTACTCAGTGAGGCGCTTTTGTAGCCCCTGATACCCACTACTTCTGATTCGCAGGCCTCTACTGAGACCCATTCGGAGTCCAGTATGCCGCAAGATGCTTTGACTATGGAACCCACAGATGTCTCTACCTTGGATGGGTCTGGAGCCGCTGTGCAGGCACCGGCTTCTGAGGGTGTATTTAGGCTTACGGACTTGCATATTAAACTGACGCCGCCTACTTCATTTAGGCCTAAATCTCGAACCATGCCTAAAAAACCGATGCCCAGGCCGCATGCTCAGGCCTCTGTGCCTAAAAAACAAATGATAAGAATGGCTGAAGGTCTTATAACTCTATTCAGGGGAAGTCAACCTCCCCCTTCTAAGAGACCTAGGACTGAAGTTGTTTATGAATCTTCTGACCAGGATTCTGATTTTTCTGATTCTTCTGATGATCTGGATTTGCCCTTATCTACTTATGAGGATTCTGATGCAGAGGACTCTATTCCCACTGCTTCCCCTCCAGAGGATTTTTCTTTTGGTGAAACCTTACATACTCTAAGGGAGCATTTCCACTGGGAAAGCCAGGATTTTTCTGATTCAAAAAAGAGGCTTAGGGATTTCTTACTCCTGCCTCAGCATAGGCCTTTAGCTAGTCCTCCTGTACTAGGCATTGTTGACGATTCCTTTTCGGAATCTAGTATGGCCCCTGATTCTTTGCCTCCTGCTCCCAGAAAACCTGACAGATATTACAGGGTTCCAGATTCACACAAGTTCCTTTTTAAAAATCCTATTGCGGATTCAGAGACTATTTCACAGTGACCCAAGGGCATTAAGGCTTCTACTGCTAAAATTCCTACCCCTTCTGATAGAGACTCCAGGGAGCTGGATAGATGGGGTAAGAAGGTTTACACTTCTGTAACCTTGGCCATTAGGGCTTTAAACTACCAGTTTCATATGTTAAAGTATCAGCAACATGTTATTGGATTACTTAAACAGAAAATGATGTTGATTCCTGACTCTGCGGAAAATAAAGAATTACAGGATTTAATGCATTCTGCTGAACAGGTTGGAAAACATACTTTGTAATGTGGATTTGATTCATTAGAGGCCTCTTGCAGGGCTGCTGTTACTGGGTCTGTGCTCAGAAGGCATGCTTGGCTTAAGGAGCAATCTTTGCCTGATCATTTTAAAGCTAAATTGTTGGATGCTCCCTTAAGTCAGGACCACCTGTTTGGCAACAAGGCAGAGGAAGTTCTTAAAAACATGGAAGATAAAGCTAAATCTATGCAAACTGTTAAATATTTCTTACAAGTTCAGCCTCCTAGATTTAGTAGGCAGTAGCCCTCTGAGAATTGGTCCTTTCCAGCCCCTTCCAGGTCTTCTCAAGCCAAACCCAGACACAGCAGAAACCCCAGGTTTCAGTCCCAGGGGACACACAAGACTAAGCAGTAGGGGTTTCCGCACCCAAATCAAAGAGTAGTAAGACTACCCCCTATGGAAAAATGTCTCAATGACTTGCTTTTAAAACTTCCAAGCACTTCCCAACTGAATGCTCCTTTAGGCGGAAAGATTGTTCTGCAGGCAAAAAACTGGGAACTCATTACCCAGGACAAATGGGTTTTAAATATAGTGCCCCAAGGATACAGATTTCACTTCCATACCTTTCCAACACCAAGCGGGTGGCCAGATCTACCCCCAAATCAGTGGGCAGGGGCCCAAAGTCAAGTACTCTCTCTCTTAAGCATGGGGGCTATTCAGTTGGTACCAGAAGAGGAAAAGGGACAAGGTTTCTATTCCAGACTTTGTCTGGTACCCAAAAAAGCCAATACATAGTGTCCTATCCTGGACCTTTCTACTCTAAATACCTTTCTGGTGATTCCAAAATTCAAGATGCTGACTCTTCACCATCTGCTTCCTATGTTAGGCAAAGATGCATGGTTGGCAACACTAGACTTAAAAGAAGCATACCTGCACATCCCTATCAGGGAGTCTAGCAGAAGATAAGTATGCTTCAAAGCAGGTGACATGCACTATCAGTTCTCTGCACTGCCCTTTGGCTTATCTATTGTGCCCAGGGTATTCACAAAGTGCCTAATTCCAGTCATTGCATTCTGCAGGCAAAGAAATATTCAAATATATCCATACCTGGATGATTGTCTAATTCAGGCAGAAAGCCAGGACATACTTTTGAATCATCTGGCCTTTGTTCAAAGGGTACTGACTTGTCTGGGGTACACCATAAATGAAAATAAATCACACCTGGTACCCTTTCAACAAATTATATTCCTGAGAGCAAGCTTGAATACAACTTCCCAGATGGCTTTCCTCATGCCAGAGAAACGACTCATTTGACAACCTACTTCAAACAAGTGGCCACAAAAACCCAGTTATCTGCAAGGCAAATACTGCAAGCCTTGGGGTTCATGACCTCCTGCATTCTTCTAATTCCATAAGCAAGGCTGCATATGAGGAAACTGCAATGGTATCTCAAAAGCCTATGATGTCAACATTCACAGGATCTAGAAGCTATGATTCCTATCATATCTTCTCTATGCCTAGAGTTCCTTTGGTGGGCAGAGGCCTGCCACCAAAACAAGGGACTACCATTCACACTACCCCTTGCCGCCCAAACCTTATCAACAGATCAGACTATGCATGGGGGGCTCACCTGGCAGGGAAGTGTATTCAGGGCAAATGGAACCCAAGTCAAATGCACCTACACATAAATCAAAAGGAAATGTTAGCTATACAGAATGCTCTGACAGCCTTCAAGGACCACATTCTTCCAGGACAACTAATGGTAAAGACGGGCAACACCACGGTCATGTGGTACATAAACAAGCAGGGGGGTACACACTCTTACCCCCTCTGCAGACTAGCCATGGCATTGTGGAACTCAGCCTTGAGCTACCAAGTGAATCTACAAGCTCAATTCCTGCCAGGAAAATTAAGTACCCTGGCAGATGGACTAAGCAGAAACCTCATGGACCCACACGAGTGGAAACTGGAACCAAGGATTTTCAACATGTTGACAAGCAAATGGGGGAAGCCCAGATATAGACCTGTTTGCCTCCCCCCAGAACCATCAATTGGACAAATTCTGCACAAGGATTCCCCATAAACTAGGTTGGAAAGTGGATGTTCTATCCTTCAGCTGGAAAAACCTATAAGTTTATGCCTTTCCTCCTCTGCCTCTGCTCTCCAAGGTACTACTAAAGATCAAACAGAACAAGCCAAGGATGATTTTAATTGCATCAGACTGGCCACGCAACACTGGTACCCCCTCCTGCGCAGTGTGTCACGCTTGGCCCCATGGTACCTGCCTCAGACTCCTTCCCTGTTGTCTCAGCAGGGGAACCAGATTCTGCACCCACAGCTGCAAACCCTGAACCTAGCAGCCAGGCTAATTACCTAATCTCTTCTTTACCACCACTCAGTAAATCAATGATGGATATCATTTTATAGTCTAGGAGGCCTAGTACTAGAAAATCTTATGCTGCAAAATGGAAAAAATGTTGTACCTGAAACCAATCTCAAGGGATGAGCGCAGCAGTGCCCAGTTTACCTCAGATTATACAATACTTGACTGAGATGCTTTATAAGGGCTTGTCCTTTTCCTCCATCAAAATTATAGCACAGAGCCTCCCCTCTTCTCTCACCCACTGCTCAAGCAGTTCCTCAGAGGGGACAAAAATTTAAAGCCACCGAGGAGAGCTCCAACTCCAGCCTGGGACCTTAACTTTGTGTTGGAGAAACTCACTCTTCCTCCTTTCGAGCCAGCTGCTACTGCAGATTTAAAATTCCTTTCCTAGAAAACAACTTTCCTTTTAGCAATCACTTCTGCAAGAAGGGTATCTGAGTTAAAGGCCCTTGTGGCAGTGGAGCCTTTCATCATCTTTCATGCAGACAAGGTGTCCCTCAGAACCAATCCCTCCTTCATGCCTAAGGTGGTATACAGTGAGGCTCTTAATCAGTCCATTCATTTGCCTGCCTTCTATCCTAACCCACAGAACAAAGGGGAATGGATACTGCACTCCTTAGATGTGCACAGACAACTCTGATTCTACTTGGACAGGACTAAACCTCAAAGGAAATCTGAACAACTGCTGGTGCAATTTGCTGCAGGGACAGAGGGGAAAGCTATTTCAAAGCAAACCATTTCAAAATGGATAGGCCACTGCATTCATTTCTGCTATAAGCACCATGGAAAACCTATCCCACAGGGCATCAGACTCCATTCAACCAGGGCTGCATCTACCTCTACAGCCTTTCTCAGGGGCGTCCCTACAAGGGACATCCTAGAAGCTGCTATCTGGAGCTCTGTACATACCTTCACCATTATCATTTGCCATTTTTCTCTAAATCCAGAGCTGGTTTTGCCACTGCAGTCTTGCAGGGCTTATAGCTGGTCTCGATTCTATTTAAATTCCTCCTCCCAACCTTATCTTTGGGAATCTACCTAAATGTAATGACTGCAACAGTGAAACACGAAGAACATAGTACAGGTGTGTACACTTACCATAAATGTAGATGTTCGAGTGTATTCACTGTTGCAGTCCTGGTTACCCTCCCTCCAGCCCTCTTTCTTCTTTTGGCTATACCTCTACTCTCACTTACTATACTCAAAAAGCTTTTTGGTGTATTTGCTTTTTTGTTGGAGGTATATCCTTGTATTATAGATTTAATTGCTTCCCATTAGGGGGGCACCTGACATCTGGGGCAAGAAAAACTGATGTAATGGCGTCGGCTGCATGTTTTATACCCCTGATGACCTGATGTCATGGAAGAAGGGACAACAACCGATGCAGGACCCAAGACTTTGTTAATCAGGCCGACTGAGGACTACCTGTAAGTAGATAACCCAAATGTGATGACTGCAACAATGAATACACTTGAACATCGATATTTATGGTAAGTGTATACAACTGTACTTTCCCAGTCTCTCATTATGCCGGTTTGTTGGAGCTTTTCTATCACACTACCAGATTAACACAGTCTGACAATATTTTGGCACAGATGAAAGGAGTCTGGACTGTAACCCCTAATAACTAAATTTTGATAAATGTCCCAGGGGATACATGAGCTAGCTGGGAAGGGAGGCAAATGTTTAGGCTTTATCTGCTCAAATCCCTCGAGGTGAAGAGAAGGGGAGTGCACATCTTGCAGTCCATATTCCTTTACAACCTCTTTTGAAAACTAGGTATATGCAGAGATGTGCGCTTACAAAAGAGGGGGAATGGTTTCATAAAAGTTATGTCACAGAAGAAGTGAACAGTTGCCCTCAAATGGCCTATTTCATGTCCACCCATCAGGCAATATCTTGACACACATAGGAGAAATGGAGGATTTTAAACAGTGCTTCTTTCTTGACTGCTCTGGATAAAAATCTTACTGTGTTGTTGGTTTTGCAGTGACTCAGGTAAATGGCAGGCATGGTGGAGAAAAAGGGTAGCAAAAGTAATTAGCATAGCTGCATGACCTCACTCTGCAACTAATTTATTTATTTCATGCTGATTCGTGGTCTGTTTTTATCCACATTGTTACTGATATCAGAGTCTGAGATCTTATAAAACCGATAAAGGAATACCATGCTTATAACTGTTCTCACTGAACTGGTTTAATGGATCATGTAACTGTCTTAGACAGTATCCCTATTAAGTGCCCCCCACTCCCAACACACACATACACACACATACACTGAGGGGGAAAGTGCCTGTATTTTTGTGGCACTTGCAAGTTCATTGCTAATAACCCATATTAGTGTGATGAGAAAATATGGAAAACACAGTGGTATAGAATTTTAATTGCAGTAGTAAAAATGTTATGTTGCTGCATGCATGCATCTCCTGTAATGGCTTTTATGTTTGCATAATGAACAGGAAATTTCAGAGAAGGGTTAAAAACTATGTATGTGCTATAAAACAACATTGCAATGCATCATGCAAGCATTCCACATTATGTACAAATTCTCAGAAATGTGTGTTTTTTGTACTTCTGAAAGAAGAAGGGGTGATGAGTTACTGCTTGTCAGGAGGATTTTTTTCTGGAAACTTGACCTGCCAGCTAATACCCCCCCCCCCCCCCCCACCACCACCACCACCACCACCACCAGCTTGAATGAATATATTGGCATAAAGCTATATATGTATATATATATATATATATATATATATATATATATATATATATATATATATATATATATATATATATATATATATATATATATATATATATATATATATATATATATATATCTATATATATAGATATGGATCCCTGTTACAACACTGAAATTCAGAACGTTGATCTCAGGATGCTGAAATTGCAAAAGGACAAAACCTGAGAACAGCGAACCCTGCACCTAACCCTAACAGTATAGTTTGCTTTAGAAAAATCCTTTCCAGAACACTAGCATTATGAATGGTGTGGTAAGCTTATAGCTTGTAGATCACAAGAGGAATTTGTGTTTTGCAGTCTTTTGTTTCTTTGGTATTTGTGTTGTCAGGAAAATTAATGTTTGCCATGTTATGGTTGATCTTTTGTATGTTGACATTTTAACATGTTTAAGTTTAATGATATAATCATATCTATTTATTTATATGTATAAATATGTGTGTATGTTTGTGTGTGTGTGTGTGTGTGTGTGTGTGTGTGTGTGTGTGTGTGTGTGTGTGTGTGTGTGTGTGTGTATATATATATATATATATATATATATAGAGAGAGAGAGAGAGAGAGAGGTCTACACACACACATGTATGAATGTTTATGCATAAATACACACTTATGTTCATATCACAACAAAGAAAAATGAAAAATTTAACAAATCCAGCTAGAAAATCCTAGTCCTTTAAAGAACTCAAAATCTTAAAGTTTTGTAAGGCTTTGTGGCCTGATGGGATTCATCTTAGATTCATACAGAAATGAGAGAAGAACTAAGAATGGCACTTATTAAACTAGTTAACAAGTCATGGAAGGAATACATTGTTTCAAAGGATAAATCTAATATCAAATCCGCGGTGGTGGTGCTGCGGTAGCGTTGTCACCTCACAGTAAGATGCTGTCCGGTTTGATTCTCAGCTAGAGCGTCTTCTGCGTGGAGACATGCGTGAATGGGCGTACCTTCGTTGAAGGTTTTGCGTCAGGGCTGGCAACTTGGCACGTAAAAATCAACTGCCAATCATTAGCGGACCGGAGTTCAGCTGTGGCGACCTCTAACCGGGAAAAGCCGAAAGACACAACAACTTCATTCCAACAGAAACATGGCAGAGAATGGAAGCTGTATCCCTGTCAGTTTAACCTTAGCTGTAGTCAGAATCTTGTCAATTGCTGCTGACAAAAAATAAATCTGAAGATTTGAAGGCAGTGGTCCCCAGGGCCAAAGCAGCTGCTACTCTCAACAAGAAGGACATGCCAAACATATTTAACACCAAAAGAATCAAACTGTAAATGTTTTATGTAACTGAAGTTATATACCTGTTAGATACTTTTACATCAGTTTAATTTATTTATGTCTTATTTACACATTTTAAACGTGAACAGTCAACATACCAAAATTATTTTAAATTTTATCAATAAATGATCATTTTCATCTGAGGAGTCGTCCTTTTGAAACCAGATGTCAAATGTTGTTTCAGTAAATTCAGTGTCTGAATGTGTAACCTAGTTATTAGGTATTAATGGGCTATATGCAAGGTGACTTAGGATTTAGTATAGCATTTGATATGCTACAAGCAACTAGTCTGATTGCAAGTTAGAAACAATTTGCATTTGGTCTGAAGATATAGCATATGTAAAGCATTAGGCAGTAAGACACATCATTTTGTAATAAATAGAGTATACTTATATCCGGTTATGTCCGCTGCTGTGGTATTACAGTGGTTAATATTGGAATGGGCTTCATAGACAATGCAGCAGAATATCTGGAAAGAGAAGTTTCCCTTTTTTCTATATGTGTAAAATTATACAATGTGCCTATAATATGACTGGCTAAATTTAATGGAAAATCTGTGTCTTGTATACAGACCTTTGGCAGTTGTTCTTTTTATGAAGTGCTAGAATCAGACAAAATCAGTCAATGTATTTCACAGTAGTTAAGTATTACTTTTTCTTATTATTATTATTTTTCTTTTGGCAAAACCAAGTATTTGCCTTTCCATGGAGTAGTGGTAACCTCAGAGGTGATTATAATAAGTAGCAAGGGATGTGGGGCTAGGCTTCTCACATTGGCTTAGAGGGCTTGAGTTCCTCCTGCATAAAATATCATCATCATCATCATCCTTCATTTTTTCTATCCTATATTGTCCTGTTCAGGATTACAGGGAAGACAGTGTCTATCCCACCACTAAGCATGCTTAATGCGGTCAAACTAATCCTGAGAAGGACACTCACATGCATGCACCAAACGCAACACACTAATGGATTGATTACTGTGATGCATAGGAAGGGGAGTTATGAGTAGAAAATAAGTTATTAAATGACTCTGTAGTCATCTTGTGATACCACAGCCACAGTGTTCTGAGCAGTTATCTTTTGAAAAACACAAACAGGGTAGCAGTTTTTAGTGAAAGAAAACATAATGGAAGTCTACTGCTGATGCCAGAAAAAGACGGACTATAAGAGCTCAGCCTGTGCAGCCTTTTTATTCATTTTTATTGATTTTCATATCGACATAATAAATTCACATTGTCTTATACAATATGCATAAAATAACATATTTTAATTTAATACCTCTTCTCTTAACAGTTACTATGGTATAAAAATATTACAACTTAAGTAGTAAAAAAAAATATATATATATATACACATATATATATGTATATATATATATATATATATATATATATATATATATATATATATATATATGGGATCCGTATGGATCACCGAACGGCAACATAACTGAAACAGATTCGCCCGGGCATACCTTCGCGAAAGTGCTTTTCACCGAAAGGCACTTTCCCATAAGATTGCCTGTTGCAGAGATTGCACTACAGTGGGGATAATGGAAAATTCCCTTTCCCCACTGTATTGCGACCCCGGAGTGAGAATATTTAAGTGGGGGGTGCAGGGGAGCCTGCCCCCCTGCAAAAACGTAAAAGTAATGTTTTATTCTTTTTTTTTTTAAACACACTTTAACGAAAGCGCTTTTTTGGTGAAAGCGCTTTCGTTAAAGTGTGTTCGGTGATTGTGGATTCGGACTATTCAACTTTCGTTCAGTAGTTCTAGATCCATATAGGTAGCGCACCCGCAGGTATAGCTGAAGTAGATATGAGTTCCTTCCTACCTGACTCTGGTGACACCCCTTCTTTAGGCCCAACACCCCAAGGTGGCAAGTGATAACATATTTTATTCTAGGTGACACTTTAGTTTTAAAGGGCAATAGCACAACAACAAACAAATTATTTCAACAGTGCACCAGTTAGCAGTAAAGCAGAGTGAGATATGCATGTAATGAAACCATACATTTACCCCCTTCCCCAGAACTCAACAGAAAATATCTTGACATTCAAACATGCACAAAAAAGTAATATTAGTGAGCAGTAAAGCTTTTATAATGCAGCAATACAAACATGGAAAAAAATGCAGTGTCATTGAGGGGAAAAAAGGATTACAATACAACTGTACAGATATGAAAAAGATGCAATGTCATTGAGCAGTAAAGATTCTTGAACGCAGCAGTACTTACATGAGAAAATTGCAATGTCACTGAACAATAAAGATTTATAATGCAACAATATAAATATGAGAAAATGCAATGTTACTTATTAATAAAGAGTCTTTAAGGCAACAGTACTAACACGAGCAAAATGCAATGTCACTGAACAATAAAGATTTATAATGCAACAATATAAATATGAGAAAATGCAATGTTACTTAGCAATAAAGTGTCTTTAAGGCAACAGTACTAACACCCTCTATCCCGTAAATCAATCTAAACAGACTAACTATGAAACACTCTATTGTACCCTGTTCACTGGATAGTGACTACTTACAGTCCTACTGCCAGCATGATGGGGCCCAAGGTTGGATTCCAGCTATTTGTAATCCAGAAAGCATTTGGGGGGAATCCCCAATCTTATAAAAGTATAAAAAAATGATGGCCCAAAGCCTCTCACTACTCCGTCGAGAATATCCCAGTGACCAGGAACCGCAGTTCTTCCGACGAGAAAAATGGAAAATCACCTGCCAGAACTGTGGTAGTCATCTATGGCATCTCTGCACTAGGCCCAAGGGAACTCCTTTTCTTGCTGAATCATATGCAGGCATGGAGCTACTGGTTTCAGAACTTCTCTCCTGAATCCACAAAATACCATCATCCAGAATTTCAGCAAGAGACAGACACAAACTGCTACCTCACTTCTCTGTCCCAAAATACTAGAAGAAAAAAAATCCATTCATGCTGCAAGGCCCTTTTCCCTTCAGCTAGTCTTTCAGTCTTCCCTCCTTCAGCTAGCGTTCCAGTCTCCTCTCTTTCACTTTTCAACTTGTCTTTTATATTCCTGAAAAGGAGCTCCACCTTATGGTATAATGGAAAACTGCAGTCTGTTACTTCTACAATGAAATACAGTGGGAGCTATACTCTCCCCCCACTTGAAAATCTTGGGTCCCCCCAAGTCAAAGGTAGATTAGGCGCAAAATATTTACAAGCACTAATGCACCATCAGCTGAATAATATTTTTGCATACCTCCCACCAAGGGCGATCAACATTATGCTTAACTTGGCCTGAGGTGTCACCAATGGAGCAGGAGGCATAGGGGTTGTGGGCGCAGACTCTCTGATGAGCTGTGGTCACAGGTTCCTGTGTACTGTGTCCCAAACTGTCATATGTAAGTTTCTGAGGGGGCTGAATCAGTCTCGGCAGTTTTGGTTCGGGAGAGACAACTAAGGAATTTTACTCTGAAGGTTTGTCACTCACAGCACATTCAATGTCCAGTTCTTCAGTAGGCATTTTGTCTACTTCTAAGATCTCCTCTTGCATAACTTCACTTTCTTTTTCCATAACAATATGACTGTCCTCAGCACTATTTTCTGAAGTTTGCATAGCAGGGCCTCCATCAGTATCAGGTTCTGCAAGAGGTACAGAAGCACCACTTAGTCTGTTGTCAGGTCAGGGCTGTTCAAAATGACAAGGAATGAATTCCGGTGCATTTACATTGAGATTACAGGCCATGAGTTCTCAAACATCCTCATAAAAAAGACCACTAAAACCCTATTCATCGTCACTGTCCTCCTCACTTTCAGCAGGAGGAAGCATGGGCTCTTGAACTTTGGAGAGGATATTTCCTCTCCGCCTTAGTCTTCTGAATCGCCTTGAGTTAGGCTTCTGCTGAGACATTCTGGGTTCTGGATTCATGAGTCTCACTGGTTTTGCCAAAGGCATTAAGTTGTTGTGGTGCCAGGTTTTGACAGGTCTTTCTTTCCCCTCAGGGCAAACTTGGTAGACAGGGATATTAGGTAGCTGAGAACAAATTAGGTAAATTTCAGATCCTCAGTGGTCAGCTAGTTTATGCTTTCCTTATTGACCCAAATTCCTCAAAAGGACTCTGACCCTTGTTGCAAATCATGCATCTTCACTTTCTTGTCATAGTGAGCATTGTTTCGCTGATGTCTTTGTCCTGTTGATTTTTCAGCTATCTCATAGGCCTGTCTGAGGTTCTTCTTGAGTCTCTCCACATAACTGCCATGAAATCGCACTGGTGTATCATCAGCTGTGTCTCCAAAGGTGACGTCAACAGGAAGATGAGCTTCTCTTCCAAACATTAGGAAGTAAAGTGAGAACCCTGTAGCATCATTTTTAGTACTGTTGTAAGCATGCACCACTGTGTCTACATGTCTACTCCATTGACTCTTCTTCTCAGCGGATGGTGTCCCCAACATATCTAGTAAAGTTCTGTTGAAACGCTCCGGCTGTGGATCCCCTTGAGGATGATAAGGAGTGGTGCGACTTTTTTGAACTCCCAAAAGAGTGAGTAGTTTATGGACAAGCTTGCTCTCAAAATCACATCCTTGGTTAGAGTGTATCCTCTTTGGCAGGCCATAGTGTACAAAGAACCTCTCAACTAGTAGTTTTGCCACTGTAATAGCTTTCTGATCACAAGTGGGAAATTCTTGAGCATATCGAGTATAGTGTTCTGTTACCACCAACACATTACTGATCCCACCTTTATCCGGTTCAGTGCATAGAAAATCTATACAGGCCAGTTCCATGGGTCCACTGCTCTCCATTTGACCCAATGAGGCAGCTCTGGTCGGCAGAGTCTTTCTCTGAATGCAACGGACAATAATCCTCAACAACTTGCTTCATGCATGGCCAGTCGAACCTGTCTCGTACCAGACCCATAGTTCTGTCATAACCAAGATGACCATGTTCATCATGCAATGACTGGAGTACTACTTCTCTATACTTCTGAGGAAGCAGCAATTGCCACCTTTCACTGCTGAGTGCACTAGGAGATCTCCTATACACTAGCCCATTCTGTATCTGGAGTCTGTCCCATTCTTTGGCCAAAAGTCTGGCCAGAGGATGAATGTCTGTGCAAAGCATATCAGTTTGTTTCTTCTCTAAAGCAGCTACCACCAGCTGACCCAAGGGGTCTTCTCTTTGATCTCTCCTAAGGTGACTGTTACTCAAAGCTGGTAGCGCTGAAGCCTGATGAGTGATCAGATTACAGTAAGATTGGGGTATGCTTGCTGCAGACAGACCCAACTTCCGGGCCAAACATTCAGTGTTAGCAGGTTGCAATCTGAGACATAGCTGTCACTCCTGATGTTGGAATGTCCACCCATTCATCGTCTGGGTGTAAATCTCCAAGAGGTGTCCTGGGCGATATTTCAAACTGAAATTGTAGTTGCATAGAGATGCCATCCATCTGTGGCTAGTAGCATCTAGCTTTGCAGTGGTCTGGATGTATGTCAAAGGGTTGTTGTCGGTCTGCACTTCAAATTCAGCCCCATAGAGATAGTCATGCTGCTTGACCACTACCACCCACTTTAAGGCAAGGAATTCCAACTTGTGCACAGGATAATTTCTTTCTGTGGGGGATAAACTCTGACTGATAAAAGCCACAGATCTCAGCTTCTTATCATACTCATGATAAAGGACTCCCACTAAGCCATCCCTGCTAGCATCCACGTGTAAAGAGTATGGCTTTGTTGGGTCAGCATATGCCAGCACAGGGGCATGTGTGAGGCAATACTTAAGCTGTTCAAATGACTCTTCGCACTCAGGAGTCCAGCGACTCTCAATGAGTTCTTTAGAGCCTCTCGGTCCCTTGGGCTTCTTCACAAGGATATCTTCATCTGTTTCATCTGCTTTCTCATCATTTCGAAGCAAATGGTTGAGGGGTCTTGCTATCTTTGAAAATCCTTCCACAAACCTTCTATAGTAACTGCAGAACCCCAGGAAAGATAGCAGCTCTGTGATAGTTTTAGGTCTGGGCCAAGATGTCACAGCTTCAACTTTGCTGGGGTCTGTGGATATCCCATTTGCAGACACTACATGTCCCACATAGGTTACTGAAGGTTGGAAAAACTTGCATTTGTCCAATGACAACTTCAGGCCTTCCTTCTCAATCCTGCCCAGTACTTTCATCAGTCTTTCTTCGTGCTCCTCTAGAGTTCTCCCAAAAACAATGGGGTCATCCAGGTAGACTAAGACTTCCAGGAGATGCATGTCTCCAACTGTTCTTTCCATAATTCTCTGGAAAGTTGCCAGTCTGGAACGTTGCCGGTGCATTTGATAAACCTTGAGGTAGGCGATCATACTCAAAAAATCCGAAGGGGGTGATGAAGGCAGTCTTCTCTTTATCTTCTGGGTGCATAGGGATTTGATAGTATCCACTCCTTAAGTCTAGCATACTGAACCACTTACTGCCCACTGGGCAATTTAGAGCATCTTCAGTCCGGGGAGTTGTGTACTGGTCTGGAATGGTTCGCTGATTCAGAGTACGATAGTCAGCATGCATGCTAATTGACCCATTCTTTTTCCTGACAACGACAATGGGAGAGGCATATGGACTTCTTGACTCTTGAATTATCCCTGCAGCTTTAAGTTCTTCCAAATGTTTCCTTAAGTCCTCCAGGTCTCCTTGAGCTACTCTTCTGGAACGTTCCCTGAAAGGCCGGTCCTCTTTCACTCTTATTCGGTGTTCTGCACTCTTTGCACAGCCCACATCCAGTTCACTGGTAGAAAAACACATTTTTTTCTTCATTAATAGCTCTTTAGCTCTGGTTACCCACTCAGGGGGCAAGAGGCCACCTCCTATATCAATATCTTCCAGCTTCAATATGTTGGCCCTGCTCTCGTTCCTTGTCAACACAGAAGCAGGTAAGGGAGTGGCAGTATAAACATTTCCCAAACGCACTTGTGAACACAGGACAATGGGAGTACTTCCTTTATTTTTCAACCCTACAGGCAAAGTGTCATAAGGATTCTTTAACTTGTCCGCAGGCCAAACTTCTGGAACTAGTTCCAGCCCTGGTGGCAAGTTACTTTCTGGATCCGTTTCCATCATGAGATGAGAGGAAACTGTTTGTCCACACATCCTCACTTTGGCTCTCAAACAGGTGACCTGACCAGGATAAATTATATGCTCTTTCCCATTACGGGTCCACACATGACCAATTTCATCTTTCTTACTATCCTTCTCCCTTTGAAGGGCACAAAAAGTTGGTCTCAGGAGAGGCTGTAATGTTGGGTGTTGCTGGGTCAACTGAGGCATCAGCATTCTTCTGACGAGGTCAGTATTTGTCCCTACTAAAATAGATGCGGAATCCTTTCCTTTTGGCCTGGGGCACACAACAGCGAGAGTTTCAAAGACTTCTGTTGACTCAACAACTGAAGCAGAAAATTCTAACTTGAGTGAGACATACCCATCATAAGGGAACTTCATGTCACTTAACCCCCAGATCTCCAAATCTTCTAACTTTTCAAGTGGTAGATGCTTTAAGTATTTTTGGTAGAAGTCTTTGTACAGAATGGTGATTTGTGCACCAGTATCCAACAGTGCTTTACTATACACTCCTTCTATTTTTACTGACATGACAGGGGCCGGTCCCAATAGCCCATCAGGTAGTTTCTGTTTCCAGTGTTGCTCAGCTGCATGGCAGTCAGCATGAGGTTGAGGTACCACCGGGTGACCTCGCCGTTTCCACAGATAAGACTCTTCCTTAGTAATGCTTTGCAGTCTCAGATGCTGAGATTTTTGCTGAGATGGCTTTTCAATTCAGTTGTTCACCTCAGATGAGCTAGAAGTGTGCATAGTAGGTAGTCTCTCTCCCCTATTACAAGGGTTAGTGTGGAAAGGAGGTCCAGGATGCTTTCTCTTGATGTTGTATTTTATGGAGCTCTTTGTAACTGGGCATTCAGCTGGCCCCTTCACTGAGTTGAAGTTTCCCTGCATTGCACTAGCAAATAATAGTTCGTTCACTCTTTTTAAGTTCTCTGCATTAGGACACTGTCACTTTATATGCCCTGCATCCCCACAATGAAAACAAAATCCAGTAGGGACTCTGAACATTGGCTGATTTGTTTCCTTCCTGAGTCCATTTGTGGAGGTTCTAGCTGATGTATTCCTCCCTTCAGCTAATGTTACCATGGCTTTTTGCAATTCTGCTACTGTCTTGGTGACCTGAGCTATGGCTTCTGTTAGGGAAGACACCTGCACCTGCAACTGTGGCACCATTACATCGCGGACATCCTGGGCGACGACTCCTGTTTGAGTAGTAAGCACGGCTATAGGCTCCTGCTTGTGTTCACTCACTGCTTTAATTGTTGTTGAACCTTGAGATTCTGCTTCCAACAGGTCTTCCTCTTCTTTCACTTCTTTAACCAACTGAGAATAAGTTAGAGTCTCCTCCCTATTTCTCATCCTCAGTTTCCACATAATGGGGTCCATAGCTTGAGCTCTTTGTAAAATATGTCTGATCCGTACTTGGTCAGCTACTTCAGGATCCATCCCCTTCTTTAGTATGATCTGACAGAGTATTTTATATAAACCGTTTAATAGTTTCTCACCAACCTCTTGGTATGTATGTTCAAACTGATACAATAGGTCCGCAGGCCTCTTGGTCCTTCCAAAAACATCCTGCAGTACTCCGAAATTGTCCTTGGCCATGCAATCTTGCTTACCCATTCTTAGGTTGCGTATGGTATCCGCTGCTAATCCCTTTAGACTTTCAGCTATCCGCTGCTCCTACTGAGATTCTGGAATATCCAACTCCTCTAGGGCTTGTGAAGCCTGATCCATCTAAGATTCAAAATCTTCCTCACCCTGAGGTGTGGGTTGTTTGCCAGAAAAGAAACGTAATTTGCATTACCCAAACCCAGTGAATGGTTGTGCAGGCCATAAGCATTTTTCTACAAGACTTCCCAAAGCATTCAAAACTTCAGGCCCTATAGTATTTATGGGCAGTGAAGCTGCAGCTTGTGGTCTAAGGTTCTGACTTACTTGGATAACTTCCACAGGTACTTCCTCGATTGTTGGGTTAGTGCACTTCTCAGGGATTACCACACGGACTGCACTGTCGCCTGAAATTTGTACACTCGAAGGTATGTGCTGATATATTAAAGGACTTTTTCATTCTAATAAGGCCAGTGTGCTCTGTTCAGTAGTGTCCATAGTGATGTCTAATAAAAATCCACGCCCTACAACTATTAAGGATCCTGTGACTTTATGTATTTGCATATCAGTCCATGTGACCCCTGGCAACACGAGAAATAAGCAGTACTCTGACTGAGCATTGTGCTGTTTGCATCACTTAGCAGCTACTTCTGGGTTCATCTTGCTGCTAGAGTTGCTTTCCACATGTACAGGAGAATAGGCTGGAGTTCAAGGCAGTACAAGCAATCCTGGACAAGCCCCCAAATGTAGCGCACCCACAGGTGTAGCTGATTTAGATATGGGGTCCTTCTTACCTAACTCTGGTGACACCCCTTCTTTAGGCCAAACACCCCAAGGTGGCAATGATAACAGATCTTATTCTAGGTGACACTTAAGTTTTAAAGGGCAATAGCACAACAACAAACAAATTATTTCAACAGTGCACCAGCTAGCAGTAAGGCAGAGTGAGATATGCATGTAATGAAACTATACATTTACCCCTTCCCCAGAACTCAACAGAAAGATGTTGACATTCAAACATGCACACAAAGGCAATATCAATGAGCAGTAAAGCTTTTGTAATACAACAATACAAACATGAAAAAAATGCAATGTCATTGAGGGAGAAAAAAGCATTATAATACAACAGTACAGATAGGAAGATGCAATGTCATTGAGCAGTAAAGATTCTTGAAGGCAGCAGTATTAACACAAGAAAAATGCAGTGTCACTGAACAATAAAGATTTATAATGCAACAGTACAAATATGAGAAAAATGCAATGTCATTTAGCAATAAAATGTCTTTAAGACAACAGTACTAACACCCTCTATCCCCTAGATCAATCTAAACAGACCATCTATGAGACACTCTATTGTACCCTGTTCACTGGCCAGTGACTACTTACAGTCCTACTGCTGGCATGATGGGGCCCAAGGTTGGAGCTCATATGGATCCCAGCTATTTGTAATCCAGAAAGCATTTAGGGGGAATCCTCAATCTTATAAAAGTATAAAAAAATGAGAGCCAAAAGCCTCTCACCACTCCATCGAGAATATCACAGTGACCAGGCACCGCAGTTCCTCTGACGAGAAAAATGGAAAATCACCCTCCAGAACTCTGGTAGTCATCTATGGCATCTCTGCACTAGACCCAAGGGAACTCCTTTTCTTGCTGAATCATATACAGGCATGGAACTACTGGTTTCAGAACTTCTGTCCTGAATCCACAAAATACCATCATCCAGGATTTCAGCAAGAGACGGACACAAACTGCTACCTCACTTCTCTGTCCCAAAACACTAGAATAAAAAATATCCAGTCATGCTGCAAGGCCATTTTCCCTTCAGCTAGTCTTTCAGTCTTCCCTCCTTCAGCTAGTGTTCTAGTCTCCTCTCTTTCACTTACGAACTTGTCTTTTATATTCCCGAAAAGGAGCTCCACCTTATGGTATAATAGAAAACTGCAGTCTATTACTTCTATAATGAAATACATAGAAATAGGTTTACCTTTATAAAGGCGATATACAGTTGGGCAAACAGCAAATGTCGAAAGGTTGTTTGCAAATTTTGCAAACGCCGAAAGAAAAAGGTTAGAATGTGCAATGAGCAAATGCACAGTGACATTCGCTCATTGCACATTCGACATTGTGGGGCAGATTGCACTATAGTGGGGATTGGGAAATGGTTCCTTTCCCCACTGTAGTGCGATCTCGTAGTTAGAATAATAAAGTGGGGGGGTGCAGGTGTGCTTGCCCCCCTGCTTTACACTTCGAATTTTTTGTTCGACATTAATGTTCGAAAAACAGCGAATCTGCTTTTCGATTTGCTGTTTTTCGAACATTAAGAACTGTCGACGTTTTCACTTTCATGGTTTCAAGTCGCTCATATGAGCACTCAAACCACTGTGATTCGAGTTTATGATGGTAAACCTATATATATATATATATATATATATATATATATATATATATATATATATATATATATTTATATTTATGTATAGATAATAAAGCAGTTATTTTTTGCATTCAGTATTTGAAATATAGTTAAA
Organism: Protopterus annectens; assembly: GCF_019279795.1. Lineage (NCBI taxonomy): Eukaryota > Metazoa > Chordata > Ceratodontiformes > Protopteridae > Protopterus > Protopterus annectens. The sequence goes on along the minus strand of NC_056727.1, from coordinate 5,062,922 downwards.
CTAAAATATTGTCTTATTAAATACTGTTTATATTACTAATAGTTTTTAACTTTTCAATTTTTTTTAATTATTTTAAGAAAGTATTTTCTTTTTCTTTAAGTACTGGCAACGTCAGTGGTCACTGTAGTAAGTAGCAGGTGATGTTGAGGGTGAAGCCTCTCACATTGGAATCTGTGTTGACTCGTAAATTTCCCCAGGTTAAAATCTTATTACTGTTCATTTTTAGGCCAATATATTTAAAATTAGATTAGCACGTCTAGATCTTAATTTTGTTTTACTAACAAAAACACAAAGTAATTTTTTCTGTTTTTGAAATATTTTGCTTGTTTCTGTTTTTAATTGTCCTTTACTTTTCTCTTACATCTAAAGTATTACGTGAATAAAATCGAATAAATGAGGAGAAGCATGCTTCTTCCAATGTCTTATAAACTTTCTTGCTACTGCTAGATGGCAGCAGAAGAGGGGTATTTATATCTAATTAAAATTAACTTATCTTGACAAAAGAGATTGTATAAATAAGTGAATGTATTTTCAGAACTGATTAAAGAGTCACATATTCTCCAGTTAGCCCTTAATTTGTGCACATTTTAACAGTGTTATACAGAAAGTAAAACTAAAAGTTCTTATTTTATAAATGCACACACATATATATTTGTGTGTGTGTATATATATATATATATATATATATATATATATATATATATATATATATTTATAGGTTTACTATTAAAACATTGAACATCAGAACGTAAACTGTTCAAAAATGCGGTTTACGTGTTCGATGTTTGGAATACTAAATAGGTTGGAATATCGGACACTAATTCAGGCAAAGTCAAATTCGACTTCTGAAGTCCAATATCCCCTTTGCAGCAGTACATACGGACCAGATCCGTACTGCACAGCACTGACATTCATGTTTTTGCAGGGGGGAAAGTCTGCCTGCACCCACAACATCCCTTGCCACTTATATATTCCAACTCCAAGATCGCACTATACAGTACGGAAAGGGGTAAATCTCCCGATCCACACTGTCCCACATTCTCAATACGAAACATTGCCCATGTATGCACCACCTTCCATACTACATATTACACTGATGGTGTAAATATCGACTGCATAGTAACGAATTACGTACTAGAGTCGGCTCTGAGTTGGTCTTCCAGAGTCGACATTTCATGTTCAAAAGGTATCTCAGCATTCTGAATACCACACTTGTCATTTTCACACAAGGCATTGCCGACATATTAATAGTAAACAATATATATAGATACACACACACACACACACACACACACACACACACACACACATGGATGATTGTGCATCATGTATTTATAGGCCACTATATTTAAAATTAAATTCAACGGAATTTATCTGAATAGTTCAGGTTTTCCAGCCATGTATGAAATAGATCATTCATTTACTTTAATTTTGCTGACTGAATAAGATTCCATTGTGTCCATCTTGGGAAAAAATGGACATTGCCTCAGTGGAATCTTATTCATTTAATAACATATGTGAGTGAAACACAGAGTGAGTTATAATGCAGTAAGTATGTACAGCAGTCTAGTAATCTGATAGCTATAATTAAACTATTTAGGGGAACCAGTATGCCAGCAGAAGTATTCATGCATGTATAGCAATCACCTGATCTATTTATAGCATGCCCTGAGTTTAAGGTGAGTACCAGAGTTTGGTTGAAAGTGAGGTGCTGGGCCTCCTTTGTGCTCCCTATTCTGGAATCTTAGTAGTAGAAGGATTGGTTGACTCTCCCAATGGTGCATTCCAGGCACAGGCCATTGTCATGGATCATGCCTGTAAGTAAACTATAAGAAAAAGAATACGAAGACAGGTCATGATGCATTTCTGAATAGTTCAAGTTTTCCAGCTGTGTAGAAAAGAAGTCATTGTACGGTTTCAGGTTATCTCAGGTGGCTTCTCTGAAGGATACATAGTGCAACATTGTAATCAATAATGGAGTGGATCAGTAATTTGTAAAGGTGGTACACTGATCTTCATGGAGTGACTTATTGTGATCTTTAGAGTTAGGTGGGCTACTAAATATGCTTTTCTGATTTTGATGCATACTAGTCAAAGTTTACATTGTTCTTTATCACTGTCCATAGGTCTTTCAGAATGCCATTTGTTAGGATCTATCAATTTATTTTGTGATTATAATTTATGTATTTTGCCATATCTCATCTTGCTACATTTGCTGGCATTAAAGGTGAGATCATTACTGCTGCACCACGTATGCATTTTTATGGATCTTTCGAAGCATGTCTACATCTTTTCTCAAAATAGTTATTGTACCCAGTTTGCAGTCATCATGTATTTTGCCCACTGTTATAACTGAGAAGACTCGTCCAAAACAAGTGGCTGTAGTATACAGCCCTACAGGGTCCCACTAATAACTTCCATGGGCCGAGATAGATACCCCCCCCCCCCACCTTGAATTATTGTGTCTTGTTGCTTATTTTTATAATCATGGAATTATGTATGGATTGACATTGAATGCTTTTACTGTAATTGTCAATTTGTTCCTTATGTAGAATGGTATTGCATGCCTTTGCAAGATCAAGCTAAACAACATGCACTGTAGTCCTTCATCACATGCTGTTGTTACCTCTTCAAAGAATGTTGCAAAATTCAAAGGCATGCTGCCCTCTTAACAAACCCACCAACTGGTAATGATAGTCATTTGCAAGTTGAGCAAAAGCTGTCTTGTACAGTTCACCTGATTCGTTAACCCCTCTCACTGCCTGGAATCACCTTAGAAGAACCTAAGGCAGTAAGGTTTGGAGAGCTACATGCAGATGCGGCACTCTGTGGGAAGGAGCTATGTAAATGATCATACCAGCATACTGCCCAGTTATAGTACTTGCAGTGTTCAGGATTCATAGTCATCTGAGCTAAACAAGCAATTCTGAGAATGAATATATGCACATGTATGTCAGTGTGCCACTAGGTGTTTGTGTATGTGTGTTTGTGTGATAGCATTGGGAAAACATGTGAGTGAGTCCATCAGCTTCAGTGACTTGATGGGAAAAACAGATATGTGTGTGGCTCAAACTCAGTGTGTGTGTGTGTGTGTGTGTGTGTGTGTTTGTGTGTGTGTGTGTGTGTGTGTGTGTGTGTGTGTGTGTGTGTGTGTGTGTGTGTGCATGTGTGTGCATGTGTGTGCGCGCGCTCTTCTTGGTAGCTGTGTTAAACTGAAGGCTATAAGTGCACCTTTGTGCAGTTGGTCCCATTGTCTTCTCACGGTAAAGGATTTGCATGACATTGAACTGGTACATAGCACTGCAGTGCAAACTCATCAATGCAGAGCAATTGGCACTGCAGTACTATAGTTAATGTAAATACCGGCCATCCTGTTCCATATGTAACAAAAGTAGGTCTCATGAGTCGTTTTGGATAAGTTCCATTTCAGTTCGTCCATCATTTTACAAAGTGCAGCTTAAGCTGATGGGTCTAAAATTGTTTGGGTTTGATGTGATCTGACCTCACCTCTTTATAAACTGGTAGCACTTTCAAAGCCTATTACTAGAGGTGAGGGGCATGTCCATATGTTAACATTTTTATCTGATATGGCTGATAGGGAATTAGTTATGTTTTGCTTGATTCTGTGTAAGATAACAAGGAGCTTGAGTTTTTTTGTTTTTCAATTTATGTCAGCATCTATTACATCAATAGTTATGTAGGGAATGTCACCACATCAGTCTGGCATATCTGCTTATAGTGAAGCTTGTCTAAAAGTTTTCTTTGAATATATTTCCTTTGACCTACAGAAGTGCACTCACGTCCTTGGTTTTTGATAATGTTACCTTCACAGTTTTTCCTTCTCGGTTTTTAACATAATTAAAGAATACTTTATTTTTACGTTCAGCCTTTTTGATCAAAGTGATTTAATGGTTAGCTCTAACAGATTTGATAACAAAATTTAGTAGTTCCTCTAATCTACATTTGTTTTTATGACGAGTGATTTTTAAATCTAGGTATAACCTCTTTTTCTGTTATATATCGTATTTATTTTATAATTCCATCAAAAGATCCTTTGTTAATTTTACCCCTCTGTCTTACCAGCAGGTATTATCCTGAGCACATTTATTTGCATTATTAGAGGATGCAACTGAAGCCATTGATGAGGGTTATTCTGTCCACGCCAGTTGGCTTGACTTTGCTAAGGCATTCAGTATAATTATTCATGCAGGCATTCTTGTTAAACGTACCAAATTAAATATTAACCCCACTATTACTCAATAAATTGCTAACACAGAGGATACTAACCTATGAATTTATTAACTTATGAATGAGGCTGAAGAAGTTGAAAACTTGGATAGAAGGGAAAATGTTATAACATGTTAATAGCCTCAATTATCTGGGATGGATGATTGAGGAGAGAGAAGGCCTGAATAAGGAGGTCAAAGCTAGATTCAGAGGGGCTGCAGCCAAATGACGCACACACTGTCAGGAGCATCATGTGACTGAAAAATACCAAAAGAAGCTGAACAGTAAGATGCACAGTTCAGTGATGCAACCAATACTGCTGTGTGGTACAGAGACCTGGGCAGTGAAGGTACAGCAGTTGAGGAAGCTAGAGGTGATGGAGATGAAATACTTGAGATGGGTGGTAGGATGCACACTGTGGGACAGGAGAAACAATTGAGGACATTACAGCAAAAGCCAAAGTAGTGTTCCAACTGCAGAGAAGATCAAAGAGAGCAGATTGTGGTGGTTGGGCACATGCACAGGACAGCAGAAGCAATCTGTTGAAGAAGATCTGGGAGATGCAAAAAGGAGGCAAGAGGAAAAAAAACAGAAAATTCCTTGTTTCCCACCTTTCTAAGCTAGGATAGTCCAGTTTTCAGTGCTGAATTCAGGGCTGTGATACTAGTTTCTGAGTTGCCCGTACCTTACTTGGATAGAAGGAAGTTTCTCTGTTCACCTGTGAGAGAGGGGATCTTTGAGCAACCTATCTGTCCCTGGAGGAGTGATTCCGACCTAGAAGTTAGTAGTTTATTGGCTATTTTGGGCTAATTTCTATCTCTTTCATTTCCCTACTATAAAAACCGCTTTTGCACGGTTTTGCGCACCGGGCAGTGCCAGTTAGCTACGGTTAAATTATTCCCGGCTCCACTAAGTCTCCTCTTCAGTTTTTCCCTTGAAACTAGTCTAACTCTCAACCTAAGCACTCAAAAAGAATCTTACAGCCCAGCACTTGCTCAGACCTAATAGCAAGAACTAATATACCCTGACACTGATTGCCCAGCAGAGCTAGTCTCTTTATTCACCCCTCACCAATCAAGTGACTAAGCTGCTCACCCTACTATTCAGGCATGACCAAAGGGCAACTTCAGGTGCACTCTCCAGTCCAGCTGGTGAATCTGGGTATCCTGAGGCAATGTTACAACTGCCTCATGTACACAGACAACCCTCTCCTCCTAACACAAAACACTAACATATGCGAGAGATGCAATTATACAGCCAAACTGGAAGCTAAGCTGTCTCGACCCAAGACTGGAACAGACAGTCAAGAGGAGAAGGTTAACACTTGCAGCACAACTCCAGCCGCACACAGACCTACTAAAACAGCACTGGCAAAAAATACACATAAATACACAAAATCATACTAGGAGGCTCTAAATAAAAACCTGTAAAAGCATCAGAGACCTCCAAAGCAGACACCCAAACAACCTGCACTTCCCATCACAAACCAGAGAACACATAAAACACAAAATAAGTGTGCCGCACAATCACAGCCCTTAAGGTGAAATAACATACCTAACACACTAGTAATAGGTGACTCTAAAGTCAGGCACACTGACGTCCCACTCACTAGGCTGGACAAGCAGAAGGTTACTGTTAGCTGCCGGTCAAGAGCCAGAATCCGCCACATAACAAAAGCACTCAGGTCACTCCAGAACAAGTATAAATATAACTCTGTCATTGTTCATGTTGGCGTGAATGACCTGAGAAGTACCTCCCTGGACTACATGAAAAGAGACATGGAAGAGCTCTCTGATCATGTAGCCCAGGCTGGTATGACCCTGACCCTGAGTAGCATCCTGCCCTCACCAAGAATGATACCTCAGTACAAAGAAAAAATGATCAATTTCAACAATTGGCTAAGCTTCTGGTATCATTCAAAGGGGATCCAGTGTCTTGTCAGCCTGGGACGACATGCTTGACAAGCCACGTTGCTTCGCAAGAGATGGCTTGCACCTGTCACTGGCCAAGGCTCTTGCTGCCCCCATAGTGCCTTTTTTAGGCAAGGCTCAAAAGTCAAACCCACCTCCGTAAACAGCACGATTAACAAAAAACTGAGGGTTATGTTACTCAACGCCAGGAGTTTAAATCCCAAAATGCACACGCTCGAAGCACTCCTCAGTATGGAGAATGTCCACATCTGTGCAGTAACTGAAACTTGGTTCAAGGCTCCAGAGAGCACCCCCACACTACCAGGCTACAACTCATACCACACGTTTTGGCCACAGAACACGGACCGAAACACAAAAGGAGGGGGTGCATCCATATTCATCAAGGATACCTACACCTCCAGGTTAGTGGCACAGCATGATACCTCTGAGATCATCCATGTGCAACTAACATCGGGCAAATCTGCAGTGCAAATGGTGGCCTGCTACAGATCACCCTCCATGAGCCAGGACCACCACTCCACCTTTCTGGAGACAATGGAAACATGAAGGTCCTACTGAACACCCTGATATTGGGCGATTTCAATTACCCTACCATTCACTGGGAAAACTACTCGAGTACAAATTCCCAGGCCCAGCGCTTCCTGGAATTCATCAACTCAAACACCCTGGATCAACTGGTAATCTCCCCTACCAGACTTGAAAACATATTGGACCTGGTCATTTCCAACATGGGCGACAGGTGTTCCGCACCAAAGGTCAACTTGTCATTGGTGAGATCAGACCATAAACTTATCACTCTGGATATCCACACCCCACCACCACCCCCAGCTAAGGAAACCACAGTAAAAAACTTTTCTAAAGCAAACTTCACCTTACTTAAGACAGAGGTGGTAAGTTTCACAGCCCCCATGCTAAAGGATAATGCTGCCCAAGATGCAGAAACCTTTACAAATGCACTCTATGAGCACCTACAAGGATGCATGGATCGTGCCATCCATAGCAAAACCAAGACTCACTCCTCTAAGAGAAGGAAACCAGTTTGGTGGACCCCTGCAATAAACAGGCTATACAATTGAAGCAGGAAACTAGTTCAGAAAAAAAGCAAATCCCAAGAAGGGGACACATCCCTGATCAGTATCAGTAAGAAACTAAGGTCCCTCATGAAATCATCCAAGGCTAACTTCGAAAGAAAAATAGCCAAGGATTCAAAAGATAACCACAAAGCCTTCTTTAGCTATGCTAAGAATCTAAGTGGCAACTCGCAGATGTGCACTGAACTAGTGCAAAATAGCACAAAATATACTGAACCTACTGATATTGCCAACATCCTGGCAGATAGATTCAGTGCAAACTTCACCCCCCTCTCACCTCAAAAAGGGCCCACAACAATACCAGAAAAGTGTAGTGTCCCAAAAATCACAGACGCACAGGTGAAAACAGTCCTTTCAAAAGCCAAAAACACAGCATCAATGGGACCAGATGGTGTCCCAGGCTGCGTCTTGCACGAACTACAGAATGAACTAACCCCCCCCCCCCACCTAAACACGCTGTTCAACCTCAGCCTCTCCACAGGCTACGTGCCCATAGAGTGGCGCACAGCAACTGTTATTCCTCTCCACAAAGGAGGGGCCACAACTGACTCTGGTAACTATCGCCCCATAAGCTTGACTAGTCTGGTCTGCAAGGCTGTGAAGCGCATCATCATGGAACTCATTAACAAAGATATTGGGAAACTCCAAACACTTGACCTGACCCAGTTCGGCTTTATTAAGGGCAGATCTTGCCTACTAAACCTGGTTGACTTCTTCGAGACAGTCATCAAGGCCATAGATGAGGGAAAGGTGGTTCACACAGCCTACCTTGATCTCGCCAAGGCTTTTGACACCATTCCCCACTCGGGTATTACAGAAAAACTCACCAGCCTGAACATAAACCCCTACGTCATGAGATGGGTTGCCAACTGGCTTACAGACAGAACTCTCTCGGTAAGAATAGCGGGCTCCATGTCTGACTCTAAACCATTCACAAGTGGTGTCCCACAAGGCTCGGTCCTGGGACCCCTACTGTTCGGCATATACTTCTCAGAAGTACAGGCTAACACTGGAGGACTATGGCTAACCAAGTTCGCCGCTGACTGCAAACTGGGAGCCATAATTGACTCTCCAGCTGACACGGACATTCTCCAAAAGGGCCTTACTGAGACAGACACCTGGTGTCAAAGTCATGGCCTCAAGCTAAATGCCAAAAAATGCATAGGCATCTCGTTTGGGAAAAACAAAACACCCACAAATTACCACATAGGTGGCAGCCCCTTTAACACAGAAGAGGTAATAAGAGATCTGGGGACCCAGGTAGATAGTAATCTCTCCTTTGACAATCATATTGCCAAAGTAGTTAGGAAATCCTTCTATGTGGCCCAACTAATTACTAAAGGGTTCACATCAAGAAATAAAGAGGTTATAGTGCCCCTCTACTTGTCACTCATTAGACCCATCATAGAGTACAATGCCCCATTTGGGATGTACCTCACAAGACACTTCCAACAGCTGGAAAGACCACAAAAGTACCTCATCAAAAGGATTACTGGCCTCAAACATATGTCCTATGCAGCCCGACTGAAAAAACTCCAGCTGTACTCAGTGGCATATCGCTTACTCAGAGGTGATCTCTGCCTGACTTACAAAGCCATGGCCAACTCAGAATTGATGGACATGCTCCACCTAAAGAAATCCAAGTCACTGCGAGCCGCGCACTCTAGTGAGCTAAACCTCGCCACAACAATAAATAGAACATGGTGGAGGAATAGATTCCTGTCACAGAGACTCCCCATGCTTTGGAACACAATTCCAAATTACATCAGGCAGAGCCCCTCACTAACACTCTTCAAGAGAAACCTTGACGAGTGGATGGGTAACAGAAAATACACCCCTGGGATCACTTCATTGGCTCTGCTTAACAGAGGATCAGTTAATTAATCAATGGGGCAGCGAAAGCCAACAGACTCTGGCTAGGCTTATAAATGCCCTCAGGCAGATAGCCTATTACCTACCTATGAACCTATGAACCTATGTCCACTGAACAGATGGAAAGATCGCATGAGAGAACATCTATGACAGTCAGGCTTGACCATTGAAGAAGGTTGGACAGTAGTATTTAATTGAGAAAGATGGTTACAGTTGACATGACACCCTGATCCCAGAAAAAAAAATAGAAAAAAGGGGGTTGAGAAGGGGGGCATTGGACAGCTGAGAGGTGTCATGAATCTCTTTGCCTAGGGTGCCAGTTCAACTAAGTCCAGTCCTGATTATTATGATATTTGTTTCTTTGTGGTACTCAAGAACAACTCCCAAGACAATATGGCCATTTGTTTTGCATGAAAATGATATGAAGTATAAAGCAAGATAATTTCTGTCCTCTGAAGTGACACAAGGATGGGCATAGGTACACTTCAGTATACATTTCCCTGCAGGGGGAGGAGTGAAGAGATGTGGCTTACTGTCCTGTCCCACAGAGGAAGTGGGGGAGGTATGTATGCACTGGTGGACACAATAGGGAATGCAGTTCCCATGATACAGATCAGGAGAATTCTCTCTCATGCTTTGGAGGATAGTACTGTCTGAAAGAACATACCCCTTGTGGAAGTGAGGGGATACCCTTCACTGCAATCCATTGCACAAGCCATCCCCCATGCATTGCCAAAGGTATGCAGGGGATACAGCAGCATGCAGAAAAAATCCAAACTACATCTGAAGTCTGCCAAAATGACAGCCTTCTTGGCTGTCTGCCACCCAGGTAAGGGAAACAAATGGGTCTATAGACTGAGAGATGGACCTGGATCAGTAGGCAGTGGGTGTAAAGAGGACAAAACAGTACATACATTTTTCTTTTAATGAGCAAGGGTGTGAATAAAGTAAATACCATGAGCACATGTTCCATAAAAGTAAACTACTGCAGTTATTGAATAACGGGCCTAATAAGGGGTAAATAAAGTAGCACTGGACTGTCTTTCAACCTTGAGGAGATACCACGAAGGATAAGTCATGCACTTAGAGGAATAGCTCTTGTAGTACATAATGCGTTATCATTAAATGCCTACTGGGAAGCATCGTCCAATTAACTGCTTGCAAAACAAATGTAAAAGAAGTAAATAAAAGGATAAATTTTCCATTTTCCTTTTCTAGTGTTTAAATTGTTGAGGGAGAAATGATATTTAAAAAATAATTAGGTACCATCTCTATATAAAGATGTATTGGGAGTCTGTGTATAATTCCGTACTACACCTGTGTGATATCTAATCATGGTACAGGAATTTTAGCATATAGGAGCATGTTTAGTTTGTTTGATTTTCTACTCTGTTCAGGAGAATATGGCATTTTGAACAGTGACAATGATTTGCTGCTATTAAAATAGCAACATTTAATTTTCATGAGCTGAAATTATAGGAATTATACCAATGATTACTAACCCTAAAATTCAGGGAATTTATTTCTGCCTACACGGATTGCCCAGTGCAGGTTTGTCAATTAGTGTGATAGTGTGATACAGAGAAATTCTGATTCAGAGGCATGGTAATTGGCTGCATGGAGAAACACCTCATTAGTGGCTCATTACCATGTCTCTGAATAGAAAACTGGGATGTCAGACCAGGCTACACTACTGTTCTTCCTAGCAGCCCATACATCAAATTAGCAAAGGCACCCCCCCTAAATGCACCCACACACGCATTTAGACACCTATGCACACACACACAGACACACATGTACATGCACAGAGACACACACACGTTGTGCATCCTCTACCCCACAGTCAGACCAATCAAGCAGACATACACAAACACACGCACAAACATTCATTCAGCCTAATTTACATCACTCCAGATGTACCCACATAAATACACTGATACACATCCCCTTAGTTTCCCTTGCACTTGCCTATACCGCAGATACTTTCATAAAACTGAATCGATGAATGCTATCTTTTGGTGGTGTTTACTCTTCCTCCTAGAATAAAATTTTACTCATCTAAACCATTCTCTAAATCACTCCATGGGAGCACATATGGCTAATTAGCATTAGTCACTGCCCATGCAGCTTCCCCAGCAAGATTGCTTTTCATGCTAAGGCCCCTACAAGGGAAAACCTCATCTGTGGAATGGTCTGTGAAACAGAAAGGCTTACTGTGAAGCAGCAATCCTTTGAGATAAGACTTATGCATCACAGTGAGCCTTTCTAATTTCTCCCTCTGTGTAATTTCTGATCATTGCTGTGGCTCCAATTATCATTTTTAGTGCATCTGTATATAAACCCAGTTGAAACCACTTCAAAATACAGAACACTGAATTAAGCAAACTGATAGTATTACAAGCATTAGGTGTAATGAAAAATAAAGGTTATACTGAATTGAACATTTTGGATTAAAAATATGATATCTTTAATAACAGTCTGAATTCTGGAATGTTATTCCTTCATAATTTTTTACTAAGTTTATTGCCAAAGGAGACCTTTGAAAGGCTCAGCCATATCACCCAATACTATGGCAGATTAATAATACCCCCTCCATTAAGTAGACATCCTCCATATATCCTTGGTGGAGATTTGTGAACACCCATCCAGTCATCCAAACTGATTTTAAAGAATTGCAACAACAGGTTAACTGTCCCAAATTCTAACGACAAGAAAACAAATACTAGGGAAATATTCTGCATGATAGGTAATGGCAGCCGATTCCAGAAGTGACATACACACAGTTATGTATCTGTTGCACCATTTGGTAGTGTAGATGTGGTAGTATAGTTTTAGGTATCTAAAACAGGTGTTTGTTTTACCACTACTGCTGTTTAGGTGAAGAAGCTCAAAGAGTGCTTGGTCATCCATAGCCTATAAGGCAAAGAAGGGATCACCCCTCGTCCTCAGGAGTCCTACAGAATAGAGGGATAGGGATTTTAGTCTGCCAGGGTCACTAGAGATAGTGAAACTGAGATCTTTTTAGTGAAGAAATGTTTTGGTTTAGGTGCTTAGTGAGGTACAGGCCAAAGGGTCCAGTTATTCGAAGGTCAGCATAATAAGGGGTGAGTAAAGTAGGACTGTAACTGTTTTCAACCTTGATGAGGTACCATGAAGGGTAAGTCATGAAAGATAGAAGAGTTTTCAAACCACCACAGAGATGAAGTGGTCAGAAGAGAGTCTGTTATCACCAGTATGTAGCCAAGTCCCTCATGACAGTGTCAAATTTAAGTAGAATGGTATCTATACGGTAAGAGATAGTCATGCTAAATTTCTCAAAGGAAACTATGCTGCATTTCTCAGTGTTGAAGGTAAGCCTGTGATTAATACATTATGCATTTGTTTGATGCAGCACTTACTGGAAAATCTGAGTATTAGAATGTGATTTGATAACTGCCTCCAGTTTGCAATTATAAGCAAACTTGGTTCGTCATAGTCCCTTGATATCAGATTTTATGTTACATATGAAATAGCTTATGAAATTACATATAAAATACTAGAGAGATGCATACACTCTCAGGTCTCACACTACCTCCTTACTAACAACCTCCTTTCCAGTACTCAGCATGGTTTCCGACCAAACCATAGCACCACCACTGCCTTACTCTCCTTTACTAACACTATCCTTCAGCATAAAAACAATGGCTATCTCTCCTCTGCTACTTTCCTAGACCTATCTAAAGCATTTGACATGATCCCACACAAACAACTTATCTCTGTCCTCAATAACCTATCCTTCTCACAATCAGTCACCAACTGGTTTCAGAGTTACCTGTCTGACCGCCAACAATCCGTTGTATGGCAGAATGACATATCTCCCCAACTACCTGTCTCCATAGGGGTTCCCCAAGGATCCATCCTTGGACCCCTACTTTTCTCTGTTTACACCAATAATCTAGCCTCTGCCACCAAACATGGCACACTCATCCAATACGCAGATGACTCAACCATCATCTGCTCATCCCAGTCCCTACCCAAACTGCAAAAAGTCACACAGGAAGCCTTTTCCTCTGTTGAAACATGGTTATCCGATGCCCAATTAATACTCAACCCAAACAAAACTAAACTACTCATCTTCCAACCCACCAAACATACTCAAAACAACTCTCACTTTAACATCACAGCAAAAGACAACACCACTATATACCCAACTGAACACACCAAATTGCTAGGAGTGGAAATAGACAATAAACTAAAATTTGACATTCACATATCCATGGCCATAAAAAAGTTCACAAAAAACTAGGAGCATTATACAGAAATAAACAATTTCTCACCAAAGCAGCAAAGATTTCAATTGCAAATTCCCACCTTATCTCCACCCTACTTTATGCCTCTCCAGTATATACCAACCTAAGGCAATGTGATCTAAACAAGCTAGAGACCTGCTACAACAAAATTGCCAAATTCGCCACAGGGGCATCCTACCGTAGTCACCACTGTCTCTCACTTGCTGAACTGGGCTGGCTTGAACTCCCTCACCTCCTTCAGTGGTATCAACTCTCACTCGCCCACAAACTAGTAAACCATCCACTAAATGTCCCATCCCTCCAGAATCTACTCCAACCCTATCGCACCACCAGACCATTAAGATTCAGCAACAAAAATCACTTGCAGATCACTAAAGCCAATAACTCTGCTGGTGAAGCACTATTCTCTTGCGCCATAGCCAAATTATGGAACTCACTCCCACCATCATGCACCAACTTCAAAACTTTATTAAAAGCGCACCTAAAAACATGCTGGCTGTGCCCTTGCAACTCCCACTCTAATATCATCCACCCCATCCAACTACTACCTTTCTTTCACCTCCACTAACTACCTTGATGATAGCAAGCTCAGATGCTCATAAGCCTAGTACTTATTATACAGCAGGAACTTCTCATTGTTACATTTGTTAATGCCTGTTATGTACTTCACAGATAAAGATTCTAGTTATCTACTGATGTACTATGTTCTTCATCTGTAAATATGTTGTAAGTAATTTCTATGTTAAATTGTTAATCGCTATGTAATCCAATGTAACTACTCTCTGTTTATTTTACTGTGGAGCTTTTCTCCCCGGGCCTCCATTGAAAATGGACCCACGTCCAGTCGGACACTCCCGGTCAACAAATTTAAATAAATAAATATGTACCATAGAGGAGGGGCCCAGAACATAGCCCTGTGTTTCTGATCAGAGCAAATATCCCTTATCTTAACAGTATCACTTCTTTCAGACAGCCAGATGTCCTGGCTGAAATCACTGTTGCAGTATTCCTGATGTATTGGTTATCACAGCTGACGTCCAGGCAGAGTAAAAAAGCTTTACTATCCTTAGGTCATACGAATGACATATGACCTCAGTTCATGTGGGTTGGGATATATAGATTGATGTAAGAGGGTGCTCCTTAGAATGCCTCACCACCAGCATGAAAGCAGGTCATTAATCTGTCAGACTGTTTGCTGTTTGGTCATTAGAACATTTGCTTCGACTGCCTATCCAGATAAGTGCCCTACTGGGGAACCTTCCTTTTTATGTTACAGTATTTCATTGAAAGTTGCTGATATCAGCTAGGAGGAGTAAGTGCAAGTGTCTTAAGGATATTCTTTACAAGGACTTGCATAATAAGTGTCCTTTTGGCCTAGGCCTGGAACATGATACCAAATCTTGCTCAGTCTGTCAAACGTTCATTCCAAAAACCCTTAAGTCGAGGCTTTCTACTGTCAACACCTTTATCGAAACCTAGTATCTTAAACACTGTGCCTAGTCCAAGATGGCTGACTCCACAACCTTGGACATCCCTCTACCACCAATGAAAAAATGAAACAGGCCTCTAACAGATCCACAGTCCAATTATTCTGAATCCGACAAGGCTACTTCTCAGCTGCCCACTACTGCAACCCCATCAGAGATTGGTATGGCTCCTGAGGCCTTGCAGACTGCCAATACATTCAAGGAAACATGTATCATCTTTTCCGAAGGATCATATGGCATCCCTCAAGTTTTAGTTATGGAAAGAGATCCCAGACTGTCTAATGGAAGTCAGACAGAGTTCCAAACCTCTGTGTCTCATTCAGGGGGGGATGTCATGCCTAAAAAGAAAAAAAAAACAGAAGACTAGGCGTGCAGCCTCTCCCACAGCAGCTAGGAAAAAGGAGTGGATAGACTTCTCAAAGGGGGTTGTTCAAAGCTAGTATATCTTTGAAACTCCCTTCCTTTGGGTCTCCACAAACACAGGCTATTCCTGAAAAACCTACCCTTTTTTCCTCTTCTTTTGATGGACCATTCTGTTGCCTATTCCTCTCAGCTGCATTCTCCAGGGCAAATCTCTTCCAATGAAGAGGACTCCCTCTCACCAAATTACCCTATTGAGGAAGTTTCATTTGGGGAGACCATACAGAACATGATGAAACACTTTGAATGGCAAACTATGCAAATCTCTGATTTTCAGAAGTATTACACCTTCTTGGAGATGGGTATCCCTGCCTCTTCTGCAGTCCCTCATGTTCTTGATGTTGTCCAGGATGCCTTTCAGTCTACCTCTTCTGCACATGATTCTTAACCACCTGCTCCTAAGAGACCAGACAGGTTTTACAAGTGGCTTGAAGACCTATTTATACAAGAACCCAGGGGCAGAAACCTCTGCCATATCTGTCAGGTAATCCCTCTAAGATTCTGCCCAGTGAAAAGCCGTACCTACTGATAAAGATAGTAGGGCTCTGGATTGATAAGGGAAAGAAGTTTTATACCTCTGCTACCATTGCCTTTTGGGCAATTAATTACCAGACTGAAATGGCAAAATATTTGATATCTGTCATGCGTTCCTTCAATAAAGTTATACTAGACCCTCCTACAGCAGAATCTAAGCATCAAATGCAGAGCTTGCTATCTCAGGCTACTCAAATTGCCAGACACAGCTTTAAGTTCAGTTATGATGTTGTGGGTGTTTCTTTTAGGGCAGCTGTCACTGTATCTGTTATTCACAGATATGCATGGCCTCATAGTTAGCCTGTACCTGAGTATTTCAAATCTAAAATTCTAGAATCACCCTTGGACAAAGACTTACTGTTTGGTCCTCAGGAGGCCAACCTGTTCAAAACTTTCCAGGACCAAGGTAAGACCATGAAACACTGCAGACAGATTCTACTCTCCTCAGTTCCTAGATACCATACGAACTACCCATCAAAATCTACCTCCTTCATTAGAAGGGATCCTAGGATAGTTCAGAAATAAAGGAAATACACTAGGAAAGGGTACTCTGAAAAAATCCCATAGGGATTTGAACCAACAACATTCAGATTTTTGAGTACTAAAGGTGAGCAGGCTACTTGTTGAGCCAGTGACATGACTTTTCCATTTTGATAGTACTAGATTCAAATCTTTGCCTTCGTCTCTGTTCATGACTGAAGGAAGTCCTTCTAATAGCCTCCTCACCCAGTTAGCAGATAAACAAACAACCAAATTAGAGATGTTTGAATTAAGAAGAGAAAAAGTTTGCAAGTAAGGACCATTTATGCCACAAAAAAACTAAGAAATCAGTATTTTCACCAACATATTTTAGTGCTACTAGACCTCACTAGCAAAGTGCTAGTAATTATCTGGTGATTTCTTTGAATACCCCCATGTAAATATTGAGATTAGATATTTATGTAGATACACAGATCCCTATATATAATATTTGTTTGTAAACATTAAGAAGCTGACAGTAGATCTTGTAAAGTTTACAAAATACATAGTAGGGAAACCTAGGGGAATAACTCTGTAAATAAAGATCTAAGTGTTACACTTTCATGCTGCAGTACCACATGAAGTGAAAAAAAAAAAAACACTGAACTTAGGGATTACAGCAGCCAATGAGAATGGAATTTGACAGTGTAATTCATACTTCCCTGTATTCATACAATCAAATTTTATAACTGACCATGAAAATATTGTACCACCGTCACTATCTGTTATTCATCTGGCTATATGTATTACAAGTTCGTAAGGATTACTCCTCAAACACCTTTTAGTTTCTCTTTTTAACTCATTACATCCATGTGATGCCTTCAGGTGCATCTGCAGTTTTCTAGTTTTCAGATATGGCTTGTTCATATTTACATCAATAATTCCAAAACCATGCTATGTACTGTACAAGGTTTTATAAGATTTCATCTTAAAGCTTAGACAATGGCAAACTCAGCTGCATTAATATTTGACCTCTGTTTAGTGCAGGTGAATAGATGTTAACTGTTGTTTTTATGATATTAATTTATTTAGATATAATTTTCACATTTTTCTAAATATCTCAACAACCAAGTAACACAAAACTCCTTAGCCTCGTATAAAAGCTCTCATCTCAATGAATAAAATGCTGCTAACAGTATGTGTGTAACTTGAGTGGTTGCTTAGATGTTGTAAGTTGTTTACAAAATATTACAAATGTAATAGTAACTGTGTTTACTGTGACTTATAAAATTCAGTTTAAGACCTAGAACTTAAAGAATACTACCATTATAAAATAGTTTGTGTTGAAGGGTTTGCCATTTATACTTCTTTCATAACCCCTTTGGCTCCAGAGATATGAACATCTGTTTGAAATGTGAGGGCATAACTTGATTCTATCAAAAAGCTTAGGCAGCCAACCATTGGAAGTTACAGTGCAAACTTCCTGAGCTCCATTGGAGGGAATGAGTTAAACTCCTTTTCTGGCACACTGTAAGTTTTTTGTTTATTTTGTTTGACAATACACAAAAAGTAAAGCAAAACATATGACTGATGTACTCTGCAATGGTCGTAGCAACATTTTCCTTCAAGTAACTACTCTTACTGAAAAAAAATGAGTTTGTAAATTTTATACAGATCTTTTCTTTTATATCATAGAATTATTTTGTCATGAACTTGAGGTGTTCTGTAAGTCACTGGAGAAACATGCAGTAGAGAAACATATATTTATATCTGCAGGTAAGGACCACTTTCCCTGCCTGATCTGTCCATTTCACAACTTTCTGAATAACCTGCAGACCCTACTGAACCAACATGCTATTTCTTTTTTTTTTTTCTTTTTGTCTTTTTCATTCTTCACAAGTCAGTGTGTCCTGCAGCCTGGATTGTACCTAATCTTCGTCTATTGTATTTTGCGGTATGCTGAATGTGTCCTTGTTGCATATATTAATTGCAGATCTGATACTGCACTTTTCATTCATTCCTCCACTTTTGGGTCTTGGATCCGACCGTGATGCTTTTTCTAGATTCTCAGATCCAATGCTAGAGCTCCTCCCTTTACCCACAATGCCATGTCAACCTGCAGTACCTCATATCTTGTTTGCCACCAATGCCATATTGCTACAGACACTGATCCTTCTCTTAGAGCTTTGGGGTGTATTTCTGTTTCAGTGAGTGCATATTTTTCCGGTTGGTGTGTGGGCAGTAAGGAGTTGAGTGTAGGTTGGGTAAAGGGGTAGTTCTAGCCAGTACAGTTGTTATAAGGCAGAGCAGTGGTGACAGCTGTAGGGGGAGTTGGTAGTGAATTTAACAATTTTATTGTAGCAGTTTCTAGTTTGGTCAGATCAATTTTCTTTAGATTGGTGAATATAGGGGAGGCATAAAGCAGAGTGGAGAGTAGGTGAGTTCTGGTGATTCCTTGTCTTGTAGTGCTAGTGAGGAAGTGTTTGAGTATGTATAGAGCTCCTAGTTTTGTGTGTGTCCTTTTGATAGATTGGGATAGGTATAAATCAAATTTCAAATTATTGTTTATTAGGGCAACTAGTAATTTCGTATGGTCTACAGTCCATATTATGGTATTATTGAATGAATATATATTGAATGGAGTTGTGAGGTCACAAGATTTACTGGGGTGGAAGAGCATGAGTTTAGTTTTAAGGATTAGTTGTGCATCTGATAACCAGGCTTCAACAGCTAGGAAGGACTGTTGCTTCTTAGCTTTGTGTTCTTTTAGGATAGGTGCAGCACAGATAACAGTGGAATCATCAGTATCTTGGAACATGGAGGCTAGAGAAGTGGTTGTATGAAGCTTGTTGGTAAATATACTGAAAAGCAGAGGACCTAGAATTGATCCTGGAGGTACCCCCATGGTAACAGGTAAAAGGGAGGAGAAGTCATGTTGCCATTTGACAGCTTGTTTATGGTTAGTTAAGTAACTAAGGAACCATGTGATTGTTGGATGGCTGAGTTTTAGGGAGGAGAGTTTGTTAAGTAATTTCTGACGAGAAGCAGTATCAAATGCTTTGGATAGGTCCAAAAAGATGGAGGATACCAGATTTCCGTCACTTCTATATTGGTTGGTGGTTTTGGTATTGCTGAGCAGGAGAGTTGTGGTACTATGATTTGGGCGGAAACTGTGTTATGTGCTAGAAAGGAGATTATTAGATAGGAAGTAGTCGAAAATCTGTATATGAATGCACTTTCCTAAGACTTTGGATAGGGGTGATAAAATTGCTATAGGTCTATAGTTGGAGAACTCAGTAGAGCTGCCACCTTTGTGCAGAAGCATTATGTAAGATATTTTCCAGATTAGAGAAATATGTTGTCAGTTATAGAGTGGTTAATGAGAATAGAGACCAGATAGGAGATTGCATCTGCTACTAGTTTTAAGAAATCAGAGGGCAGGTTATCAGCTGCAAGATTTATGGGCTTTAGTCTAGACAGTAGTTTTTTTATGGTGTACGTTTGGGCAGGTTTAAAAGAGAAGGAGTCAGTTTTCTCTTTTAGTATAGTTGAGATAGTTGGAGGTGCATTGCAGTGGGTCTTAGTAACTGAGAGTATAGTATTTGTAAAGAAAGAGTTAAATTGTGCATTTGTGCTGTCATTATTGTTAGTGGCTAATGGGGTAGGAGTGAAAGATTGTCCTGGTTGAAGGAATTTATTTATGGTGGACCAGAATGTTTTTGGATTGTTATGGTGCTTTTTCTGTATGGTAGTATGGTATGATTTTTTGTCTAGTTTGATCTGGGTTTTGGCTTTATTTCAAAGATGTTTATAGTGTTCTGGGTTAACTTGATTTTTGGTAGTGTGCCACAATGTTCAGGCTTTATCTCTTAGTTTGAGTAAATTTTTCATATCTTTAGATAACCAAGGGGTGAAGTTATATTTCAAATAGTAGTTCTACTTGGGGCAAGACTGTTTAGTATATCAAGGAGGATAGTGTTGAAGTAATCCACAGCAGTGTCTAGTGGTAGTGTTTTGAGTGGGGTCCAGTCACATTTTTGTAAGATGGAGTTAAAGATTTGAGCATCAAAGTTTTTTTTTTGCTGCAAATTTGACTGAAGGTAGTATTTTCGTGGGGATGAAGATGGTGTCTAATTAAGTATGTTGGTAGATGATCAGTAATGCTATTAAGGAGGCAACTCGATTGTTAGGCTAGAGCAGCTTTGTTATTTAGAACCCAGTGTAGAATAGAATGTCTTTTGGTTGCCTTGTCTGTTCTGGTTGTGGATTGTATGACCTAGAAGAATCCATGTAGGTTAATATAGTTAATGGGATTATCAGAGTCATAGGAGTACCAATCAGTATTAACTTCATCCTTTATGATAGTTTCTTGTTAGAAAGTTATTGATGTCCAGTGTAGAAAATCCTTGATTATGTTGGGATTATTGCCAGGAGGAAGATAGGTAGCTATCCACACGACTATAGGTACCTATCCACATGCAACTAACAATGGGCAGAACTGCAGTTCAAATTGTAGCTTGCTACAGATCACCCACCATGTCCCAGAACCCCCATTCCGCATTTCTGGAAACACTGGGAAACATAAAGGTCCTACCAAACACCCTGATATTGGGTGATTTAAATTACCCAAACATTAACTGGGAGAACTACTCAAGTACTAACTCCCTTGCCCAGCATTTCCTAGAATTTATAGACTCAAGTGCCCTGGATCAGCTGGTCAACACCCCCACCAGAGTTGACAACATATTGTACCTGGTCATCACCATCATGGGCAACTGGTGTTCCACCCCGGAGGTCAACCTCTCACTGGTTAGATCTGACCATAAACTAATCACTCTGGATATCCACATTCTGCCCCCACCCCCCCGGTCAAAGAAACCACCATGAAAAAAATTTCAAAAGCAAACTTCACGTTACTTAAGCCCGAGGTGGAAAGTTTCAAATCCCCCATGCTAAAGGATAACGCTGCCCAAGCTGCAAAATCCTTTACTAATGCACTCTACAGGCACCTACAAGAATGCATGGATTGTGCTATCCCAAGCAAAACCAACAGTCACTCCTCCAAGAAAAGGAAACCAGTCTGGTGGACCCCTGCCATAAACAATCTATACAATAGATAGAGGAAACTAGTACAGAAAAGAGTAAAATCCCAAGAGGGGAAGACATCCCTGATCAGTCTCAGCAAGAAACTACAATCCCTCATAAAATCATCCAAGGCAAGTTTCGAAAGAAAAATTGCCAAGGACTCCAAAGGTAACCACAAGGCATTCTTTAGCTATGTCAAGAATCTAAGTAGCAATTCCCAGATCTTCTCAGAGTTAGTGCAGAATGGCGCAAAATGCAGTGAACCGACCAATATCGCCAACATCCTGGCAGACAGGTTCAGTGCAAACTTCACCCCCCTCACCCCCAGAATGGCCCATAACCATACCAAAAGAATGTAGTGCCCCTGAAATCACAGACACTCAGGTTAAAACAGCCCTCTCCAAAGCCAAAAACACAGCATCAATGGGACAGGATGGTGTCCCAGGCTGCATCCTACATCAGCTCAAAGATGAACTAACCTCTCAACTAAACACACTGTTCAAACTCAGCCTCTCTACAGGCTATGTGCCCATAGAGTAACACACAGCAACGGTTATTCCGCTCCACAAAGGTGGAGCCACAAATGACCCCAGGAACTATCGCCCTATAAGCCTGACTAGCTTGGTCTGCAAGACTATGGAGCGCATCATCATGGATCTCATTAACAGAGACATTGGGAACCTCCAAACACTGGACCCTACCCAGTTCGGCTTTGTTAAGGGCAGATCATGCCTCCTAAACCTGCTGGACTTCTTTGAGACAGTTACCAAGGCTATAGATAAGGGAAAGGTGGTCCACATAGTCTACCTAGACCTTGCAAAGGCCTTCGATACCATTCCCCATTCTGGTATTATAGACAAGCTCACCAGCCTGAACATAAACCCCTACGTCACGAGATGGGTTGCCAACTGGCTCACTGACAGAACCCACATGATAAGAGTTGCGGGAGCTAGGTCTGACTCTAAACCAGTTACAAGTGGCGTTCCCCAGGGCTCAGTCCTAGGAACCCTCCTGTTCAGCATATACCTGTCAGAGGTACAGGCAAGCACAGGAGGACTATGGCTGTCCAGGTTCACAGACGACTGCAAACTAGGGGCTGTAATTGACTCGCCAGCTGACACAGACATCCTCCAAAAGGGTCTCACTGAGACAGATACCTGGTGTTAAAACCATGGCCTCAAGCTAAATGCCAAAAAGCGCATAGTCATACCCTTTGGAAAAAAACAAAGTACCCACAAATTACCACATAGGTGGTAGCCCCCTAAATATGGAAGACAAAATAAGGGATCTGGGGACACAAGTAGATAGCAATCTCTCCTTTGATAATCACATTGCCAAAGTGGTTAGAAAATCCTTCTGTGCGGCCCACTAAATCAAAAAAGGGTTTGCATCCAGATCAAAAGAGGTCATTGTGCCCCTCTACGCATCAATCATCAGACCCATTGTAGAGTACAATGCCCCATTTGGGATGTACCTTACAAGACACCTACAACAGCTGGAAAGACCACAGAAGTACCTCACCAAGAGGATCACTGGCCTCAAACAGATGCCCTCTGCAGCTTGACTGAAGAAACTCCAGCTGTACTCAGTTGCATACCACCTACTCAGAGGTGATCTCTGCCTGACATACAAGGAAGGCCATGTCCAACCCAGAATTGATGGACATGCTCCACCTAAAGAAAACCATATCCCCCTCGAGCCACACGCTGTAGGGATCTAAACCTCACCACAACAATAAATAGGACGTCTGGAGGGATAGATTCCTGTCCCTTAGACTTCCCATGCTCTGGAACAAGATTCCAATCTACATTAGGCAGAGTTCCTCACTAACACTCTTCAAGAGAAACCTTGACGAGTGGATGGGAAACAGGAAGTTTACCCCAGGGATTACTTCAGTGGCTCTGCTGGACAGAGGCACAGGGAACTAATCTAAGGGGGTGGCGAAAGCCAACACATTCCTGCTAGGCTTATAAATGCCTTTGGGCAGACAGCCTAGTACCTACCTATGAATCTATTATGGTTAGATATTTCTTGTGATTTATTTCAAGTTTGGTAAATAGTACCTCTATGTTACTGAAATTAGGCATGCTTGGTTGTATGAGTTTTACATTTACATTTTGTTTATACAGTAAGGCTATACCACCTCCATGCTTGTTTTTTCTGTCATGTATATGTATATTATAACCTGGAGGAAGAATTTCATTGTTGAAGATTTCCGGTTTCAACCAGGTTTCTATTAGAACTATAATGTCAGGGAGTAAAGTGATAGGCTAGCATGAAGTTTGTCTATTTTATTGATTAAGTTCCGGGCATTCATGTTAATGAGCAGGAGGTTAGAGTTGCTGGGAGCACTTAATGTCCTAGTATTGGGTGGTAGAGTGGTGGAGTTGGTGGATTGTAGTTAATCATATTCAGGACCAAGGTTTGTGTGTATATCTCCAGAGAGCTTTAGCTGTGTAGAGAAGTGTAAAAAAAAGTTTAGAGAGCTTAGTTATGAGTTTAGTATATTTGAAAGAAGTTTGAGATTTAGGAAAAAGTGAGAGATATTTATTTGGAAAGTATCCTATGTATGTAGGATAGTTGAATAAAACAAGGAATAAAACGATCACAGCCTCAAAACACCAGCAACCACACCAAGCCTTGGAAGAAAATCCGTTTATTCACCGACTAAGCGCTTTCACCAATTCAATGGCTTCATCAGAGTCAGTGTTGAAAACAAACAGCACACATTTTATACTTTCCAGTCAAAATGACCTCACCCAATCTTTCAATTGATTAATTAAATGCAATTAAATTAAATTAAATTAAATTAAATACCATGTTCACAGTTTCTATAGAATCCAAACCTTTTGCATCTCTCATTTTATACAAACCGTAAAATTACACTTAACTAAAATACAAATAAACATGTATGTATACAATGTGTTTAATTTAGAACTATTGAACTAAAAAGTGTGTATAAATGTACAAATTGATGAATAAAAGTACAAAATAGTAATAAAAGTTTTTATACTTCTGTATATATACAACAACTTTCTATATAATACTGGCCTTAAGTTTCAAAACTGGTTTTAAAGAAATATAATCATTAATGCCAGGGTACCTAGTGGCATTGAGTCTCAACTGCCACATAGTTTCTAGTAAGGCAACCCTGTTGCTGATATCCCCTCCTTGCTCCAACAATACCCTATCTATAATGAAAAATAAAAATTTCTTAAAATCCTTGCAATTCATACTGTGAGTGTAAAGTGCATTGTGTGAGTCCTTATTCTTGATTGCTCTCACATGTTCGACAATTCTTTCACGCTCTCAGTGGTCATACCTATGTAGAAAGCTTCGCAGGTTGAGCATAAGGCCACATAGACTAAATTCTTGGTATTACAATTACATCTCCCCAGACATGATAAAGTATGCCCCCACCCTTTCACACACACATATGATCCTTCCGCTATATACCTGCAGTATCTACAATAACCACATTTAGACATCCTAGATACCCTATTCCTAACCTCACACTCCATAATGTTTTTGAGGTTGTCACCTTTACTATAAACAATCCTGGGGTAGGTTCCCAGTATCCCTTTAGTGGTGTCACTTAAACAGTACTCCCACATCCTACGTAACACTTTCACAATGTCTTCACTTCTCTCATTGAATTTCAAAACAAAACATTCTCCGAGAGTGTTTGTTCCTTTGGGCACCTCATGGTTCTTTTCCAATTCATTCAACACAAGCAAAATTGGTGAATACAGCGAACCTCTTTGTTTGAATACATCTCTTTTTAACTTTAGTAGCAATTTGAGTGGGTACCCCCTATCCATCAACATCCCTATCAACTTGAACATTTCCTGTTTAAATAACTGTTCGTCACTCACCAATCTAGATAAACGCACCATCTGCCCTTTGGCTACCCCCTTCCTCTGGTGGTATGGATGGCAAATTTTTGAAATGCAGTAGTGAGTTAGAATAACTTTCCTTTCTGTATATAGAACTGGACAGACCTAACCCATTCTTAGCAATAGCTATATCCAAAAAGTTGATACTATCCTTTTCCCAATGGAAGGTAAATTTGAAAAAACTAGTGGTGCTATTCAAATACTCAATGAACTCCATTGCTTGAAGCTCATCACCCTTCCATATAATTAGTAGGTCGTCCAAGAATCTGTTGTACAAAATGATGTTCCTCATGAACCTAGTTGGAAAAACATATGTTCTTTCCCATGTTAAAAGAACCATGTTCGCAAAGATGGGGGCACACCTAGCACCCATAGCTACACCTGCGTTGTTGAAGCGTTTCACCTTCAAACCTAATAAAATTGTTCAAAAGGACCATCTCCATTAAGTCACAAATTAAGTTGATCCTATTTTTGTCCACCTTACTACTCTTCACCAAACCATCACGGAACATGTCCAACCCTTCCTTGTGTGGGATGGAAGAGAATAAGTTTGCCACATCAATTGTCAAAAAACTGTATGTACTACTGTCTTCTTTGACATCTCTCAGTCTTTCAAGGCAATGCCATGAATCTCTTAATACATGAGGGACCTCATCAAACACCGTCTTACACATACAATCAACAAAGAAGGCTAGGGGTTCAGTCTTGGAACCCCTTGCTGCTACAATAGGCCTAAACTCTAAGTTGACCACACCTTTGTGGACCTTGGGAATCCCGAAAATGTTTGGCAAGACAGGGTTCTTAACCATCAAGTAGTCGTACTCAACCTCTGAAATCATACCTTGAAAAAGGGCATCCCAGAGGAATAATTCAATCCTTTTGTAAGCAATATTAATTTAATTCCTCGAGACCCTTAAGTATGTTTCATGATCTTCTAAAATAATCATCATGGCTGCAATGTAATCTAACTTATTCATCAAAACCATCCCACCCCCCTTGTCGGGTTTCATACACCTAATATTGTTGGAATTCTTCAGCTCCTTTAAGAGCGACCTTTCTTGTACTGTTAAATTGTCAATCCAAATGTGCCTGTCATTACATATTTTCCTAAACTCAAATTCCAGTAATTTTTCAAGAGCCACCACCTCACCAAATGGTGGTGGGATAAAAGTACTTCTCCTTGTCAATGTCTTATGACCAGTTGTTTCAACATTCATAAAATTACTGTGATTGTCACGAAAATACATCTCCAAATTCAATCTCCTTGCAAGTAATTTCAAGTTAATCAACAACTGCGCTACATCAAGTTTAAAACTAGGTACAAAGTTGATACCCTTAGTGAATAACTGAAAATAAACGTCACCGATTTCATTGTCCGTGTAGTTGTAAATATAAAATTCACTTTTATGCAAAATTTGACAAATCGGACCTAGATCAGCACATTCTGAAACCTTGTCAAGCTCATTCTGGGTGGAAACATCTACTGTAATGTTAGTAAACTCATCAAGTTCATATACCATGTCAGAATCTAATAAAACCGGAGCAGTGGTATGTTTACCCCCATTGCTTACCTCCACCCCACCGTTTAATTTTCCATTCGAGTTCAAATTTCCACTCATACCTTCACAACCAGGCTGGTTGTGAAGGTATGAGTGGAAATTTGAACTCGAATGGAAATCTAAACGGTGGGGTGGAGGTAAGCAATGGGGGTAAACATACTACTGCTCCAGTTTTATTAGATTCTGACATGGTATATGAACTTGATGAGTTTACTAACATTACAGTAGATGTTTCCACCCAGAATGAGCTTGACAAGGTTTCAGAATGTGCTGATCTAGGTCCGATTTGTCAAATTTTGCATAAAAGTGAATTTTATATTTACAACTACACGGACAATGAAATCAGTGACGTTTATTTTCAGTTATTCACTAAGGGTATCAACTTTGTACCTAGTTTTAAACTTGATGTAGCGCAGTTGTTGATTAACTTGAAATTATTTGCAAGGAGATTGAATTTGGAGATGTATTTTCGTGACAATCACAGTAATTTTATGAATGTTGAAACAACTGGTCATAAGACATTGACAAGGAGAAGTACTTTTATCCCACCACCATTTGGTGAGGTGGTGGCTCTTGAAAAATTACTGGAATTTGAGTTTAGGAAAATATGTAATGACAGGCACATTTGGATTGACAATTTAACAGTACAAGAAAGGTCGCTCTTAAAGGAGCTGAAGAATTCCAACAATATTAGGTGTATGAAACCCGACAAGGGGGGTGGGATGGTTTTGATGAATAAGTTAGATTATATTGCAGCCATGATGATTATTTTAGAAGATCATGAAACATACTTAAGGGTCTCGAGGAATTAAATTAATATTGCTTACAAAAGGATTGAATTATTCCTCTGGGATGCCCTTTTTCAAGGTATGATTTCAGAGGTTGAGTACGACTACTTGATGGTTAAGAACCCTGTCTTGCCAAACATTTTCGGGATTCCCAAGGTCCACAAAGGTGTGGTCAACTTAGAGTTTAGGCCTATTGTAGCAGCAAGGGGTTCCAAGACTGAACCCCTAGCCTCCTTTGTTGATTGTATGTGTAAGACGGTGTTTGATGAGGTCCCTCATGTATTAAGAGATTCATGGCATTGCCTTGAAAGACTGAGAGATGTCAAAGAAGACAGTAGTACATACAGTTTTTTGACAATTGATGTGGCAAACTTATTCTCTTCCATCCCACACAAGGAAGGGTTGGACATGTTCCGTGATGGTTTGGTGAAGAGTAGTAAGGTGGACAAAAATAGGATCAACTTAATTTGTGACTTAATGGAGATGGTCCTTTTGAACAATTTTATTAGGTTTGAAGGTGAAACGTTTCAACAACGTGCAGGTGTAGCTATGGGTGCTAGGTGTGCCCCCATCTTTGCGAACATGGTTCTTTTAACATGGGAAAGAACTTATGTTTTTCCAACTAGGTTCATGAGGAACATCATTTTGTACAACAGATTCTTGGACGACCTACTAATTATATGGAAGGGTGATGAGCTTCAAGCAATGGAGTTCATTGAGTATTTGAATAGCACCACTAGTTTTTTCAAATTTACCTTCCATTGGGAAAAGGATAGTATCAACTTTTTGGATATAGCTATTGCTAAGAATGGGTTAGGTCTGTCCAGTTCTATATACAGAAAGGAAAGTTATTCTAACTCACTACTGCATTTCAAAAATTTGCCATCCATACCACCAGAGGAAGGGGGTAGCCAAAGGGCAGATGGTGCATTTATCTAGATTGGTGAGTGACGAACAGTTATTTAAACAGGAAATGTTCAAGTTGATAGGGATGTTGATGGATAGGGGGTACCCGCTCAAATTGCTACTAAAGTTAAAAAGAGATGTATTCAAACAAAGAGGTTTGCTGTATTCACCAATTTTGCTTGTGTTGAATGAATTGGAAAAGAACCATGAGGTGCCCAAAGGAACAAACACTCTCGGAGCATGTTTTGTTTTGAAATTCAATGAGAGAAGTGAAGACATTGTGAAAGTGTTACGTAGGATGTGGGAGTACTGTTTAAGTGACACCACTAAAGGGATACTGGGAACCTACCCCAGGATTGTTTATAGTAAAGGTGACAACCTCAAAAATATTATGGAGTGTGAGGTTAGGAATAGGGTATCTAGGATGTCTAAATGTGGTTATTGTAGATACTGCAGGTATATAGCGGAAGGATCATATGTGTGTGTGAAAGGGTGGGGGCATACTTTATCATGTCCGGGGAGATGTAATTGTAATACCAAGAATTTAGTCTATGTGGCCTTATGCTCAACCTGCGAAGCTTTCTACATAGGTATGACCACTCGTAGACTGCGTGAAAGAATTGTCGAACATGTGAGAGCAATCAAGAATAAGGACTCACACAATGCACTTTACACTCACAGTATGAATTGCAAGGATTTTAAGAAATTTTTATTTTTCATTATAGATAGGGTATTGTTGGAGCAAGGAGGGGATATCAGCAACAGGGTTGCCTTACTAGAAACTATGTGGCAGTTGAGACTCAATGCCACTAGGTACCCTGGCATTAATGATTATATTTCTTTAAAACCAGTTTTGAAACTTAAGGCCAGTATTATATAGAAAGTTGTTGTATATATACAGAAGTATAAAAACTTTTATTACTATTTTGTACTTTTATTCATCAATTTGTACATTTATACACAATTTTTAGTTCAATAGTTCTAAATTAAACACATTGTATACATACATGTTTATTTGTATTTTAGTTAAGTGTAATTTTACGGTTTGTATAAAATGAGAGATGCAAAAGGTTTGGATTCTATAGAAACTGTGAACATGGTATTTAATTTAATTTAATTTAATTTAATTGCATTTAATTAATCAATTGAAAGATTGGGTGAGGTCATTTTGACTGGAAAGTATAAAATGTGTGCTGTTTGTTTTCAACACTGACTCTGATGAAGCCATTGAATTGGTGAAAGCGCTTAGTCGGTGAATAAACGGATTTTCTTCCAAGGCTTGGTGTGGTTGCTGGTGTTTTGAGGCTGTGATCGTTTTATTCCTTGTTTTATCCTATGTATGTAGTGTTGTATAGGTTGGAAACAATTACAGGGTTGAGAGCTAATGTGTGGTGGGGCTGAGGATTAGTATCTGCAGGAGAAGAGAAAGTGCTGTGTAGTCGAACTTTATAGTAAGTTAGATAATATAAAAGTATAAGGAGAGCACAGATGATAGTGTTTAAGGATAGCATTTGTAAGTGTTTGGTACAGAGATGTAGCATTGTATGGAAGAGGAAGAAGGTGATTTAGAAAAGTGGACAAGTAATGTGACATATTATATGGGAGAGACTTGTGGTCAGGTTTGGAGTGAGATAAGTAGAAGTCAGAGGACATGATATGTTGTACGAAGTGATAGAAGCATAATAAGCAGGAAGATCTGTATTAGATATTTGGTGTGTGTAAGTTTCAAGGGGATGGTAGTATAGTAGGAGTTAAAATAGGGAAGGGAAAGTTAGGTAGTGTGTAGATGAGAAGGTTTAGGTGTTACTCTGTTATAAAGAGAAATAAGGTGTGATGTAGAGAGTAGTTGCAGTTAATTGGATATTGACGGTAAGGAGGAGTAGCCCAGTGTCCTATGGAATATGGATAATGTTATGTATGGTGTGGGTGTTTAGAGAAGTTGTGTTGTGATGTTATTGGTTGAAAGTGAGTGGGGAGTGATTAGCTAGATATAAGTTTCGATGTAGTGGGGGTGGGTGAGAATTGGGGGCAGGTAGAGGAAGCGGAGTGAGCTGGAGCATAGTGATTGGCCACACATCTATGCTCCTTGACAAGAAAGGATTCAGAACTTACTCAAGATTCTTTTTAGTGCCAAAGAAAACAGTTGACCTGAGACTAATTCTGGACCTCAGCAAAATAAATCAATTTGTCAAGAAGTCAGAGTTCCACATGGTCGTGGTTCAGTCCATTCTGCCATTTCTAAGCAAGGATGATTAGATGCGCTCCATCGATCTCCATTATGTGTGCTATCACATCAAGATGAACAGGTAATCCTAAAGATTTCTGCAATTTAAGCTAGGGCCAATCACTACCAGTTCAGAGCCCTGCCCTTTGGTCTCCCCCAGCCCCAAAGGTGTTTACCAAATGTATGGCAGTGGTAGCAGCTCACTTGAGACTGCTAGGGTTCCAAGTGTTTCCATACCTAAATGACTGTCTTCTCACCTCCCCAACCAGGAGTCTTCTAGACAAATCTAGGGACTACTTGCTCCAGGTATATCAGTTCCTAGGCATCTCAGTCAACATCTGCAAGTCTTGTTTTTGGGTCTGTATTACCTTATCAGAATGGCTAAACATTGAACACCGTTTCATCGACCACTAAATATCAAGCTACCATTTATGCGAAGGGCCAATTCAGCCAACCAGAAATGACACACCACTTCAACCTTTGCAATGTGGGGGGCTGTGCCAACTCTGAGATTGCACTACATGGGGAAAAGGGGAATTTCACGATGACGGCCAAGCAAGTTTTTCCCCTAGGAAAAAAATTGCTGAATTGCCGTTCGCATAAATGGTGGTTCGATATTTAGTGGTCGACGAAATGGCGTTTGATGTTTAGACATTTTGATTAGGTAATATAGACCCTCGTGTTCAACTCATTCAGAGCCTGGAGTTCATATTTGCTCAGCTAAACTCAGTCAGTCAGATAGCCTCCCTTCCACCACACCAAGTACAGTCCATTAGGTGTGAAGTGGAGTAAGTTATCACACACTCTTCTACCCTAGCCAGACTTTTTTTTCAGCATTTAGGGTCAATGGTAGCAGCCAAAACTTTGGTTACTATGGCCAATTTTTGTATGCGCATTCTTCAATGGACTGTAGCTGTTGAGTGGTCATTTATTTGCCATCCCTTGTTCTTACCAATCAAACTCACCTGAGTATGCAAAGACCACCTACATTGATAGAATCAGTCCGATGAAGTTCCCAAGGCTGCCGTCTTGTGCTTCCACACCAGTATCCATGGGAACCATGGACACATCCCAACTGGGAGGGGGCATTTCTTGGGCTGGACGATCCAAGGCACAGAGTCCCCACAACAGACCAGTGTGCATGTCAGTGTCCTAGACATGTGAGTGGCCATCCTAATTTGCAGGCCTTCCAAGGCACCCTTCCTCTTGAGATGATTGAAATTCAAACAGACAATATGTCTGTGGTTTGGTACATCAACAAACAGGGGTACCCAATTTTATCCCCTTTTTCAAGAGGCAATGAGAGTGTGGTAGAGGGTGATCTCTTCCAGCTGCTTTCTTATGGCAATGCACATACCACAGAAATCCAACGTACTAGCAGACAAACTCAAAAGGCCCATTCTGATGCCTCACGAGTTGTCTCTCAATCGGTTAGTGGCAGAGAGGATTTTCATCAATGAGGTCATCCTTGTTGTGATCTCTTTTCATCTTCCCCCAACAGCAAGTGTTGCAGGTTCTTTGCTCTGATCCCACCTCCCGGGAAGTCACTGAGAGATTATTTAGTCCAAATGTGGCCCTCTGATCTCTTTATGCTTATCCCCTGATACCTCTAATTCCCAGAGTCTTACAGAAGGCACTTCACTTGAAGAGCATGGTTATCTTCATTGCCCTCTTTTGGCCTCATCAAATGTGGATCCCTTTCCTTTGGTCTCATCTAATATAGCCAACCTGGATACTGGACCCCAGTCCAGATCTTCTGTCTAATCTGACTGGGATGGACCACCCAGACATTCCAAGCCTCAAGTTGACTGCATGGTTTCTCCAATTCCTGTGATAGTTATAAGGCCTAGGCTTTTCTCCCCAGTCCATCAGATATTATTGTCTTCCCTCAAGGCCTCTACCAGGAAAATCTACAAAAGTAAATGGAAAAGATTTTCTGTGTGGGCTCTCCAGTGAGAATTAGAGTCCTTCACTGCTGCTACTTCTGCAGTCCTAGAGTTTTTTAGCATCTATTTTTCAAGAAGGAGCTAGTTTTTCAACTATCAAATTGGAGTTTGCAGCAATATCCACTTTTCATTTAGGTGAAAATGCTTATTCATTAGCTACTTCAAAATTGTGCAACGCTTTTCTTAATGGTACCTTTTTGCTTAGGTCACTAATGAAGGACCCCACCCTACCCTGGGATTTGACAATTGTGCAGCAAGATATAACTCAGATTCCTTTGAACCATCAGATAAATCTGATTTAAAAATTTTATTCTGGAACATTGTTTTTCTAGTGGCCATTACGTCCACGAGATGAATTTGCTGAACTCAGGCTCTCTCTTCCAAATTTCCATATCTCAGCTTCTACAAAGACAGGGTTACCTTATGGACCAATCAATCCTTCTTGCCTAAAGTAGCCTCAGAGACAAATATTAATCAAGCCATTAATTTCTGTGTTTTATTTCCCAGCTAGCAAAGGAAAATACATGCTTCATCTTTTGGATGTACATAGAGAACTTTGTTTTTATCTCCACAGAATGAAAGATTTTAGAAAGTCAGTTTGTTTCTTTCTCCACAAACAAATTGGGTTCACCAGTTTCTAAAATTACTGTAGCCAAATGGCTGCCTGATTGCATTTCCTTTGTTTACAGACAGTGAAGGCTGTCCCTACCCAGAGCCCTAAAGCACACTCTACCAAGTCCATGGCTACATCATCCACTTTCTAGTCAAGAACTTCCATTGACAACATTTGTGCAGGAGATACCTGGTCTTATTCTCATACCTGTATTTCTCATTACAAATTGGACTTGACTTACAGAAACAGGGCTGCCTTTGGTTCTGCAGTACTCTGGAATATCCTTCCATGAGGGCCACCCAAGGTTCATGTAGCTGGGGACTGTGTCTCAGTAGTTGAGGAATGAATGAAAAGGACAACATCAGATATTGAGGTTATGTACTCACCATAACTATGCATCTGTGTTGCCCATTTTCATTCTTCCTCAACTGCCCACCTTCCATCCCCCTTCCATTTATCTCCTGGAGTGACTTTATGCTTGAGGAACCTCTGTTCCAGATTTGAGCCCCAGTCTTTTGGTACTTGACTTACTTTTGTCTTAACTTATGGTTAGTTCTACCGATGGCTTATAAGGCAGCAAACTCGATCTGAGGTATTGTAGGTTGATAGGTGCGTTGTGGGTAAAGGCAGGAGCTCAAGAGTTGGATCAGAGAGTTTAGTAAATGTGGCTGAGTTAGATCCGAGACCAAATAGTTGAGGAAGAATGAAAATGGACAATATAGATGCATAGTTATGGTGAGCAGATAACCTTAATTTTTACAAGATGGCTCAAAAGCATTTATAAGAGTAAAACGTTAAACATGAATGGAAGGATATTTATTAGATAATAAGAGTATTCGCATATTAACTAATGAGTTTGGAGTAAATATGAGAACAGTATCCATAGGACCTAGAATTGATTCCCATGCTTTCCACTTAGCGTTCTGCAGCCTGAACCAGTTTTCCTCATCATTATTTTCATGGTAATTCTAACAACAAGAATCATGGGTAGCATTCCATCCCTCCTTTTCAAAAATGAGAAAGTGTCAAAAATAAAGCCACCATGCCCTCACCAAGCAGTAGCCAGAAAATCTGTTATCATGCAACATTTACTTCTTATCTTTTATATGTTGTGTCTTTTATTCATTTCACTTTCTTTGTTCTTTCTTTCTGGTCCACTGAGCATTCAGAAAGAAGTACAGAAACTAAAATGCTTAAATTCCTTTGAAATATTGTTATGTTTTACCATTTTTTAGAATGCTGAAAGAAAATGAATGTAAACTTGCATTTAGGTTTAATGATGTGTTTCATAAATGAAAAGCATACTATGTTTAACTTTAAATATATAAGTTAAAATAATGCAGGCTTGGTGGTTTAGATTTTCTTGATCCTTTGTTCATGCTATGAACCGTGTGCTTGCTCTACTCCTGATTTATCATGCATATTATAAAGAAATTGCCTCACAAATATTCTGAGGAAAATAAAGGGAATTCAGTGCAGGAGATATTCAGTGATTTTAACTGCTAAAGACAGAAAGTAAAAGTACCTGAAAATTATTATAGCTGTTCGGCCTGTAAGCGTGCATGACACTGACAGAAGTGCACTGAGAATAAAAAGCCCCGTTGTAATTACATGCATACTGTCTTAAGACAGGCTATCTGAAACAGAAGTGTTTTTTTTTTCAAATGTTAGCTCAGTTTAGTAAAACAGCCAAGTGTAAGGCATGTGGATTAATATTTGTTCCAAAGTAAATAAAGTATTATGAACACAGATGGGTTTGCAGGTAGAAACATGTCATGTGCTGAAAAGTAAACATTTCAGTGTCTTTTCTTTTAAGTCATGACCAGATGTGCAAGGGTTAGAAAGCAATCATTTAAAAAGCACTATGCTTTGATGGTGCATTCCCTATACTTTGTTCCTAATACTTTTATGCCTTTAAACTTCAAATGTGTTTGCACAAGATACAAAAGTGGTTTCGAAAATTTGTTAAATGATGAATCTAAAGACAGTGCCTTGATATAACTGGCAACAGAAGTATTCTAGTGACCCGAGTTCACACCTAAACCCCAGAACTTCAAATATAAGAACAAGTAGGAGAGTAGAGGAAACCTGCAGTAATGTTGTCACTTGTAGAGACCAGTCTGGCAACTTTAGCAACAGACTTATCTTATAGGTTCATAGGTAGGTACTAGGCTATCTGCCCGAAGGCATTTATAAGCCTAGCCAGAATGTGTTGGCTTTCACCGCCCCCTTAGATTAGTTCCCTGTGCCTCTGTCCAGCAGAGCTACTGAAGTGATCCCCTTGCATAATTGATGTTTTTTTTTTTCTTTTACCCAAGTATGCCATCATAGAGCTATATTTATTTAGTGAAATGAACAAAAAGGTCTTATCTTAAAACTGGATTAAACCATCATGTTCCTGTTCTTCTACATGCCCAGAAGTATAACAAATTCAAAAGGATGTCACAAGACATGTAGGGGAAGTAAAAACAAAATAACGTATAGTACATTGATAAACTGGCATAATGTTAGTCTTGACTTTATATTAATATTTATTTATTTATTTCCATTTATGGAAAGTCTGACTAGGTAAATAAGACCCTTCTCAACAGTGTCCTAGGGAGAGAAGCTCCGTATGAAATAACAGCAGTAGCTATACAATTCGGGTAACATTTAGCAGCATTACATACAACATGAGAACTATTTACAAAAGCATGTAGGGAATATACAGAATGTTCACATAACATTAGCAGTATCACATACAAAGTGATGATGAATAAAGCAGATAATTATGAAATAAGTATATTCTGCAGCAACATGATCATCATTAGTTGCAGCTAAGTATTAATACATTAGGCCAGATATAATCATATGCATTGTGTCATAAGAAGAATAGAAAACAGGAAAATAAGAGGGAAGAGAAAGTCACTGATATGCATGTATACATAGCAAAGGTAGTTCAGGAATAATTTAGCCTGAAGAATAACAGAGACATAGCCAGGAGTCAAGCAGGAACAGTTTTAATGCATCTTTGAAGACATGCTTTTTTGAGGAGTCTAATTTGACGCACTCTGGTTCAAGACAGGCTATCTGAATGAAAAATTTTTTTTGAAATTTCAGCCTTGGTTTAGTAAATCCGACACATGTAAGGCATGTGGATTAATATTTGCTCCCAGTTAAATACAAAGTATTATGAACACACATGGGTTTGCAGAAAAGAGCATTTTGCTGCTTTATTGTGAGCATTGTGAATTAAGGGATGTTTCTCAGTAGTACAGAGAGCTTTGATGGTGGAGTAGAGTTGGAATATAATGCTTAGGACAGGACATTTTTCTGGGTGAAAGACTAATCTGTGTGCTAATTGAAGTTGAGAGAAGGTTAGGTAGCTTGAGCCTATTAAGATGCTTGATGGCAATACAGTGATGTCTTGTGTGTGGATTTTGGAAGTGTTATTATAGCATTGCTGAACTTTAATTGCCAGGGTGGACTGGAGATTGGTGAAAATAGGAGAGACATACAGAAATGTAGGCAGCAGGTAGATGGATGCTTTTCTTATGCATCTAGTTTCATTTAGGATATGTGTGGCTCTATATAGCAGACTTAACTTCTGATGGTTTTCTTTTTGTGACTTGTTGGATGTGTTGTCATCTACTATAACCCCTAGCAGTTTAGTATTTAAGAATACCTCAGTGTTTGTGTTATTTACATTTGCTGCGAGACTTGTAAAAAGTAGTTTTGTCTTTTTTGGGTTTCATATTAGGTTTGATTTTGCTAGCCAGTTTTCTTTGGACGAGAAGGAATGTGTGAGCTGTTGGAGAAGAAAAGGATTTTGGGCAGAGCAGACAAGGGTTGCATTATTGGACTAGTGGATTAGTTTGGCTAGTTTTGAGGCAGTGTGTAAATTAATAACTATATTAAATGGTAGTGATCTTAGTATGGAGCCTTGGATAACTAGCTAAAGACTAGTGAAAAGGTACAGATTGCCAAATAACAGTTTGGGATATGTTGGATAGGTTGCTGAGGAACCAGTAGAGACTGGAGTTGGACAGATCAAGGGGGATAGCTGATGGAGCAGTTTATTATGAGAGACCTTGTCAAAGGCTTTAGATACAGCCAAGAAAAGGGGTGATACAATATTATGTTATGATTAATCCTGATAGAGAATTCTATATGCGCAATTGTGGTACTTGCTTTGGTCGAAAGCTATACTAAGTAGAGGCTGAGGAAGTTGTTGTAAGAATATGCCTGAAGTTTTGAGAATGGACGCATATTTCTAAGATTTTTGATAAGGGTATATGCAAGGGTATGGGTCTATAGTTAGAAATATCAGTTGTGTTTTCTACTTTTTGCAGGGGGCAAGATGAATGATGTCTTCCATAAGACTATTGGATGAATCTGTTAATGAGTATTGAGAAGGAGTAGGTCATGTAATCTTTTGCAATTTTCAGGTATTCATTGGGTCAGTTATCTGCAGCTAAAGTAGTAGATTTTACTTTTAGGAGGTGCTTTTTAGTGATAACGATGGCACAGTGTTGCTGTAGAAAGTGTTATGGTTGCAATGGACTTGAAAATTAAACTGGGTATGAATGGTTGGTGTTTATGTTAAGTAGTGATTTTATAGTGTCTATGAAGTGTGAGTTGAATAATGAAATAATATTGTCTGGATGCATGTTTGGGTATGGGGTGGGCTGTTCTATTTTACCTGGGGGGGATGTTTTTTGATGGAGCTCCAGAAAGTAACAGAATTTTTGGTGAATGTTTTGTAAGTTAAAATAGTATTAGCGTTTTTAAATTTATTTTTGTTTGATTGCAAAGGTGTCTGAAGTGCTGGATATCTTTTTGCACTTTGTTCACTTGCCATGTTTTCCATGCCTTATTGCTGTCTTGTATTTTTTTATTGTTGCCGATAGTCAGAGGGTGTTTTGTTTGAGTGTCTTTCTGCTTATGGGTGCCAGTTTGTTTAGAACACTGAGGATGGTACCATCTAGGGGAATGGTTTTGAAAGTACTCCAGTTTAACAGAAGTAAGAATGGTTAAGAAAGGGTCTTTATTATAGTTTGTTTGATTTAATACTTCTTTAAAATGGTATTTTATGGATTGAGGAGTTGTGTGACTTTAGGGCAAACTGGTGGATGATCACTAAGTGTATCTGGTAAGAAGCCTGAAAATAACATTTTCAAAGGTTTGTTTGTATAAAGCTAGTATGGTGTTGCTTTTTTTTTAGTGTTGCTATTTTTTATTTGACTTGTGAACTCTGGTTGGGGTATGAATGAGTTGTGTGTAACCATATAAGTTTAGTGACAAGGAGTGTCAGAGATGAGGTAGAGCCAATCTGTGTTAAGTTGCACACAGGACATCTAGTTTGCAGTGACAAGCACTGTCCACATAGTTGCAAACCAGATACTCCTGACAGTGATTGATATTCTCACTCCAACAGTCTAATCAATAAAAAAGGACTGTTGCCATGGATATGAACTTTCCTACTGTCTTTGTTACCAGCTTGGTGGATATGGGAATCCTGAAGCAATGTAGAAATTGCCTCATATTTACTGACAACTAGTTAATTCTCAAACAAACTGATATGGTATGTGAGAGATGTATTTACACAAAAACTCGGGAGGCAAATCTCTCACATAAAAGTACTTCTAATGTCAATAAGGTTGTCAACAGTGCATATGCTGTACCCATCATGCACAATTCAAAGCAGACATATAGACCCACATATACTGAGGCACTTACATGTAACCTTCCTAAACCACAAAGACCCCCTAGATAAAATACACATAAGAAATACCCTCAGCAGCCCCAAATGTACTCTTTCAGAACAACACCCACATCAACACATAGAGCTACATCTCATGGAGCCTCTACCTGTAAGCCCATAAACAAGTCACCACACAATCCAACATTCTAGTCATTGGAGACTCCAGCGTGAGACACACTGATGTCCCTCTCA
Organism: Protopterus annectens; assembly: GCF_019279795.1. NCBI lineage: Eukaryota > Metazoa > Chordata > Ceratodontiformes > Protopteridae > Protopterus > Protopterus annectens. Next base: position 5,023,660 of record NC_056727.1, on the reverse strand, counting down.
CCAGGCTGAGTAAGGAGAAAGTTACGGTCAGTTGCTTATCAGGGACTAGGATCTGCCACATTTTGCATGCACTCAGGTCTTTGGACCACAATTACCAGTATGACTCAGTCGTAGTCTATGTGGGAGTAAATGACCTGAGACGTACCTCCCTAGACTATATGAAGTGAGACATCATGGAGCTCTTGGAATGTATGTCTCAGGCTGGTGAGAGCCTAGCATTGAGCAGTATTTTACCTTCTCCAAGGATGATGCCACAATATGAAGAAAAGATGACTGACTTTAATAATTGGCTTAATTTCTGGTGTCATTCTAAGGGGGTGCAATATTTGTCAGCATGGAAGGAGATGGTCAACAGACCACGCTGTTTTGCCAGGGATGGTCTGCACCTCTCCCCTCTAGACTTTCGAATATTAGCTAAAACATTGTCTTCCCCCATAGTGCCCTTTTTAGGCAATGCCAAACTGAACGTACGTCCGACATAGCAAATAAAACCAAGAAAATCTAAAGATATTACTGCTCGATGCTAGGAGCCTAAACAAAAATCTCCACTCCCTGGAACTCTCTTTACCCTAGAGAATGCTGATGTCTGTGTGGTCTCTGAGACGTAGTTTAAAGCTGCGGACAGCACACCAACCGTGCAAGGTTATAATGCCTTCCACACATTTAGACTAGCTACTTCATAGGCAGGGACTATAGGTGGAGGTGTCTCTGTTTACATAAAAAATAAATATACTTCAAGGCTGATCAAACAGGACAATGCACTTGAGCTGCTCCATGTTCAAATCACCATAGGGAAAATCCAGTACCACTTTCTTGCAAGCTATAGGTCCCTCTCTATGACCTAGGAAACCCATACCATGTATTTAAACTTATTAGAAACACTAACCATCCAACCAAATACCATATTCATAGGTGACTTTAATTACCACACTATTAAGTGGGAATCCTATACGACATCAAATGTAAATGCAGAGAGATTCCTGGATTTTGTAAACACAAACTCCCTGGACTAGATAGTCAGTACACCAACCAGGGGTGCAACCATACTGGATCTGGTCCTGACTAATATGGGAGAGTGTTGTACGCCCCCTACTGTAATGCCTTCCTGGTAAGGTCAGACCACAGAATGGTTTCCTTTGAAGTAAAAATAAAACCTGGACCCCCAGCTAAACCGGGAATATTCAGGAACTATTTTAAGGCTAACCTTCTGCTATAAAGTGAGAACCTGACAACATGTCAAGCCCCTATAAACCCTGAAAACACTTTTACATATGCAGAACTGTTCACAGAAACCCTCTACAAGCATGTTAATAGCTGCATAGATGTAGCTGTATCCACTAGGAAGAAGTACAGAACTAACTCAAAAAACAAGCCACTCTGGTGGAATCATAAAATCAGTCAGATGTATAACAGGAGGAAGAAAATCATGGCAAAAATTAGGAGGAGCAGCACCCAGCAGGATAAAAGCACACTCATCAAACTAAACAAATAACTCAGAGGAAAATAAAGTCTGCCAAAGTCAAATTTGAGGTGAGTTTGGCCTCCCAGGCCAAGGACAACCACAAAGCATTTTTTAGCTATGTCCATAACCCCAAAGGCAATACACAATTGTGTGCAGAGCTCATTGTAAATGGAGCCACCTATACTGAGCCAGAAAATATAGCAAACCTCTTGGCTGAAAAATTCAGCTCCAATTTTACTCCTCTCTCCCCGTAACCTTCCCACAGGAAATATTATCAAATACAACTCCCCCTACTATCACTAGGGAACAGGTCCTTAATACTCTGTCTAAGACCAATAACACTGGATCAATGGGCCAGACAGTATTCCAGGATGCCTTCTAAATAGCATGAAACATGACCTATCAGGGCCTCTGGAATTACTATTTAAGTGTAGCCTCCAAACAGGCTCGTGCCTCGTGAATGGCAAAAGGCAAAAGTCACCCTCTGCACAAAGATGGGCCATCTACAGACACATAAGTCTGACTAGTCTTATATGTAAAGCCATGGAAAGACTTGCCATGGAGATGATCAATGGAGATATAGTAAACCTCCAGACACTGGACCCAACTCAGTTTGGTTTTGTCGTGGGCAAAGTATGCCTACTCAACCTGGTGGACTTCTTTGAGAAGGTCACTAAAGCAATGGATGAGGGCAAGATTGTTCATACTGCCTATCTTGACCTGGCCAAGGCATTTGACACAATACCCCACTCGGGCATTGTTGACAAACTCAAGACGTTAGGTACAAACCCGTATGTCACCTGTTAGATAGCTGACTGGCTCATAGACAGGACCCAGGAAGTTAGAATTGGGGAGTCCACCTCTACAAAGAGGCCAGTCACAAGTGGCACACCTCAGGGATCAGTCCTTGGACCGCTCCTTTTTGGCATTTACTTCTCAGAAGTCAAGGCCAATGTCAGTGGTATCTGGCTGACTAAATTTGCAGATGATTGCAAATTAGGAGCTGTCATTGAATCTCATACTGACACAAATGTTTTCCAGGAGGGGATGACACAGACAAACAACTGGTGTCAGAGCTATGGACTAAAACTAAATGCCAAGAAATGCATAATAGTATCCTTTGGGAAGTCATCCATCCATGGTAACTGTCATATTGACAACACATCCCTTAGAGTTCATAGGTTCATAGGTAGATACTAGGCTATCTGCCCTAGGGCATTTATAAGCCTAGCCAGAGTGTATTTGGCTTCCGCCTCCCTATTAGATTAGCCTACTTTGCCTCTGTAAAGTAGGTCACAGAAGGCACCCTTTGAAGATTAGTTTACTGTGCCTTTGTCTAGCAGGGACACAGGGGAGATCCCAGGGGTGAATTTGCGATTTCCCGTCCATGCTTCCAAATTTTGCTTGAAGAGGGTCAGCGAGGGGCTATGTCTAACATGAATTGGGATTCTATTCCAGAGTGAGGGGAGCCTCTGGGAAATGAATCTGTCCCTCCAGCATGTCCTATTTATTTTTGTGCTGAGGTTTAGATCCCTGGAGCATGTAGCTCTAAGGGACTTGGATTTTTTGAGGTGGAGCATGTCCATTAATTCTGGGTTTGACATGGCTTTGTACGTCAGGCATAGATCACCTCTGAGTAGGCGGTAAGCAACTGAGTAGAGCTGGAGTTTTTTAGTCGAGCTGCATAGGACATCTGTTTGTAGCCCATGATCCTTTTGGTGAGGTACTTTTGGGGTCTCTCCAATTGCTGCAGGTGTCGGGCAAGGTACATCCCAAAAGGGGCATTGTATTCAATTATGGGCCTGATGAGTGATGAGTAGAGGGGCACAATGACCTCTCTTGATCTAGATGCGAACCCTTTTGTGATAAGGTGGACTATATAGAAGGTCTTTCTAACCACTTTGGCAACGTGATTATCAAAGGAGAGATTACTATCTACGTTGGTCCCCAAATCTCTAATTACTTCTTCTGTACTTAATGGATTACCACCTATGTGGTAATTTGTGGGCACCTTGTTTTTCCCAAAGGGGATGACTATGCACTTTTTAGCATTTAGCTTGAGGCCGTGGCTCTGGCACGAAGCATCCGTCTCTGTGAGACCCTTTTGGAGGATGCTTGTGTCAGCTGGAGATTCAATTATGGACCCCAGTTTGCAGTCATCTGCGAACTTTGTCAGCCATAATCCCCCTGTGTTAGCCTGAACCTCAGAGAAGTATATACCAAACAAGAGAGGTCCCAGAACTGAGCCCTGTGGGATGCCACTTGTAACTGGTTTGGATTCAGACATGGCACCTGCGATTCTGACCATGTGGGTTCTATCTCTGAGCCAGTTTGCAACCCATCTTGTGATATAGGGGTTGATATTTAAGCTGGTAAGCTTTTTTATGATGCCCGAGTGGGGTATTGTGTCGAAGGCTTTTGCGAGGTCCAGGTAGGCTGTGTGGACTACCTTGCCTTCATCTATGGCTTTGGTAACTGTTTCAAAGAAATCAACTAGGTTTAAGAGGCAAGATCTGCCCTTAACAAAGCCGAATTGGGTAGGGTTCAGTGTCTGGAGGCTCCCAATGTCTTTGTTTATGAGTTCTATGATAATACGCTCCATAGCTTTACAGACCAGACTAGTCAGGCTATAGTTGACTCAATAGTCAGGGACTTAGGGACACACACACAAATAGTAATCTAGCCTTTGATCATCGTGTTTCTACAGTGGTGAGGAAATCATTCTATGTTGCACAACTTATAAACAAAGGTATGGCATCTAAGTCCAAGGAAGTCATTGTTCCACTGTAGTCGGCATTCATCAGACCTCTCATTCAGTACAATGCCATCACTGAGTACAGTGCCCCCTTTGGTTTGTACCTAACCAGGCATATCCAACAACTGAAACATCCACAGAGGTTCCTCACTAAAAGAATATTGGGAGTAAGTAATATGTCCTATGCTGACTGCCTCAAGGCCCTATCCCTGTATTCTGTCTCCTTCAGGCGTTTGAGTGGAGATCTGTGCCTGGCATACAGGGCATTGTAAGACCTCACTCTGGTGGCCCTCCTGCATAGCCACAAAACAAACAGTACCAGAATTACCCATTCTAAAGACTTAAACCTTACCTGTGATATAAATAGGACCTGCTGGTGAGATAGGTATGTATCCCAGAGACTACCTCGTCTATGGAACAGGCTGTGCATCCATGTGAAGCAGAGTTCCTCCCTAATCCAGTTCAAGTGTAACTTGGACAACTGGATGGGAAACCAGAAATTCATCCCTGGTTTAACACCTATGTCTGTAATGCAAACAGGTAACCTGTAAATGGTTCACCTCCCAGGCCCATGCTTACACTTATCAAGGGTGTCAGAACTTATCAGAGATTTGGGATGCATGGCTAGGCTTAAAAAGACCCTTGTGGTCATTAGCCTATTAAACACCTATGAACCTATAAGTCACCCAGGATTATTGTTTCACGGCAAATATTTAATGTAGTTCAGGAGAGGACATTTTCTAATGTGTTGTTATTTTCACCAGGTAAGATGTATAGAGCAATGATACAGAGGCTTTTCCCATCATTTAGCTGAGAGGGGGAGATGAGTATCTCAACCTTATTGAAGGTTGGGAGTATTTGGGTAGAGGAAGAGTTCCTGAGTGTTAGAATGCATTATAGCTACACCCCCATTTTTTTTGCTTTCCTATAGAGTCTTTATATCTTGTAATCTCGTGGGGTGATTTCTTCATTTTTGATGCCTGGCTCCAGACAAGTTTCAGAGATGGTTAGGATGTCAGCAGCATGGGTATTTAACTTTGCAAGAGGTCAGTTGTTTTTGTAGTGATGCTTCTGCTGTTGATATGATAAAATTTTAGTGTAGACAGAGTTGTAGACTATACAGGTGACAGTGTGGAGGACACTCAGGCATATTTATATTAGGCTCAGGGTTAGGGTAAGTATTTATATATTGATATATATGCATTATGCGGACTATTAGTTATGCTAGCTGCTGACAATGCTCATATGTTTTACTTGTTGATAATCACACTGCCAGTTTATTAGCCACGAACAATTGCACTGCAGCTTTTTCTAGTGATTTTAGTCTGCTGAAACTAGTATCTGTTTGTCTAGCTACTGCTATATTTGTTTAAGTATTTGGTGGCATATAATATCCAACTGTTAACTACCAAATGTTGCTGTAGTAATAATGTTAGATATTTGCTTATGATTTCTGTCCTGCTGCTGCTTTCCCTAACCTGTTATAGCCCTCATGTACTTGCTAACACACTTTATTAATGTTTTGCACTGTTTATACTATAATCTATGCAACCATTTCCTCTCTCATCTTCCTTGTTGCTATTGCTGTTTTGTAGAAAAGCATAAATGCACAGTGATGCCTTCAGTACATGTTTTTATCCCTCAAGCCTTCAGTCTCAGAAACACCACTCAACCTGTGCTCCAACTACCCTATTGCAGGTAACATCAACCAACTATTTGTAGGTGCCTTACTATATTAAACTGTACAGTTTTATATGTGTATTTGAATCCCTAACTTAGCCGTACATCACCAAGGCGCAAAGTCTCTACTTTCCCTCCTCCCTCATATTACCTCTATCCTATCCTCTCCTACTTACTAATACCCTAGTCTACACCATACTTTTTGCTTTGTTATAACCATAAGACTTTTTCCTCTCATATTGCAAAGGTCCTTGCACATTGTCCACTCTAGTTTGCCATAAAATACAAACGTGGGATTGATGAGACCCAAAAATCTCTGCACTACCTGTTTTGGTCTGTTAAGCGATTTCTCTCTTTATGTATTTAGTGTTCCTAATATACCTAGTAGCTTCCTGCTCAACATTTTGTGCAAAGTTTGTGCTTACTGATAGTTTTTTGTCCACAATAGTCCCTGGCTTTTAAGGTCTGTCCGCTCCATTCACTATGATCACTTCACTCCCCTAGCCTACACCCAATTCCCACCTTCCCCCACTACTCGTAGATTTAACTTCAACAAACCACTCCCCAAAATCCATTCATCCAATCAGGACTTTTGAGCACTAAAGCTCCACCCATCTGGTCACTATATCCCACAACCAATACCTTCCATACACCTTCTTGCTTACTCCTCCCCTTATATACACCATTATACATACATATACTAGCCCACATTCCCCAGTCTGGACTAGCCAAACAGTTTCTACTGTGCTCTAACTTCTACAGTCATACACTACAATCTTTTCTGTGCTATACTTTCTGTACTCATGCCCTTCTACAATCTTAACCTACTTCCACATTTTGCTCCTTTATCCTTTACAAAATGATTACTACCTGTATTCCACTCCTAACCCTACTTTCCTTTTCTTTAAAATTACATCTTACCAGCAGGAACTTTTTATAACCCATCCTTCTCCAACTATCTCTAACCCTACACTACAGCACATACCCATAGTCCATTTTCACATTTCATCAAACTTGTTCAATACCACCAGTGTCGAACTCTTCAGGTATAAATACATTCCTAAACCCATCCAACCCTTCACAACATTCAAACAAGTGAAACACGTACTTAGATACCATAATTCACTACTTCATATATTGTCTGCAATTAAGCTCAATGGTGACATTCATCCAAACCCTGGGCCCAACATAAACCCACTACAATCAAGTATATCACCTCCCTTAAACAATATTACTAACAGTAACCTCTCGCAGACAAAATCTGACCTACTGTTGCTAAACATGAATCTAAGAAGTCTAACTAACCAAATATATGAACTGCATGCAGCCCTCTCCCTCTGCTCTCCCCACATAGCCACCCTAACAGAAACCTGGCTTAAACCTGAAATATGTAACAATCAGATTCTTTCATAAGGCTATGACATCCATAGATTAGATAGGCTTAACAAGTGTGGTGGAGATATAGCAATTTTGTACAAAAACTCCACTATCTAGACCCGCACCCGCCAAAGTTCAAAAATGTAGATTTATTATTTTCTAAACTGGAACTAAACCCCAATAAATTCCTAATCATAATAGCAATCTACATTCCTCCCATTCATGAGCCCATCTTAATTGAGGACATCCTACAATGGATATCTACTACATTTTCCCAAGCAACCATTATCGTGGGAGTCTTCAATCTAGATTGGTCAACATGTACATCTGAAAACCCACAAATTTCATAAACCTATATGGCTTCACACAATTAATAAAACATCCAACTCGATTAGATAAAAAGTCAAATAGACACTCAATTCTAGACAGGCTCTTAACCAACAAACCTCCTCTTGCCAGTCAGTCAGGATGTCTTCCCAGTAGTTTAAGCAACCATCTACCCAGTTACCTCCTCCTGCAATACACACATCCCGCAAAAAAACAACATTTAGACAAATACATAACAAAAAATATTTATCTTCTCAAAACTTTATACTAACTCTAAAATGCTGTGATTGGTCTATTCTGATATCCCTTCCACTTCACAACACAGTATCATGTTTTAATGATATTTTCTTGAGCATGCTCAATAGTCAAGCCCCACTAAGAACCATAAGAACTAAAGCAAACTATGCTCCCTGGTTAGCAAGAGACTAGACTACTCCTAAAAATTAGAGATAAGGCCTGGGCAAATTACCGCTCTAACAATAACCCAACAAATATAAATAACTACTGCCAACTCGGAAACAAACAAAAAAAACATGATAAAAAATCCTACTATATAACAGCAATACAAAAATACCAAAATAACCCCCAGAAATTCTGGGCAAGTATTAACCAGTTACTACAGACAGGCCAGTCTGTCATTCCAACTCCCTCTACCACAAATACACAAAAAAGCATTGCAACCCAGTTTAATAACTATATCATCAAGTCCATCCTAAACCTTACCAAAAGAAATAATATTACCCCACTAAAAATCTCCACTGAATCTCATATTTCAACTGAGAACTTTTCAGTTAAAGCAGTACCACCTAACTTAATAAGAAGAATACTTAGCAAACTAAAACCTACCACCCTTGCTGCTGACAATCTATCTGCCTATTACCACAAGCTAGCAGCAGAAACCATAGCCTATCCAATAACAATACTAATTAATCATTCCATAAATAAACTGTGTACCCACTATCTGGAAAACCTCCTATATAATACCACTGCCTAAAGGGGGAACCAACACTGACCTTACTAATTATAGACCTATCACAGTTCTCTCACCCCTATCTAAGATATTAGAAAAATGCATCCATTCGCAACTCATGACTCGCCTAATGTCTAACAATCTTCTAACACCCAACATGGTTTTTGACCAAGCCATAGCACCATCACAGCACTATTAGGTTTTACAGACACCATTAACCACTTTAGAAATAATGGTCAACTAGTCTCCTCGGTATTCCTAGATATGTCCAAAGCTTTCGATACAGTCTCACACCAAAAACGTATACAAGAACACCTCTCTCTTAAAATAAGCCACTCTGCTCTTCAGTGGTTCCATGCTTAGTTATCAGACCAATACCAAGCAGTAAAATGGCACAATGAACACCCCCCTACATTACCTGTAACACTGGGTGTACCACAAGGTTCAATTCTAGGTCCGCTCTTATGTAACATTTTTACTAATAAGTTCCATTCTGCAACTGACTCAGCCAAACTTAAACAATATGCATATGACTACACACTTATTTGTGCAGCACCTTCCCTGTCTGAACGCCACAAAAAAAAAAAAAAAACAGCTCTCTTTCACTGCTGTAGAATCTTGGCTTTCCAGTTCGCAATTAATTCTCAACCCCAACAAAACAAAACTAATGCTGTTCGTAAAAAACAAACCCTTAAACCAGCATTTACCTTTTCAAATCTACTCCTCAAATAATACTAAGTTTGAACCAGTATCACACACCATACTTCTTGGTATCAGATTTGATAACTTTAAATTTGATAAACATCTGGCAACTGTCATTAAAAATGTCCACATCAAACTCAGCTTCCTATATAGAGCAAAACCCTATCTTACTGATTACTCCAGACAATCTGTCGCAAGGACACGTTTACTATCCCCCCTCTTTTCACCTACTTGAAGAAATCGAACTAACTAAACTTGAAGCATGCTATAATAAAATTGCCCGATTTCCAACAATTCCCCATATAGAGAACACCACTGTATTGCATTACAGCAATGTAAATGGCTAGAACTAAACAACCGCTTTATACTTACCCAACTACCCACAAGATCATATATCAACCTGAAAAATGTCCAGCTCTTCAAAACCTACTAAAATCCAATCTAGCACCAGACAACTCACATCCTCTGATAAGCTCCTTCTACAAGTACCTAGGTTTAACAACTTCCACAGAGACTCTCTTTATTTTCATAGTATCTCCAGAATATGGAACATGACCCCTCAGCCAATATTATCCATTGCCAACCCCCATATATTTAAAACACTTCTGAAATCCCACCTATCAAAATCATATCTCTGCTCCTGTCTTAATCCTGGCTGAATAATATTACTACTCATAGTTCTCCTAATTTCTACCTAACCAATCTTATAGTCACTTCCCTACTAATTCACCTTCACGTGCTACGTCTTTCTCACCCCATAATTATCATTATCCTTTGTATTATAAAATGTATTTTTTTTTACTTTTTATATGTCTAAATTAACACTAGTCTTCTTTGAATAGTCCTACTTGTCCCTCAAACATTTCCTGAAAAATATGCCAATTACTGTATTGCATCAATAAAAAATGTACTAAGTACAAAAGTTCAGCTGTATGTAAAACCTGTGTGTGATTTAACCTGTTTGTAATTTGCTATGTTTTTACTTATGCTACTACTATTTACATTTCAAGTGTCTCTATATTTTTTAATTATGACATAGTTAACTGTAAGTTTCTGTGGAACTTGAGCACCCCCCCCCCTCCACCGGGCCTCCACTGAAAAAGGTTTAATACCCAGTCAGACTATCTCGGTAAACAAATATAAAAATAAAATAAAATAAATAAAATTTGTTTACTGAGATAGTGCACTGATCAGTACTGACCAATTTCAGGCTCAACCTAGGTGAAATACAAAACATTTCACAAATAAAAGATACAGAAATGTATGGAATAACAGAATAGTTCAGACTAATTGCATAGAAAAAATGTGTATATGCATTCTAGTGAACAAGCGCAGTGCAATGTACAATCAAGCAGAGTATAGTATACAATATATACATTAGCTTTTAAAGTGGGTCAGTCTTCAGTGAATCTTGAGAGAGGAGAGGAAACTTGGAAAGGAGATAGGTTAGGCGATATGTCCTGTGTTGAAGCAGGACCATTTGGCTTGGATGAAGAAGTGCTTTTTTTTTTGAGTTGCATTCTGAATTTGGAATAAGTGTTGATTTCCTTTGTGTTGATGGGGAGAGCTTGCCAGAAAGTAGGTGCCTAAGAGGAGAAAGCATGTGCAGTGCTGTGGAGTTTGGTTTTAGGTGTAATGAAAATTGATGTTTCTTGTGAGTAGTGTCTCAGATTGCATGAAGAGTTTTTTTTTTCATGAAGTCTAGCTGTAGTGGGAGTACATGTCTGGAGTTGGAGTAGTTTGTAGAGGTGGGGTCTGAAAACTAGGTTAGGTCTTTGTTTTATGGGCATGCATTTTGCTTTTTCTGGGGTGATACAGTGATGCCCAGAGGTGAATTGCAGAGATGTATTTTTAGGGTGATACAGTGATGCTCAAACAGAGGTGAATTGCAGAGATGTATTTTTAGGGGATGGGGCAGAGAAAAACAATGGTTTGTGTTTATTCTGGTTCTGGGGTGAGTTTATTCATGGATGAGTTAGTCTGCAAGAGCTGAGCATTTAAAGAAGTCAGAATAGGAGCTATTATAAAGGTTTGTTTACATATATAGGGTATGTTGGCAGTAATGTTGTTCAGGAGGGCATTAGAAAATCAGTGGAGGAAAGGTGGCTATAGGATGAGGAGTATGTGAGTATGGTGAGTGTGACAAAAGGAGATATGCCAGCACAGCTAGCTGGAATTTTTTAAATCAGTATATGTCATTGGTGAATATCAAAATGATTTCTACAAGATGCTTGTGTTACAAATGTATTAGAACTCTATATTATGTGTATATCAAACTGCTTGTACAGACGTGTATTGAAAAGGTATTTGTAGAGTTACGAGTTTGAAATCTAACAAGTGTGCTGTACTGGAAGAGAACAGAAATGTACCTGCACTATTGTAGCTGTTTAAATGTATATGCTTAACAGAGGAAACTGGAGAGTTAACCTCAGTCCAGCAAACTTTAGAGAAATATCTGAAATTAAATTACTTTATAGGCTATGCAATAAAGAGGCTATCTCTCAAGTGTTAAATGCTGCTAGAGACACAAAGTCTGTACTAAAAACCTTTCTGTATTGTTGTTGGAGTGAACTAATTGCTACTTTTGAAGCATGAAGGAAAGCATTTGTTTTATGACTTTAAGCATCTGCCAATGATCATAGCAAAAGTTCTTGTCTGTATATTTCTATGGGCAGATGCTAAATGCTGGCAGCTTCTAGCAATAGTGGGGGGGGGGGGGGGGTGCTGGCCTGGGAACTAGAAGTCAGATAGCCAGAAATTGTCATTCAGCAAGCTATCCCAGCAGATATTAATTTGAGCCGTCTCTTAGTGAGACAGAGCATTCTGTATTCGGTCTTGGACCTGACAAGAACCATTCAATACACATCTGCCTTGCTCTAATGAAATAAGTTTCTAGGGAACGGTATAATTCTTTTAGATACAGTCAGGAATATAGTGAAGTTTAGTTTAGATGTTCTTCTTCATTTCTGTGAGCCTGTACTCCAATGTTATTTTAAATATGTCCTGTGGTTTTGAACTCTGATGTCACTGAGAATATATATTTAGTATGGTCTTGTTCTTTTATTATTTATTATTAAATATATTAAACCTTTCATTGTATACTGATCTGTGTGGAGATATTTAAGTTTTGAGAGTATTTATTTGGTGACACTGTGTGGGCCACTCCTAATAGCCTTGCTCTTGGTCAGACTACCATTTGTATTAATATTAATATTACACAGTAACATTGGAACCCTTTGTTAAGGGCCCTAAAGTAGCTGATAAGGAGTAACTGGTGGCAATGAAACCTACCTTATAGTCTGGGCCGAAGGGGGCATAGCTAGTAAACCTGTGCCAGCTTTTCCCAGGTGTGTGTGTGTGTGTGTGTGTGTGTGTGTGTGTGTGTGTGTTTGTGTGTAAATCAAATCTCAAAGAGTGTGTGTGTGTGTCAGCTACTTGGGCAGGGACATGAAGCACTGGATGGACAGAGTTGGCTTAGTCACTCAGCTAAGATCTTAACTCTATAGCTGTGCCAGTTGAGAGGCTTTATTAGGGATCTGGAGGAAGGTAGAGGAACCAGCCCTGGACTGACTGTGATCTCTGTGTACTGTTAAGGGAAATTGCACTTGATGCAGAGAGTTGCATCTGGAAATACTGTGTGTGTACTTGTCATCCTCTCAGTGAACGTCCCCCACTGTTTCTAATGGCAAGTATTGTTGCTCCTTGATTACTGGTCCAGTGGAGGGTCATCACAGTGAGTATGAACACAAACACTAAATTTTGTTTGCAGTATGTTTCATGTGTCATGATGTAGGGGAGAATTGCTGAGGAGGTGACTAAGGACATGGAGGGGGACTGTACTTGATGGAATTAGTGTAGGAAAATAGGACTGGGGTAATTTAAGTGATTAGATTTATTGGTGGAAGGGATGCGTAGCACTGGGTTTATTTTATAGAGAGATGGGTCAGTGAGAGAGGGTCTAAACAATGGGATAAGGAATTTAGGAGGAGAAGGATTTGACTGCTGAGTGGGGAGTAAGTTTTGATAACTGGGTAGTCATGGGATCACTTTGTAAATACAAGGGAAGAAAGAAGTTAGAGAGCATAACTGCTGACTGAGGGTTTTTGTAGTTGTGTGTGTATTATTGTGACTGAGGTACGTCTGATATACTTGTATGTTTACAGTTATGTGTACACCTTTAAGAGTGGAGGGAAGTGAGTGGAGTGAAGTATACAATATTTATATAGCATATATCATGGACAGAAGTAGGTTAAAAAATAAAAAAAGATACCTGGGTGCACAAGAAAAAAAAAGTGCCCAGTCCTGGTAGGTGCACTGGTGCCAGGACTGGAAAAAAATGACAGTGAAGAATAATCAAGACATGGAAACATTTCTATAATGGGGCTAGGCCAGACCCAGGTGGAGGATGGCCCCCCTGTCATAGAAGGAAGCAATAGCCCACAAAAATCACAATGATAGAGTGGACTATTAAGGATAATAAAGAAATGATGTATTGTTACTGTTATACAAGAAGCCCAGAATTTCCAGACACAAGATAAAAAGATTAAGAGAGAAGTTATTGGAAAAAAAATACTTCCACAAGAAAAACTGTCAGAAGTTTCAAATGCAAATTTGTGTTCATTAATACAACAGATTCGTGAGAAATACTATATAGACAAAGAAACCTTAGGCCATTTGGAAAAGAAGTGATTGAGGAAGAGTGAAAATATGAAGAACAAAATCTAGAGATTTTTGAAAGGTATAAAAAAGAAATATGGACATGGGAAAGAAAGAGAGATCTGATATGGTGCAATACTTATGCAAAGGAGAAAGCCAAATTAATCAACACAAAAAATGTAGCCTCCAAGTTATTCAAAGAGAAATACAGGCAAATGCATCCATATGGACATTTTCACAATAAAAAAATAAGATCACAAAGAGTGAACATAGCACAGAAGATTAGTCAAGTAGAAGAAGCTGAACTTATGGAATACTTGTGAAGTGAAGGATTTAGTGTAGAAAGTCTAACACAGGTTACATCACAGCATGATGGAATAATGAGCCCCCAAAGTAAGGCGAAACAAAAGGAGCAGGAGACATCTGAAGAAGAAAGATGGACACGGGAAAGAAAAAGAGATGTAATGTGGTGCAATATGTATGCAAAGGAGAAAGCAAAACTAATCAATGCAAAAAGAGCACCACCAAAGATATTTGAAAAGAAATACAGGAAAAGGCATCCAGATATGGAACATTTTACAACACAAAAAGTAAGGAAACAAAGTGGAAAAGTAGAAAAGAGGATCAGTAATGGAGAGGTTAAAGAAATAGAAACTGAGGTTATGGATTACCAGCGAAGTGAAGGATTTAGTGTAGAAAATCTAACTCAGATAACACCACAGCAGGGTAGAGTAATGGATCCCCAAATTAAGGAGAAACCAGTGGAGTGGGAAGCATATGATAATTTGCCAGATGAAGATACTTTGGAGCCTTCTATAAGAAACCAGTACAAATGTCCAGTTGGAGTTGAACAGCAAGGAAAGGAACAGGAACCTGTGGCAACTCTGACACAGTCAATGTTGTGGAATGACTGGCTAGTGAGTTCTCATATGAAAGAGCAATGCATGACACAGGATGAAAGTGAAGAGAACGTGGTACAAGAAGATGCTCTGGAACTTTCTCTAGAATGCCCACAGGAAATGGAGTACAAAGAATGTGCCCTCAGTTTAGAAGTAAATGATCTAAGAGAAGAGTTGCTTGATTTAATGGAGATGGACAAACATATTAAGATCAATGAAAGAAATAGACTACAGAAGGTCAATAAAACCCAGAAAATTAGAAGTCTGATAAAACAAATGAACACAGTAATTAGGACTGTCCATAGAGATTCGTGCAATATAACAGAAGTAAATAGGATATACCATTTACTGTACAGCTAAATAATGACAGATAAAGTCTTGCCACATGAACACAGGGTAGTAAGGGAAAGGAAGGGGAGAAATTGAATGCCATCATAGAAGTATCGAATTGAGAAAACTATGAACCAATTAAGACTTGGAAGTGTCTCTGTTAGAAGAGTATAGAAGAAGAAACAGATCAACAAAAGTAGAAACACAAACGTGATAAAAGCAACGTGCAGTATCAGAAAAGATCAGGAACTATCTTGCACTATCGCAAATAATAAACTAAAAATATCAGCACAGGCAGAACAACTTGGGAGATATGTAGATAAATATAAAGGAAAAGTACAAAATTAGCAATTTATTGATGACCCAAAAAAGTTTTATAGAGAATTGGGAAACAAGGCAAAAGGAATTAAACCACCACCAAAAAAGAAGAAACATACATTTTTAAGAAATATCTATAAAGATTCTATGGAACTTAACAAAGATTCTAAATGGATAGAAGAAGTAAAAGAAAGAATAAGAAGTTCAAATGTACAGGATATGAAATGGGATGTAGTAATGGCCAGAGAGATTGAAAGAAAGTTAAGAAAAGCTCCTAACTGGAAAACCGCAGGCCCAGATGCAGTACCTAAAATCTGGCTAAAAGTATTAACATCTCTGCGTAAAGATTTAGGCATGAGTAAGAATTAGTTATATGCACACCCTGAACAGATACCACCTTGGTTAACAACAGGAAACTCAATGCTCTTACTTAAGAGCGAACTACAAGCTGTTCCAAAAACTATAGACCAATAACTTGCCTTCGGACAACATCTAAACTATACACTGGAGTTGATGCTGACAGAGTTTACAGAGTTTATTCTCATCTATAAGAAACCTCAATCATGGCAGTAGAACAAAAGGTTAATAAAAGAAAGTCATTTGGAACAAAGGATCATTTGTAGTTAAAGTCATAATGGAGAACTGTAAAAGGGGAAGAATCTAAGTATGGCATGGATAGATGAAAAAGAAAAGAAAAACACATGATAGTATCCCACATTCATGGATAAAAGAGTGTTTAAAAATGTATAAGCTACACCTTACAGTGACCATGAAACAGTGGCAAACCACTCTGCAGTTAAGCCATGATTAAGGACAAATTATTATTCCAGGGATAAAAATTCAAAGGGGGGTATTCCAGAGTGACTCTCTTATCACCACTGCTCTTTTGTCTTGCCCTTAACCCATTACGATGTATGCTTAATAGATTAGGTCATGGCTAACGTTTGGCTCCTAGAAAACAATGAAGTGTAAAGACTTATCATCTTCTTTTTGTAAATGATTTAAAACTGTATAGTTCATCAGATGAGCCCAACTCCAAGTGGTTAAAACTTTTTCAGATGACATAAGAATGTCATTTGGTCCTGATAAATGTGCAAAAGCAACCTTTACAGCAGGAAAGCTGCAGCCCCAAGAATGTATTGGTCTGGGACAGGAATGTGATATAGAAAACCTTGAGCAAGAGGGAGTTTATAAATATTTGGAAATTGATGAAGGATCAAGAATAAAACACAAAAAAATGTGAATAAATCTCAGTAAGGAATATTTTAGAAGACTAAAATTAATACTGAAAACACTGTTGACATTTAGGAACAAAGTCCAAGCTACAAATCAATTTGCTCTTCCTGTCCTAACCTACAGTTTTGGAATGATTGACTGGTCCCAAAAGGGGGTCTGTATTACAACGTTGAACGAAAACAAGTTTGAATGTTGTACTATCGAACACTAAAGTACGAAACTGGAAAATAGCGAAACCACGGCACATCGACTTTTTTCCCAGGGAAAAAAATTGGTGGGCAGTTTTTGAGGCTTTGCTATTTCCTCCATTGTGGTGCGATCTCAGAGTTGGTATATTTAAGTAGGGGGGTGGAAGGCACAGCCTCCCAAGTTGGGGGGTGTGGGGATCGAAGCCCACCACTTCAGTTTAGGTTTAAGGTTAAGTTTTTGGGGTTTTTTTGTCACGGAACAGCAATTTTTTTCCCTGGGAAAAAAATCGCTGTACTGTGCTTTCAGTTTTGTTGGATTTTGAACATAATGGTTCGATATTACAACGATCGAACTTTTGTAAGTTTGATGTTGTGATATAGACCCCCGCAAAAGGTGCTGGAATGATTAGATAGGAAAACAAGAAGAATGCTTCATGCTCACCAAATGATTTATAAAAGTCAGTACATACCAAGACTATATTATTCCCCATTCTGAAGGAGGGATGGACCTCCTTGAAATTGATTACATGTATAGATTTGCAGTCATGGGACTCTACACATACCTGCTGACCTCACAAGACCCAAATGTAATGAAATTTTGAAACATGAGGAGAATAAATCTAAGATGGCTTCTCTGCTTAATCGAGCAGAAGCATATCGGCGTCAAGCAGGAATGGAAATCAGACCAGAAGTAGATGAAAATCAGGCAGCAACTGAATGTGCCAGAAAACAAAAGAAAGAATATAAGTTGAAGGACCAGATAAGAAGGCAAGAAATGTGGAAAAGGCATAAATATAGTTGCAAGTATAGAAAACTTCTGGAAGAACCTCATGTTGATCAGAAATGAACGCAGGAATGGTTAAGGAGAGGTGAATTTAAACCAAGAGATGAAAGGTTAATATTGGCGGCCCAAGATAGTGGGCTACGTACATGCCGGTTTATAAAGTGCATTGAACATGTGGGAGAAACAGACAAATGTAGTTTTTGCAAAACAGAATTGGAAACAGTTGCACACCTTGTTGCCGGTTGCGACATATTAATGGCAGAAGGACTGTATACTGAGAGGCATAATAATGTGGCAAGACTGCTGCATTGGGGATTGTGCAAACATTATGGTATTGAAGTGGCTGAAAAGCACTGGAACCATGAGCCACAAAGCATCATAGAAAATGATGAAGTATACATCATATGGGATCATCTATTATAAGCAGTTCAAAAGATAGATGCTAGAAAACTGGATGTAGTGGTCCAAGAAAAGAAGACAAAAGTAACATTGATCATTGAAATTGCCACACCCAGTGACTACAGTGTCCTGTGCACAGAGAGACACAAAAGTAAAAAAATGTCGGGATTTGCAAGCAGAAATGAGAGCAATGTGAAAAAAAGCTACCCAGATAGTTCCAATAGTAGT
The DNA here is from genome assembly GCF_019279795.1 of Protopterus annectens. NCBI lineage: Eukaryota > Metazoa > Chordata > Ceratodontiformes > Protopteridae > Protopterus > Protopterus annectens. The sequence continues at coordinate 5,005,349 of NC_056727.1, read as the reverse complement.
AGGAGCAACGGGTCCTGTAAAAAAGAGTCTACAATCATATTTAGCTATGCTACCAATACGTGTAACTCCATACAACTTACAGAAGGAGTCATTACTGGGCACATTGCATGTGCTGCAAAGAGTACTTTTGAATGATATCAAAGATTGAAACAATACTAATTTCTGGAACTTTAATCGTAGTTTGACTTAGGAGTAGGGTCTATTCCCATCATGCTATTAGAAACCCAAAAGATTTGGAGAAGTTAAAAAAAGAGAAAACCAGATATAGTAGTCCATGAAAAGAAGGCAAAAGTAGTATGGATCATTGAAATTGCTACACCCAGTGACTACAGTGTCTTATGTGCAGAGAAACACAGAGTTATAAAATACCAGGATTTGCAGGCAGAAATGAGGGCAGTGTGGAAGAAGGATACCCAGACAGTTCCAATAGTAATAGGAGCAACGGATCTTATAAAAAAGAATTTGCAATCATATTTAGATATGTTACCGACAGATGTAACTCCATACGGATTGCAGAAGGAGGCATTATTGGGCATATTGCGGATGCTGCGAAGAGCACTTCTGGCTAACATCAGAGATTGAAGCAATACTAATTTCATGATACAATTTATAAAATTGTGACCAAAAATTGGAACTTGTTGACTTTAGACAGAGAGGCTAAAGAGAAGTTAGGTAACAGACCTAAATTTGTTTTTAAGAATGATTGATCATTTACGGATATTCTTGAAAGAAGTGGTGCAGTGAAAATACCTGACTATACAATGTTTAATAAAAAACAGGAAATTTTAAATGTGGCAGTTGTAGTCAATGTCCTTATATTATTCCTGGTGAAAAGTGTAAGATTTATTTATTTATTTTATTCTACATTTGGTTTACCGGGATGGTCTGACTGGGACAGTGCCCATTTTCAGCAGACGCCCGAGGAGAAAAGCTCCAGCCTAAGCTTACATACAAAATCATAACATCAAGTAATAGAAATTATAGACAAAAAATGAGTGTTAACACATTTACAGGATAAAAATGTAAAAACAAAAATATATACATAGTATCAAATAGAACAAGACTTTAAACACTTGAATATAGACAAATATATGGTTAAACTTATATATGTGTAGGAACATAACATTAGGTAGGAAATTAAGTAGGGAGAATCACTTAGGCAAAGTAGTGCATAGTTGGTAATGCTTCCGTGGTGAGAGTTGCAGCTATGAATGTAACTACTTATAGAGAAGTAGTGTTGTCAGAAGGGATATGTTAACAGAGTTAGTACGTACAGCCAAATTGTATAAGTAATGCTAAGTTAATAATTAACCTGGAGTGTTACATGTGCAAAGCCAGGATGCAAATAAGTGTCTTTTGAGAGATAATTTGAAATTATTAAGATTGCTAATGGATCTAATACTACGTGGAAGGGTATTCCAGTTTTTGGCAACAAAGTTAGAGTAAAGAGAGTTCCCTGCTTACTTGAAGTAAGTCTTTGTTAGATTGCTAACATTGCTATAAATATAAAGTAACACTACACATGCCAAAGTAAAAATGTGGTGTACCTAGCTAAATGCTTAAAATGACGAGCATATTATATAGCAAAAACGTTTAGGAAATTCAAGGAAAGAATATACAAGCATTTGGCTAATGTCAGAAAGTGTAAACAAACTAACACTTTGTATAGGCATATTTCTGCACACAATGAACATCATTTTTTTTCTGGTAATTCAACAGATTACATCAGACCCTCAGGGGAGAACTATATCAGAACATTTGGATATGTGTGAGCTTAAATGGCAGCGGGTCTATATTACAACGTCAAACTCACAGGAGTCCAAACTTTGTAATATCGAATCCAAATGTTCAAAACACGAAAATAGTGAAGCCACAGAACACCATTTTTTTTTCCCAGGGGAAAAAATTGGTGGGCCGTTTTCGCGACTTGGCTATTTCCTCCACTGTGGTGTGATCTCGGAGTAGGTATATTTAAGTATGGTGCGTGTGGGGCACAGCCCCCCACTTTGGGGGTTGTGGGGGGTGAAGCCCCCCACATTAGTTTAAGTTTAAAGTGTACGTGCTTTTTTTTTGTACTGGAACAGCGATTTTTTTCCCTGGAAAAAAATCGCTGTTATGTGTTTTCGTACTTTTTGGGTTTCGAACTTGACAGTTCGATATTACATCGTTCGAACTCCTGTGAGTTCGATGATGTAATATAGACCCAATGGCAGCTGCATCTAAATGCAACTACAATGCCTGGATTAAATGAAGCTTCTAGTATTAACTACATTTTCAAACTAAGGCACTTTGAAGGGTTTCAGAGGTATACATAGCTTTAATATTTTATTTGCTTTGCATTCAACACCTTTTAATTAGTGATTATTTTAATTTAATTATTTATGGGTTATCATTGGTTGACTTTGTCAGATGTTTTTACAATTAAACATATAAAAATGTGTGGTTTTAAGTAATTGTTAGTTCTGATAAAGCCCCACAACTTTTGGGAAGAAAGTGCTTAACATTGGTTAATAAAGTAATATTTTTGGTCCAGTCTGCCGGATTTGTTGTACTTCTACAAGTTTTCCAGTTGTTTGGTTCTCTATCTACTTAAAATTCAGGATGCAGCTACGTATTTGCTTCTAACATTAAAAACATCACTATCTAAAGTTGATTTCTGGATACCTGACCTAGTATATATGTATATTATCTTCAGAAAATTTCATGACATGTTAAACCACTTTGAAGACACAGCCCTTTACATATGGGGAGAAGAACAGTGCAAAATAGTCAGTAGTTTTGGGACAATCATTTTGATAATGGACTCTAGTAAAGGGATTAAAATAAGCCTTGAGAGTTCATGTGTATTTTCAGATGTGTGGAATAATTATTGAGTAATTCCTGCTAAAAGAGCTAGCCCACCTGAGTTAATTCCTTTCTTCTAATTATCTCCAATCCCAGCTAAGAAGATCTTACCCTAATTTCACTTTGGTCATCAGCTGGATCTAACAGTATTTCCTCTTGTGTTTTTCAGCCATTGTAGATGGCAGATTTATAGCCTCTGGCTCACTACTAATACAAGGCCAGCTATTTGGAAATCAAACCTGTGCCTAAAGAAACCAAGTGTACCTCCAGCAAACATGTTTGACTCACATACATTCTGCTTACCCTTGCCAAAGTTTTACTAAAATTCATCTGTACCAGCTTATCTCTTACCTACAAAAATATCACTTGCTGTCTAGGAAGGAAGCAGCATAGTTTTTGGACAGAGAGAAATATGGTGGACTCTGACTGACGACGTTTTATCTAGCATGGATAAATGACTGACTGATACTGTGTTCATTGATCTAATCTACACCTTTGATATATTTGACTACTCAGTTCTGCTTCTCCATCTACAATACATAAGCGTCAGCCTTGAATCCACCAGTTGCTTCAAAGACTTCCTGTCCAACAGATCCTTTAGGTTAAAGATAAGGTCTAATCTATCTGGCTTGGTCTACACAAACTCAAGAGTTTCACAAAACTCTGTTCCTGCCCCTGTTCTGTTCTCTGTCTTCATCAGTGCACTCCCTCTAAACCAGCACCAACTTCCATTTCTTCTATATGCTGACAATATGGTCATCTGTGTATCCAATCTGATCCTTCTCAGAAATCCATTGAAGCATCACTTCAAAAAACCTACTTCACTTGCACAACTGGCCCCAAAAAGTTTTGTTTAACCCTAAAAAATCCAAATCCATGCTGTTTGGCACCCAAGAACCACTAGCCAAATCCCCTCAACCTCTTCACATAGCAGACTGTGATAACTCTATTGAACCACCACATGCTTGAGATAATAAGGTGTATGCCTTGACTAATCCCTTTACTTTCAAAAACACATTGAAAAGCTAAGAGCCAAGTTCAGTTACCTCCTTTTCTGGGGAAATAAAATCCCTCAATTTCTGTCTTCCCCTGCCACAGCAACTATAAAAGGACATCCTTCTCACACAGCTTGAGTATTGTCTCCCCCTTGTTTACTTATACCTCTATTAAAATTAAACTACTCTTCAAACCCTCTCTAACTAGTGCATTTTAGCACCCCTTCACCATGAGTGATATTATTGCCTCACTCTGTCTAAGGCTCAGTGGTTGCCAGTACAAAAAAGAGCCTGTTTTCTTCCTAGTGCTCTTCTTTGCACATTACCCCAGCATGACTCCTCCCCTGTCAAAATTATTTGTAGCTACTCCACCTTATATCCTCAGGGGCCAAGCCAGAGTTGGCCCATCTCTACAAGCTTCTTTTAAGTTACATTCTAATAGTCATAGCTTTTCAATCCTTGCCGCCTAACTGTAGCAACTACTTCCCCAGATCCTAGTTGAACTCACTGACTTCTCAGTTTTAAACCTCACTTTAAGTGCTATCTAAAAAAAACACTATGAATGCAATTTCCTGACTACTGGACATGTTACATAACACAGCACATTCAACAGAGAAGGAACATAGTACTAGATTCTCTCCTTCTAATTATTTGTGCACCTAGTTGGTGAAATAACACCAAACTACCCTGGCATTACTTCACAGAATTAACACCTCTTTTTCCAAATAGTTGCTTACTAATTTACAGACCAGATCCAATGTATGTTATCCTACTCTAAATACTCAAGCCTTCTCTGTCAATCTCTTTTTCAATTTCTCACCTTCCCCTTTAACCACTTCTTGTCCTTCTTTTCACCTTCCTCTGCAACTAGTGACATTTCACTGCCAATTTTCCTATTATTGTACTTTTATGTAAATATTTACTTGTATATATACATATATACTTGTATATATACATATTACTTTTTGAATATGTATATTACTCTGTTACTACCAAGTGAACAAATAAAAATAAGTAAAACAGTAAATAAATTAAGATCTCCTTCTTTTACTCATGTGACTGAAATGTACTACTATAATGCAGGGTAGCTTTATGGTGAAAATGCTGTTAAGAAAACACATTGTAATATACATATCTGTCTTCATCAGCACTCCTGTTACAGAATATAAGCTTTCTGTTAACATACTCAAAACAGATGAGATCAAAATAATGCATCTTTTTGAATCTCATTTATTGCTATTTGTTGAAAATAAAAAGCTTCAAATGAAATATTTACTTAAATGAACATAACTTCTCTGAATTAAAACAACTTTTTTATTAAAATACACAAAAGTCTCCTGCACCTCAGCTATACAGCCTTCTTGGGAGAGAAACAGAACAAAATTTCATTCAATGATTATATATGTTTAACATACAGGATTATGACTGGTTCGAGATTATAACCTGTTTATTATGTGTACAAGACAAGGATACTAAGAAATTGACATCAAGAGCTTTATCTACTCCATATACTAATAATTACAGAAAGAAAGAGGAAGGAAAACAATGCTGTGTTTTAACAGTTTGCAAAGCCATAAAGCACTTAGGGGACGCCATCAGAAAGACAGTCTCCCGGATTCATGAAGCTTGGTGCAAGTACGGCGGTAGGCTTGCACCGACAGTGTGGCATGAAGATGGTGCAGTAGCGCCAAATGCATATTAATGAAGGCACGCTGCTGACACAGCCACGTGCACAGGAAAGGAGCGTGAGTGCATAGGGCGTGTCGAAGTGCCGCACGGAGGCGTGGAAATGGCAGCGGTCGACGTGCAACTTAAAATGCTTGCATATAACAAGTTGCAAGATAGTAATCACATCTGTCAGTGTCCGTGAATACTGAAACGTATGCAAAGCATGCAAGAAAGTATCTGCGAACACAAAGTGAAGAAGCAAACACAAATGCACGGTAGGGAATAACGGGTCCCTATCCCGCGAACAAATGACATGGAAGACCGTGTGGCCATAGTCCAATGCAGTGCAGATAGCCATACCAAGTGGAAATGAAACGCATCATATGTTAGCGAGCCGCCGGTAGGTACGTCCAGCTCAATGGTGAGGGTCACCAGCTGACCCATAATGTGAGGGAGGGTACACAGCTGGGCAGATGTGTCCATAACAAAATACACGAGAAACGTAGATATCTAGCGACTGTATGTCCGAAACATATCCCACAAGGCATGTAATAGTCACATACAAAAGGTATGTCCGTATTTCACATACCAAATGTGATAGGAAATAGAATAAGCATGTAAACGAAACAGAAGGAGCATATAAACAGCTACAACAATAAGGACACATGCAGGCTGAAAGGAACAGTATTATCTGTACCGTCGACTAGGATTACCACCTGTCCCACTTTGCGAGCGACAGTCCCTCTTTGGGCAGTTGTGTCCTGACAAAAACTTGTAAAAATGGCAAATCTCCTGAGATTATAGGACAAAATTATTCCCTATACGTTATGTAATAGTTGCATTAAACAGGTTTTCTGTATCTAAATTACATAAATGTTATAAGAAACAGAATAAGCAACTAAAATGCTACAAGAATAAGCATTTATATAGGCAAGAATCTTAAGTTCTATCCTGTGTACTGACCGTGGGTATGTGTCAGCCTGTAAAATGTGATGTTAGTACCAAAAATGTCCCACTTTGGCCAATTGAAAAGGTGGCAACCCTACCGTCGACTGTGGGGAGGTGTGGTTCACTACAGTCAGATATGTGTACAGAATATATCCCATCCTGGACATAGGAAAAGGTGGCATCCAACCAATGAGTACAACAGGCTGCCAAAATCCGGAAGTCAGCGGTACAAGCCGAACTTGTCAGGATGTGTCACAGTCGAACGGGTAGTACCCGGGTATACTAACCATGTAATGAAAGTTAAGTATGGGCGTGTACCTATGTGTGTGAGGTATAGCATGTGGAAAGCAAACATGGCAGGGTAGTCCACACAACCATACAGGTACCTGACACATGTAGGGTATTCAATGTGTTACTCTGGCCGTGTCATGGGCCAACAACCAAAGCAGTGATGTATGGGGTGTGAGGAATCTGTGTGTGTGGGGTGGATGGGTAACGGTACAATCCTCCAAGGCGATACTGTATCGTATGCAGAATAGGTGAACCGGAGGTGTATAAGGGAGCAGCGGGTGAAGCTGAAAGAAACATAAACACATGTATAAACAGCTGCAATACAAGCAGACAGGCTATACTGTAGAACACAGTCCTACAAACATATGAATATTGAAATGTGCGATACAAATGTATAGATATGTCACCGGCACATACCCACAGATTGGTCCTGATGGAACTGGCCATAACAAATGCATGGATGGAACTGGCCATAACAAATGCAACACACCTGGATGCATAATGGACTACCCAGCATCCCCTCCACATCACACAACCCGCTCCCATACCTGAACGTCCACCAAATCCAGCCGTACTTGGCCTACTGGTTTGGTGCAGCCACAGCTACACATAGTAACCACTACGCATATGTAGTAGGTAGTGTCACCCTAGGTGGTTGCAGGATTGCACACTATGTATCCCTTGCATGTAAAGACCTCAGCACATTTTCGTAACTCCAAAAAGATGTTCGGTATTCCTCTTGTTGTGGATCGGTCCAATTTTGGATATCCCTCATGGGATACATAACCTGTGTAAACATTAGAACGGAAGACACAAAGTCCAGTCCTGTAGATATCTGGACAGAAGTTGGAATGTGCATTAGAGGTGCACAACACTGTCCAGCCCTAAGTGGTCATGCATAACCTACTACCCAGGATCAAACGCCTGCCCGTGATGCATGTGTCCCGACATGAATAAGCGGGAGCATATATTGTACACATTCGCATAGTGGCAAATGGTATAAGGGTGATGAAGGCACTGACGTAAACAGGATAACCCTGATCTACTGTGTGAGGGACAATTAATGTGTGTGTAGGTGTGACCGACCATACCTGTCAACCTCTGAGAGCAAGATATCTGGACAAAGCCGTGAATAAAAGTGGGACAAAGGCCCAAAAGTAGGGACAATTTGTAAAGAGTGCTCTTAGAAACTTAGAAAGTTGATAGAATAACAGTTTGTACATTGGCATTAATTTCCTGAAGAGTATGAAGTCTGAAACTCAACTGTCTGTCATTATGTTCTGACTTCAGTCTTTAATGATTAGCTACTGATTTGCCAGAAAACAACAGTGTATTACAGAGGTCCGTACATATTTACAGTAACAAACCTTCACATTTGTTTACTGTACTACTGCATACCTGTAGTTAATTCATGTCCAAAATAATAATCCTTGTATGAATGCATACAGGAAATAGTCAAATGTGAATGGGAACACCCCTCACAGTGGATTATGTATTGTAACCACCCCCACCCATATTATGTATTGCCAACATAAAAAGCTGCTGACAGGTGCCGAAACACCTGTGTCTGTAAACACAGGTAAAAATCTATAAAATGGACAAATTCTGTCCATGTGCTTTGTCTGAGATTTGAACTTGGTCAGGGCAGTTCCGTTCACCAGGCGGACAAGCCTAAACCCAGATCACCACATGAACACCACGACAGTCAAAGACTTGTATGTGCCAGAACTATAAGCCTTGGAGTTCTGCATATCCTTGGAGTGATTAAATATGCAGCTTGGGTCCAGAGCAGTAGGGAATAGGGAATGTGTAATATTTAGTACCGTGTTTTTCCCAGCAGGAGAATGGATGCCTGTGTTGTAAGTGAAGCGGTGAGGCGTATGTTAATGTAGCTATGTACTATGGGTATGCATATAAATGAGTCAGAACACCAATAGTATAGTGGTTACAGCATCCGGCCAACGTGAATGCAGTCCCGAGTCAGCTACGACTACAGCACATATAAGTTTAAAGTGTAATGAATGCGTCTGTGCTGTAAAGACATTTAAATATGTAAAGGTGAACGTGTGTTTCGCATATGTCCGTTAACCGGATTACAGATATTTTACTGGTACCGTCACAATTAATAAAGCCCACATCAGCACAAAGACTTAGTAAACATATGTAACCCACAATAAGGATATGCAAGTGCGCCTGCCCGTGTGTAATCTGCTTACAGCATAGCAAATGAATGCTGTTTTCTACACGTTTATTTATATATCTATATATGGATATATATATTTGTGTATAGATATATATCCACAGACTTAAACTAAATAAATATATGAAATAAAGAATGTACTGACATATATATATATATATATATATATATATATATATATATATACACACACAATACATTAATTGATATATACATAACAAACATATAAACATATGTCCTTGTAGATATAACACATGTACATAAATAGGTTACGTCATAGCTATTATGGATAGACATACAGACATGCAAGAAAGGTAAATACACTGCTGCTTTCCAAACCATTGCCCGGAAAGTACCAGTGTGCCAAATCTGCAAGTTCTACTCTTTAAACATGGATATAGGTGTCCTTTGCAGGACCCCCAAAATTGGGCCACTACAGGCACCGTCCTGTAATGATCGAAGCAAAGAAAGTCACATCCGCAGCTACAATATAGCTGTACATGCAACAGTAGCTTGTGCAAGGGTAATAACACATGGGTTGACAGAATGTATGACATATGTCCCGATACGTGGAGAGTGGATAGTGCTTAGAAGTGTCTTCATACTTTATTATCGCTCACATTAAATATGTCTTATGACTACTGTGGAGGGGTGTCAGGTATGGGAATCATGGGTATGCAGTAATGGGCCTAGGTGCCTAGGTGTTGGTTGGCACAGATTTATTAGGTCCGGCCCATGGGAGTGATTAATATTCCTATGTGGGCATAGCACATGCCTATATCTTCCAAAAATGAAGAACCCATCTATTGGATATTGTGTAAACCATTGGGGGAAGACGTAGGGACTTATATCAGTGTCATGTAAGCGATTTTCATGGACGTACATACGTACGAATAAGATGGTAACCATACCTCTCAACCTTTCAGAATAAGACATCTGGACAAAGGCATATTAAAATAAGTACAAATAGGGACTATTTTAAATATACCTCTGACAAAGTTAGAACGTTGATAGAATAATAGATAATTCATTAGTATGAATGTTTTGAGGGTTATTAATTATAAAATACTAATGTCTGTCATTATTATCTAACCTCACAGTCCTTAATGACCTGCCACTAATTTACCAGAAAGGCACAATATTATGAAAAAATTAACAAAACTATAAGTCTAAGTTCGGGACATTTACCCAAAATGTGTACAGTTGAGAGGTATGAGGGTAACCCTGTCCTAAATAAATGTACAGAACTAGTGATATCAGGTGGGCAGGTGTGAAGAAAGACGTGATGACAAATGACAAAACATGTATAAGTCAAAAGCATGTAACTCGATAAATGTGAATGAATACTTATGCCCTGTGATAGTCAATGTGGAAGGTTAATAAAAACAAAATAAATGTGTCCCTCAGGGTGTTATGCAGTGTCCCCGATACAGTGTTCAGTCTCCCACACTCGCATGTGAGTTCTGCCACTGATGGAAAGGGCAAATACTCACGAACACATAAGGTAGATGATAGGATAATATGTTTTGATTAGCACCTGTTGGCTTTTGTGAGGAACACAACACTCTGGGCGGGTGTGTCCTACAAAAGGAATGTAATGGCATCTGGCCTGTGATTTCTTCTTGTGTGTAGTGGTGTAATAAAATGATATATCTTGTATCAGAAACAGATACATGTTATAGGAAACAGTATTATCGACTATACTACTACAAGAAGAATCTGAAGGTATGAAAAGCGCTGATGTAGTCAGTTTAGTATTGACCGCAGGTATGTGTTGACTTGTCAAATGTCACAGCTGTGTATATAGTACCTATAGGGCTGTCACCTTTACAAATGATGAAAGTGGGAGCTGCTCTGTAGAAATGTCAGACATAGCAGGTCAAAACATACCTACAGCCATGCATACTCCACAAATAGACCTATTAGCACACAGCAAAGCTTAGGCCAGGAGTCATGGAGCCTTGGCCGGCGTGTACGAGTAGAGTAAGAGTAGAGCAAGGCAAGATGTCTGCCGAGCTATTCAGTAATATCCTGTAGGGGCGTGTAAGACAGCCCCTAAAACGAACGTTGCACAGACAATGTTAGGATATGCAAATTACCCCATTTGTAGGTGAAAGCTATGCAAATGATGTAAATCTGCGATACATGAAACAGTAAGCTGTCCATGCAAGAGTAGAGTTATGTGCAGAAATGTACTCGGATGTTAACCGACTTACGTTCTGCAAGTAGCTAAACAGAGCAATGTCAGCTGCAAATAAAGGATGAATTTAGTTGAAGAAGCATGCCAATGGCCAAATATAAGGCCAGTGGCATTTTTTTCCATTGGAAATTAATAAAACTCTATTTGTCCTCCCCCGATCTCCGGTGTTTAAGTGTAGTGCAGCGGCGCAAAAACACGCTGCGCTTTTAAAACAAGAAAAATATTTAAAATATACATAGAAATTGTAATTTTAGTTAAACGTTAGTTCGCCATGCAGGTGAATGGCAAGCTGAAGACAACATGGCTACTGAGTACTGGTTGCTATGTGTGGAAGCGCACTGTCAGAGATGTAACCAAGCATTAGGAGGCAAACTGAGGCAATTGAGGCTGAGGATAGTGAATCACAATTTGTCATGCCATATGGGCCAAGCCACTTCAGTGTAAGAGTAGGTTAAGGGGACTATCAGAGTAGAAGATAGGTGACATTATGAGTGTGTATGTATAAAACACTGTAATCTTATCGGAGCAGTGTGTCACATGTTTGCTGTCAGTTACTCATCAGTGGAAGAGGTGTGTTATGATTTATCCTAGGTAAAGTCAGGAAACTGACGGTGTATGCCATGGATATCACTGAAGTTTCTTGCAAACCTGCTTACAGTGTGTTCACGCCTGTGAGGGCTTGTAAGCCCGTGTAAGCATGTGTGCGCGCGTGTCAGCCCGTGTGCGCACGTTGAACGAGTAAGCTAGTGTAAGAATGTTGAAGCCCGTGTAATGTCATGTAAGCCAGTGTATGCATTTGTAAGCATGTATAAATCTGTACTACACACATCACACACATACTGCACACTCTGAAACACACGCTGCCAATACTACACATGTCAGTCAAATGGCACATGGATGGATAATAAATCTTCAGAATTAACAGTGCTGTAAACTATACTACATTGATGGTCATAGCTGCAATGCATCATGCCTGCTTACATACACCTAGAAGGATATCACACTTTGTGTTAGCATTTTAACATTAATACACTGCTATAAAGCCACCTGTGCATCAGCACCATGTTAGTCTGTTCCTGCATCAATGTTACACATTACAGGTGGTGGCACAGGTGTCATCATATGCACAGAGTATGGTGTTTCTTTTCCACAGCCTGTCATTGAGCCATCCAATCAACATGTAAGTATGTGTGTGTGTGTGTGTGTGTGTGTGTGTGTGTGTGTGTGTGTGTGTGAGGGACAACATGGCCCAATGTTGATGCAATGTGTGTGTGTATGTGTTAGCCCTAGCTATTTGTTTTATGTGTATGTATCTGCATGTACACAGTTTCAGCATGTGGCAGCCATATACAGGAGGTTGTGGAACAGTCACAGACCGTACCTGCCAGGCTGTACAGATCACCATTACTGGCCATGGACACCCTTCCATGCATTCAACAGTATTCCAGTCCTGCACCTGTCAATGTATACACATACATTCTTGGGATCTGTATCATAACCTGTGGATAAATAGGAGTCAGTAATGTTAACCTGATTTGCATAGTATTGTCAGTTAATACATAGTTATATGAGCCATACTCATCCTCCAAAGTAATAACCACTGCTGACTGTTGCTGAGATGTGCACACGACCGTTTAAAGGTGCTGTACTATCATTGTTTTCAATGTCCCTTGTAATACCCAGCACCAAAATAACTGGTCACTACACAACTATAACCTAGGATCACTACAGCACACAGTATGTGCACTATCACAGAGCCGTAGCAGACTTACATACATCAAAGGTGATCACGTACAGATAATGCAGCACATTCAATAGTGCTAATATCCACATACATATCTATATCTATCTACATTACATATATATATATATATATATATATGTGTGTATATATATATATATATATATATATATATATAGATACACACACACACACACACACACACACACACACACACTTGGCAGGGTTGGGATCAGAACACAGACCTAACTACCTTATCACACTACAGCATTACGCTTGTACAGAACATGCTACAGTGATTACTAGATCACAGCTTTCACACAGGCATACGTCTAGCTTGCTGGCAGCATCAAAGGCGAAGACGCTGTACAGATTCTATGGAGAGTGAATAGTGTAAAAGCAATGTACTGTTGTCATGCAGTGGGAAACACACACACACACACACATGGCAGGATTGGGATTAGAACACAGACCTAACTACCTTAGCACACTACAGCATTACGCATTTACAGAACGCACTACCGAGATTACTCAACACAGCACTTCCAGAGGCATACTTCTAGGTGGGTGACATCATCCGCAAAGGCAAAGACACCGATAGGGAATGTATGTGGTGTGAGGCATCTAAAAGCATTACAGTGTCCTCAGGCAGCTAGAAACACACAGACTTGGCAGGGCTGGGAGTCGAACATACACCTAACTACCTTATCACACTACAGCAATACGCATTTACAGAACGCGCTACCGAGATTACTCAACACAGCACTCCCAGAGGCATACTTCAAGGTGGGTGACATCATCCGCAAAGACAACGACGCCGCTAGGGAATGTATGTGGTGTGAGGCGTCTAAAAGCATTACTGTGTCCCCAGGCAGCTGGAACACACACACACACACACACACACACACACACACACACACACACACACACACACTTGGCAGGGCTGGGAGTCGAACATACACCTAACTACCTTATCACACTACAGCATTACGCATTTACAGAATGCGCTACCAAGATTACTGACCACAACACTCCCAGAGGCATACTTCTAGGTGGGTGACATCATCCGCAAAGGCAAGGACGTGGATAGGGAATGTATAGAGAGTGAGCAGTCTGAAAGCATATTACTGTCCCAAGGTAGACGTAGACAAACACACGGCAGTGGTGTGATCGGGGCAACTAAATATCTACGGAGCACTACAACAACACTACATAGATACGGGACGCGCCACAGACAGTACACACTGCAAGACAGTCAACCAGTGTGTTCAACGTAGGCATCTATCGTGACGTTGAAAATGGACATCTGTTGCCTGGATGTCCACCATCGCTATACAGGATGTCAATGGCCATGCCCATACACAGAGGCACATCACCAACACAAGGTGTCACTGGCCATGCCCACACGCTTAGTATCACATGTCCATTTGGAATGTACTGTGTGTCCATCTACACAATGGTGTACTGGGCATGCTCACACACTTAGCAGTTGCAAAGCACCGTCTTGCATGCACACGGATTCTAAACACGTAAGGGCGCAGTTTGGAATGTACAGTGTGTCCAACTACACAACGGCGTACTGGGCATGCTCACACACTTAGCAGTTGCAAAGGGCCGTCTTGCATGCACACGGATACTAAACACGGAAGGGCACAGTATGGTATTACTGTCCCCACATACATGAAGGCCACTCACATGTATTGACCAGTACACACTCAGGAGCCATCACAAATGTCTCAGGTGCAGATCACAGAGGTACACACCGCAGTCTACAATGTAGCCCTTAGACATCACCATGTCATTGGACCAGCAATACACAGCCATACATCAACACAACACCGTGTGACTCATGACCAGTGGACTGTACATAGGTGTACAGCAACTGTGCAGACTACACATGTACCAACAGGGTTTCGTCATGTGTTATGCATTGCAATGATACCACTGTACATAACAAGGTTGGCTCTACACATACCAGGGGCCCTGGGTCTTACACAGCTGTGACAGATGACTGTTGCTGTACATCAATGAACACACATGTTTGGATATGTCATACATGTAATTGCAGTGGATATGTGCATGGACCACACACACAACACATATATACATAGCATAGCTTTTGCTGTCCTCCATGCAGACAAGTGGCTACAGCAATCATACGCACGCAAATGGAAGGTGGGTCCATGGCTGTTGAATGCTAACAGTACATGAGGTAGCAATGTTGACCAAGGACACATTCCCTCTGTACTAGTTACCCATGACACCCATCATATCATAAAACAGTCCATGTGTTATGTATGTCAACACACATGTCCACCAATTGCAGTGCATACAAACATGGCTGCATGACAGGCATGTAGGACCAACACACATGTTCAAACTGTAGTGTGCATGCAGCTACCATGCATGTGCAGTAGCTGATGTAAGTAACTCATCTGTGCCTAACTACAACATGCAGTTGCAATGCAGCCCCATCATTGACACCTGTATATGGTGACATACTGACAGTACGATAGGATGTACATCAGGTATGGATGGATGTGTGTACATAAAGTGGTGATCCACCTGTGTAGATGGATGTTCGCCTGGGACGGCTTACAAGTGTGTCACACGCCATCCTACCATTACATGTGCAAACAGTACGCTATGTTACTGTTACTTGATGGTGAAGACATAAAGCGTACACAGCGGTTGGGTGTTACCGACTGTACGTCACTTGACACCTGTAACACTTACATCCTCCCATGTGCATATAGCAGCATAATTGCCAGACATAGCGTTGGTACACATAATGTGGCCAATACTGCTGCATGTCTGACAGACGTATCATCATATAGCAGGTGTATCATTCACAGTACTGCCATGTGTGTTTGCATGTGTGACCATATATGCCACATATGGTGGGGAATACATCCCAATTGTTACACACCCCTGTACACTGTTGTAGACATCTGTACATACAGCAGTGTGGAAAGCATGACGTAGGCAGGTGTGGTGTGTGTATCACACACGTCAGCTATCTGTATGTGTATGACATTTGTCATCTCCACAGTGTGTGTGTGTGTGTGTGTATGTATGTATGTATGTATGGCTGTCTGGTGCATGGAGTAAAGGTGTATGCTACCATACAGAACACACAGGATCCCTAACCCCTCATGGTGATGCAGTCTACTACCCTGTTGATGCCATCGGTCTCAGCCGTACTGGCTATCTGTACATGTCCTTTCTCTGTGTCGCGTTGTGTGGGTGCACAGTACTGTGAGGGTGATGACCACATAGGCAAGTGTCCTCACCTCAACACTATGGGGTGTGCGTTATAGTGTTGTTGACCCCGTGAGTGTGGGCATGTTCCTGTAATGTGACAGCGAATTACTGCTACACAGTGAGGCCTCATGCTATCAAGTGGCCTCTAACGTTATCATTGGCCAGACCACTGTGTACAACCCCTGCACCATGTCAACATACCTGTGATGTGACCTGGTATGGATGTCACGTCTCTAGCCACTGTAGCCTATTAAACTGCACACATGCTGCTGGATCACTATATGTGTGGACATCTGTGGTATGTTAGACTTTCCAGCAGTCCGGTTGAGGCTACGTATAGCATGCTGAGATTGCCATACGTGCCTGTGAGTACTCCACAGTTACACATGGGAGACTGCAAACACTGCTATCTGTAGGCACATGCAAGTAGACCATAAGGAGGGAACCGGGGCATCATTACCAACATGCTGTTACTGTTGTTACCGAGACATATACTGTTAACATATAACAATGCATGCTACACCTGTACTACATGGTATGTCTGGTGCGTGTCAACAGTACACAACTAATGTAATATACACATCTCTCACTATTCTTACACAACTAATGTAATATACACTTCCCTCACTAGTCGTACACAACTAATGTAATATACACTTCTCACTATTCTGTTCACCCTGTGCATCAGACCATTTGAGCATGTCCCTGCACTGATGGTGTGGATGACAGGGATGCGACACAGGCTTCATCATATGCACAGGGTGATAATGTTTGCCAGGGGTATAGGCTGCACCAATGGGTGACATCATGTGTGTGGGTAAGGGCCGGTGATATGATTGGACATGTCTGTTCAGTATGCATGTGGGTGTTGTGCCCTACAGATGTGTTTGCTGTGTGCGTGTATGTGTGCATACAGTTCTGCCTTTTGTGAGGCCTACACAGGGGTATTATTGACAGCTCCAGATTGTACAGACCAGGTTGTATAACTCACTGTGTCCGGCCACGGCCACGTGACCTGTGCCTGCCAGGGGTTGCACGGGCACTACCAGGCGGAGGTACAGGTTGGCTACTGTCAGATGACACATGTCCACTGGAACCGTGTCCCCACTGGGAACGTCCAGGGCCACATCCATGTGGCCTGCTGTGTCCTGGTGTGGACAGCACAGCACCAGCTGCACTGCTACTGCTACTGGCACTATGGGAGCGGGCATGTGAGGTGGCACACTCACGTCGACCTGCACTAGGTGGTGTAGCTGGCCTACGTCCATGTGGCCTATGCCTCACTCCTACCAGATGTTCCAGCACAGACAGCTCACGCTCGCGGATTGCCATGCCATGGTCAAGGATTCCGACCATGTCACCCAATCGCCTGTCCAGAACATCAGCAATCTGCTGTTGAGCATTTGCCAATGCCTGGATATTGTCATTTAGGGTATGGATAGCAGCCCTCTGCAGCCTCTGCCCTTTTCTGTTCTGCCATTCAGCACGTGCCTGTGCCAACATTACAGTCTGGAACATGCATTTGGTGATACCAGCTGCTGCGCTCTGTTCTGCAGGTGCATGTCTGCCAGAGGTCCTCCTATGGGCAGCACTGGCAACATGCCTGTGTGGCACATCTGCAGACATTACACTGACACCATGGTGTGGAGACACACCTTCTGTAGCCACCACACGTTCCTGTTCCACACTAACAGACGCTGACTGTCCTTCCTCTATGGCCATTGGTGATGCAGTATGTGTTGGCAGCAGAACTGTGTGCGAGGAAGAGGGGGACATAGCTGGAATGGCAACCATTGGCACAGATTCAGCCCCTGACAACCCTGCCTGTACCTCATGCATATGTTCATCACTGCTAGTATCTGTGGGGACACTAACATCAAATGGACCGCAGGAGGGTAACACACCTACATCACCTGTGAATGCAAAGAAAGACTCTAAATTACAATAGAAATACACAAACACAGACACAGACACAATACACACACACACACAGACACAGACATACACACACAGACACACACACACACACACACACACACACACACACACAGACACACACAGACACACACAGACACACACACACACACACACACACACACACACACACACAGACACACACACACACAGACACACACACACCATGCATGTGATTTGACAGATGGCATGCAGCATGCCTGTGATACAGCAGACGGCATGTAGCTCAGACATTAATAGTATTAGTAAGCATACCCCCTGGGGTGCACACTACAGCAAGCAGGTGTCATATCAGTAGCCATGCAGTTCACACAATCATGGAAGTATGCATGCATCCCCGTGGTACACCATGTGGACCAGAACAGGATAATAGTACACATGGCTGATGTGACCTTGACATGTAATCTGCTGACGTGTGCATTAACATGCATACATGTCTGACACAATGGTGTCCTGACACATGTACAGCGTTGTAATGGGCATCACATTGCGGTGTTGTCTGTAAGCCCTACAGATAGAATGCATGTTTAGCAAATGTGCATGTGCATGGAAGGGTAGTGTTTGTCATCTACATTGCTCTACAGTGTGAAGTACAGACACTGTGCCATTGCATGGCATCATGAGGCATCTATATTGCTATACAGTGCATAATATGTACACATTGCATAGCCATAACTGCATGCATACCCATGACATAACTGTGGATTGTGACCCACGATGCTGAGGTATATACACACCGAACCATGCTGTGTCATGTGACAGGTCACTGGAGGACCTACAGATGACACCCCTGCACAACAACTACAGAGTCTTAGCTGCCTGGCAACCATGTCCACACATAGCGGACTTGTCAATTCACCATGTCCCACATGACATTGATGTACCACACACACGAGGCGCACAGCTAACGGTGATGTCCTACAGTAGCAAGGGAAATGTAAAGTATTTGTGGCCTGATGTGGTGTCAATGTCTGTGGAAGCTGTAGAGGTGACTACTGTCATGCTATGACACAGGCGTGATGTTCAACACATCTTATATGGTAGACATCAGTGACACTTCCACTGGCTGTGCACAGGCTTTTAGGATGTCCAGTGTACCACATCAACTGTATAATCGGTCAACTAAGGCTATAATTGGACAATGTGTGGACAATGTGAAACAGGGTGTATACACATCACATCTACTGTGTGGCTACGTATCTCTGGCCATCCCCCATGGCCATGTGTGCACATGTGTTGGACAAATGTGTGTGATGGCCATCTATCACACATGTCTGTGTTGTCCCATATGACATACACCCATAAATGTCAGATATGTCACCATCCACAGGGATATGCAGACAACAGGTTGTATGTGTGGTATGTGGGGTATGGGTTATGGGATAGTGTGACATTATTGCAGCTAATACGCTACATGTCTGGGACATGTCAGATGGCACATCACAATGTGTGGACCCATTGCAGGGGCGTATAACACAATGGTGACTCCTGTGGGCTGCCCATATCACAGCTCACTGTGTGGTACTGTTTGCGTACCACACGTGTTGTTCCAATGTATAGTACATATGCCTCCATTGTAGAACACGTCCACTGTTGTATGCACAGCTGACCACACATGTAGCAATGACAAATACTGTGGTTTCATGTCGGTGTATCATTTCATTTGTATATATTGCACATGGGTGGCCTGTGTGAATGATGGGTGATGCGACCTGTATATCGTGAATGGAATGAACATCAAGTGTACAAGTGTTAACTGGCCACATGGCGAATATATCTATGCTTTAACATGCCTGATACTGATGACAGTCTCACCTGCAATGGACTCATGTCTGTGCGGCATGCCAGAGGTACCTGTATAGGGGTGACACAGCAGTATGAACATTATCCATGACTGTATGACAGCCACAGGGTGTACTGTGCATGCTAACACATTCGCCTGTATAATAGTATGCACATGTGTGCATACACAGGGTAGCATACTGTAGTATGCAGCATGCGTGTCCACATACTATGCATATGTTGTTACATTACATAATGTACAGTGACACATGCATGTAAATAGGATATAGTAGCCATATGTGCAGTACTGACTTACCAGGAAACTCCATGCTCACTGGTTGGGAGACACCCACCTCCACGATGGCAGCTAGTGTTTGTGGATGTTGTTCTGAGGGTGTCCCCAGACTGGCCAGTAGCTCCTCAGTGTGTGTGAGTGGGGGCTGGGTTGGTGGCCCACCACCTGTTCCACTTTGTTCCCTGACGATTACAGTGGCACGCTGTTTTGCATGTCATATCAAGTCTGTGCAGTGTCTGTGCACCTGCTGGTAGGTGCGGTTATGGCCACCCACATCGTTCACCCTCCTGTGAAGATCCTGCCACAGGTCGTCCCACTGCTGGGCATGCTGTGGCACATGGCTGAACAACACCTTGTAGTTCTCATGGAGGTACGGATGAGGACATCATCCTCCTGGCAGCTGTACGCTGGAAGGCGTGTACGAGGCATTATCTGTAAGACATAATGATGGTGACAGGTCACAGTTTCAGAGATGTACAGAGATACTGCTGCACATACATTTCTATGACATGTAGTACATCTGCACAGTTATCTTTGCAAATCATCATGACACTGACACGACTGACATGTTTGTGTCACACACGTAACACCCGTTATGCATTGGATATCATCACCATATATGTGTGTAACTTCATTACAGTGTTCATACTCCATGTGAATGCTGTCTTGATGTGGGCATGTCTGTTTGCCTGCACTGGTGTTCTTACCTATCTGCACATGCCTGGATGTATCCACGGTAATGCTGTTGATCTTGATACTGTGTATATGCCACATATCAACACAGACACAGCCTTAATGGAATTGAGCAGTGACAATGCACACATACGCATGGAAACCTGTACATGCATGTGTTTTGCCATATAC
Source organism: Protopterus annectens (assembly GCF_019279795.1). Taxonomy (NCBI): domain Eukaryota; kingdom Metazoa; phylum Chordata; order Ceratodontiformes; family Protopteridae; genus Protopterus; species Protopterus annectens. Next base: position 4,984,283 of record NC_056727.1, on the reverse strand, counting down.
ATCTACACATCACTGTACAGCTGTTCAACATCCTGCCATGGATCGCCTGTGTTGCACATGTGATAGACATGGGACAATGGCTAGTCGGACGTCATTCGCAGTGATGGTTATCAACTATAGCATGTACAGGCAAGGTTTCCTAGCTGTATCCAACAGCCATTATGCCACCCCGAGGTGCATCAGTGCCACATTACTGATCCAGACAGTTGAGACTACATCTACCATGCGGCCATCACACCATGTATGGCAGGAATGACATGTGCAGCTTTGATGGACAGGGTTGCATGGTATGGCGAGAGTATGTCACATGTATGACACAGGGATCTGTCCAGCATGTGGCGATCCTAGTGTTAGGATGGTGGCTGTCCATGACGTATGTCTTTCAGATCAGGATATGGACATGTAGCATGTCCATCATCATAGTGTAGCAAATGTCTTTATGCAAGGTAGACAGCATGCTGCATAGTGGAGGTGAGGATTGTGAAGGCTGGTATCGCCCATCCACGCATGGCCATTACCCCTTAAAGGTGATATGTGATCGAATATTGGTCACCCAAGTGCTGTGTATGCCTGTCCAATGATCTCCGTGCTCATGGATGGCACCCTGTCATGACATGGGTACCTTGTATGACTTGAATATTAACAAACAAAAAGGCCAGCACCAGGGAATGAAGAAGAAATAGAAACAAAAATGTTTTATTATTTGAACCAGACCAGTTTCAGCTTATAGCTTTCCTCAGTGGCTATACATGATGTGTGGTTGACAGACTGCATTTAAATAATGAAACCAATAAAGCAAATAATTACATCATTTCCTGTTAAACCCAGAAAAAAGTTGTGCAAATAAAATACATATTTACATACGTATAAAAAATATTGTGCATATGAAAATATAGAAATTAACAACAAAAATTGAATGTATTCAAAAAAATATATGAATTATAAAATAATAACTGGACATTTTATCAAAACTTAATAAAAGTTTTATAACTTGTCATTAAGACCTGGGGAAAAAAGACCCCTTAGTTTCACTATCCATTTATTTTCTTTCACATTTAGTAAATCATGCCATCCTGTTCTGAAATCTTTATTTCCAAAAACTCTGTCAATAATGCTGAAAGTAAATATTGCTGTTGAATGAGTGAGTGAGTGTTTGTACAATGCATTGGTCATTCTAACATTCCTAATGTCCGCCAAATGTTCAGACATACGACATCTGGACTGTCTTGAGGTCTGACCAATATAAAATGCTTGGCATGTACAAGTTACTAAATAAATGACCCATTCACTTCCACAGTTGGCAAAGCACTTGATGTCAAATAATTTGCCTGTATTTCTGCTGGTAAAGTTCTTGGTTTTGAAGATGTATTTACAAAATGAGCAATCTCCACATGGATAACACCCCACCAGTCTATCTCCAGAAAGAGTGGTCTGATGATAAAGGCTAGATTGAGACGTAACCCTTTTATAATAAGAAAAATGTGATCGAAGAGTTTTACCTTGTCTGTATGAAAATTTGCATCTATCCCCCAACCAGTCATCTAATCTTATGTTGCTTTTAAGTATGTTCCAGTTTTTGTTGATGATATCTGTAAACTGAGAAGTATTCCTCCCAAAAGTGGTAACTAGCCTGATAATATCCTGTTTATCCCGAGAATGTTTTGATTTATATGATAATAAACTTTCTCTAGATTGATTAGATGCCCATGTAGAGGCATTATGGACATTATTATGCTTGTACCCTCTCTCTAGAAATCTATCAGTCAAATCTTGTTGACATATGGTGAGGTCTTGCTCAGAAGAGCAAATTCTTCTAATTCTCAGAAATTGTGATTTGGGAATATTATTGATTGTATGTTCGGGATGTAAACTGGAAGCATGTAGCAAACTATTGTATTGTGAATACTTCCTATAAACTGTTGTTCTAAATGTGTGGTCGGGTTTTCGCTCCAAATGAACATCTAGAAAATCAATTTCTTGTGCATGATAATTAACAGTAAATTCAACACCCCACTTATTACAATTGAGATACTCCACAAATTCTGAAAGATATTCTGATCCCTATCTCCAGACTAGCCAACAGTCGTCCAAATAGCGCCGCCAAATATCAATTTCAGGCAAGTATAAATTGTGCATGCCATCATAGATGATCTGTTCCTCTATATACCCCATAAATAAATCCGCATAAATAGGGGCAAAGGAAGCCCCCATAGCTGTACCCTGAATTTGCCAGTAGCATTGGTCCTGGAAATAAAAAAATTCCTGGTAAGTATATGTTCAGCCATACAGACTAAAACAGTGTTAAAACCAGGAGGATAGATGTTGGTTCTATTCAGCCAAAATTCCAATGCCATCAATCTGGCCCAATGGGGAATGCAGGTATATAAAGACTTCACATCCAGAGTACACATAAGCCAATGAGATTCCATTTGGGATTCCGAAACTATTTGAAGAAATTCAGTTGTATCTTTAATTCTGGCCCTGATGTATGCCAGTAGGGGCTTCAAATGCTCCGTTAGATAGATTATAGGTTCATAAGTTCATAGGTTCATACTAGGCTATCTGCCCAAGGGCATTTATAAGCCTAGCCCATAGTTATGTGGCTTTCGCCACCCGTTTAGTTTGAATAAAAACTATGCCTATCATTTTGCTGTGCTTCTGTCAAGCAGTGACACTGAAGTAATCCCTGGGGTATATCTGCGATCTCCCATCCATTGGTCAAGATTCCTCTTGAACAAGACCAACGAGATGGACAAGGGTTCAGTGAGTGAACCAATTCCCGAGACAATAGGTCTACCGGGAGGTTCCAAAAGGGATTTGTGGATTTTGGGTAAGAGATATAGATATTGTTTGCGGGGGTCACGTACTGTTAGTTGAATTCTTGTTTTTGCACTAATGATCCTTCCTCTACTGCAGAATCAAGAAAGGCGTCTATAGCTTTTTTTAAATTTGGGGTTGGGTCTAAAGGCATGTGGAAGTAATGCTGATTGTTAGACAACTGTCTTTTACCTTCAGCCCAGTAATAACTGGAATCCATAATGACTATGGCCCCACCCTTATCTGCTGGAAGAATAACAATGTCAGTATTGGATTTGAGGTCAAATAGTGCCTGTTGTTCATCCATGCTAAAGTTCTCTCTCAAGATGTTCCCTGAACCCAAAAGATGGTGCAAATCTTTAATAATGGCTTGTTGGAATACATTTACATGTTTATCCATCGGTGGATTAAAATTGGATGGTAGGAAGCGAAATTCAGTAGATCTTTGAGTGTTGTCTTGTTGATCAAAATACAATTTTAAATAAATTTTACGAAAAAAAGCCAAAGTATCAGCAACAAAATCACTTTCGTCCACAAAAAATCCTGGAACATAGCCAAGTCCTTTATTTAACAGAGTTTCTTGATTAGAATTTAGTACATAACTAGAAATGTTGTGTATGTTAGAAAATCTAGGATTTATTTCACTACACTCTGAAGAAAGCCCTCTAGAGTGTCTATGCCTGTGCGTACGTCTCCCCCTATGTCTTCCACATCTAAAGGGAATTGAGAATTACGACCCTTTTTTAAAATGGGGGAATCATTAACGTGGTTAGCTTCCGTATCTGTAGCAGAGGATTCCTCACCAGATGTAGTGCCTTGTGAGGAATCCTTCTTTAATATTGACCTAGGTCTTTTTTTACGTGTAAAAGTGGGATTATTAGGAGTCCCGGTAACCCCAGCAAACCTCACACTTCTCTGTGACTCAAAGGGTTTGCCCTTTTCATAATCTTGCACATCCCTATTGAATTTGTGTAATTTTTTCTCCTTAAGACCATTCTCAAAGGCCACCAATTCCCTGGATAATTTACTCAATTTGTCCTTAAAGTTGGGTAAACTTTCATATTCTTTCAACTGATTACATGTTTCTTGCACATCACAAATATTGACTTGTACCATCCTTTCATAAAATGAGGCTAATATATTCACAAATGACATGGAGGCCCTCTGCTGAGCCAATTTCCAATCCTGTAAAAGAGTTTCATCTGCTTTACTAGCCAAAGGCTGTTGTTTAACTCTTAAGCCTCTCGGTGTTATGTTACGATTTTGGTAGGCTTTAAAGAGCCTGGAATGCCAAATATTGCTACGTAAAGTTCTAATTTGTTTATCCAATTGTATAAGCAAAGAACTACAACCGCCAACTGGATCCCAACAGCAAAATTTACTTTCACCATTATTGATAGAGTTTTTGGAAATAAAGATTTCAGAACAGGATGGCATGATTTACTAAATATGAAAGAAAAGAAATGGATAGTGAAACTAGGGGGTCTTTTTTCCCCAGGTCTTAATGACAAGTTATAAAACTTTTATTAAGTTTTGATAAAATGTCCAGTTATTATTTTATAATTCATATATTTTTTTGAATACATTCAATTTTTGTTGTTAATTTCTATATTTTCATATACACAATATTTTTTATACATATGTATATATGTATTTTATTTGCACAACTTTTTTCTGGGTTTAACAGGAAATGATGTCATTATTTGCTTTATTGGTTTCATTATTTAAATGCAGTCTGTCAACCATCATGTATAGCCACTGAGGAACGCTATAAGCTGAAACTGGTCTGGTTCAAATAATAAAACATGTTTGTTTCTATTTCTGCTTCATTCCCTGGTGCTGGCCTTTTTGTTTGTTAATATTCAAGTTACTGTGGCTCGTGCACCTGCCGTACTTGCTAGCATATTTTGTTTCGGAGTTATCATGTTGTTTGTTGCTGGCTGTTGGCTTTGGGAGTTTGGAAGCAGAAGCCATTTTGTGGTGTGGCTTGGCGTATCTGTAGGAGAGGATTCCTTATCGGATATCTGGTTACTCTTTTTGGCATTCCTGTTGAGACCCACGTTTCTTGAACAACTGGCTGATTCATCGCCTTATTGGACTTGGAAAAGTCCCATCATTTTTTGCGTGTTTTAGTGAGTGTATTCAGTGTGTTTAGCTCGGTATTACCTATTTTGATAATGCGGACATTTCAGATTCTATCCTTACTGTGGATTACTATTGCGTCTGGATTTACATATTGTATGTTGCAATGTCGTGGAGGAACATTTTATTTTACTTTTATTAATGTTTCTAGTGGCTGAGTATCTGGGTCAGTACAACCATTTCTTCTTTTTTTACTAAGATTTTTGTCATTCGTGACAACTTTCAGACATTCATCATCTACCAGCACCAGTTGATTTTGAATGTACTTTGGTTGGCATCGATAATATTTTTCGACAGTACTGGGACATTTTCAAGATTGTGGCGCTTATTTACAGTGGATGAAAGGAAACTGATACACTTGCTTTTTCAAATATAACATTTATCGTTTTTCCTGAATAGCGGATTGATATTTCATTTTATTGAACAATCATAAGCAGTTATTGGGACTTTACCACTTTTTATACTAATTGTGGCTTATCACAAATAGACTGTTATTAGTTCCTTTATCGGAACAATGGCATATCTTACATTTGAACTTTGAGTGTTTGGTTACTTGCTTTTCATAATTATTTCTTGATGTTTTTCTTGTTTTTTTGTTTGTACAATCATCTGGTCATTTACAATTGTACCCAATAGAACATACAAGTTGTGATTTTACCCTATTATAATAGGGACAGTAGTACTTTGAATATATAGGGGCGATTGTCATATGGCTGATTAGTATGTTTTTTTCAGCATATACTAACTTTTGGTTCACATATAGAGATTAACATTGAAATATACTTTAACTTAATCTGTGTATATATTTTTCCAGTCAATTTTTTGCACACTTGTTTTACCAACGATTGAAGCTGGTCATGCATAAAGTATTGTATTAACAGATGATAGACCAATATTGGTTAGTATCATAGATGTTATATACAGTTTTTTTCTGTGTGCTTTATCATTATATGAGGTATCTCAGTTTCACACATATATATATATATATATATATATATATATATATATATATATATATATATATACACAGTTGGGAGCTATTGTTTGTCTTTGTTAATTAGGATAATGGTCATGGTTCCTAATTAGTCATAATTTACCTCTATTACAGACCAAATAATTTCTGTTTGGTGTCATTCACTATACTAGGCTTTTGCATTAGGTCAATTAAAACACACAGATGTTTGAATTTGTACTTTTGGGACAGTTTAGTAGTTTGTAGTTACATACTTTGTGGATTCTTTATGCTTCCATTTTTATATTTTTATATTTTCTGAGCAGTATAACGAGTTTTACTGGGTCTGTGATTATTTTATGAGATTTGGTCCCTTGGCATGCAATACACTTCTCTGTGACTGGTTTTCCATTAAATAATTCCCTATTTTACATCTCAATAGACCATCGATTTTCTGGGCAATATACAGCTTATTACTCTTTTATACAACACATCACATTTGACCTATTACTCAATCTACAACTTATTGCCATGGATCTCAATAAACTACTTCATGGTTTGTGCGTAGACAAAGATGACATCCAAGTCTTTGGAATAGGATTGGATAATGGTTCCAAAGAAAACAGTATTAATGATCCAGTTGGCGGTTGTAGTTCTTTGCTTATACAATTGGATAAACAAATTAGAACTTTACGTAGCAATATTTCGCATTCCAGGCTCTTTAAAGCCTACCAAAATCGTAACATAACACCGAGAGGCTTAAGAGTTAAACATCAGCCTTTGGTTAGTAAAGCAGGTGAAACTCTTTTACAGGATTGGAAATTGGCTCAGCAGAGGGCCTCCTGGTCATTTGTGAATATATTAGCCTCTTTTTATGAAAGGATGGTACAAGTCAATATTTGTGATGTTCAGGAAACATGTAATCAGTTGAAAGAATATGAAAGTTTACCCAACTTTAAGGACAAATTGAGTAAATTATCCAGGGAATTGGTGGCCTTTGAGAATGGTCTTAAGGAGAAAAAATTACACAAATTCAATAGGGATGTGCAAGATTATGAAAAGGGCAAACACTTTGAGTCACAGAGAAGTGTGAGGTTTGCTGGGGTTACCGGGACTCCTAATAATCCCACTTTTACACGTATAAAAAGACCTAGGTCAATATTAAAGAAGGATTCCTCACAAGGCAGTACATCTGGTGAGGAATCCTCTGCTACAGATACTGAAGCTAACCACGTTAATGATTCCCCCATTTTAAAAAAGGGTTGTAATTCTCAATTCCCTTTAGATGTGGAAGACATAGGGGGGGACATAAGCACAGGCATAGACACTCTAGAGGGCTTTCTTCAGAGTGTAGTGAAATAAATCCTAGATTTTCTAACATACACAACATTTCTAGTTATGTACTAACTTCTTATCAAGAAACTCTGTTAAATAAAGGACTTGGCTATATTCCAGGATTTTTTGTGGACGAAAGTGATTTTGTTTGTGATACTTTGGCTTTTTGTCGTAAAATTAATTTAAAATTGTATTTTGATCAACAAGACAACACTCAAAGATCTACTGAATTTATCCTACCATCCAATTTTAATCCACCGATGGATAAACATGTAAATGTATTCCAACAAGCCATTATTAAAGATTTGCACCATCTTTTGGGTTCAGGGAACATCTTGAGAGAGAACCTTAGCATGGATGAACAACAGGCACTATTTGATCTCAAATCCAATACTGATATTGTTATTCTTCCAGCAGATAAGGGTGGGGCCATAGTCATTATGGATTCCAGTTATTACTGGGCTGAAGGTAAAAGACAGTTGGCTAACAATCAGCATTACTTCCACATGCCTGTAGACCCAACCCCAAATTTTAAAAAAGCTATAGACGCCTTTCTTGATTCTGCAGTAGAGGAAGGGATCATTAGTGCAAAAACAAGAATTCAACTAACAGTACGTGACCCCCGCAACAATACCTATATCTCTTACCCAAAATCCACAAATCCCTTTTGGAACCTCCCGGTAGACCTATTGTCTCGGGAATTGGTTCACTCACTGAACCCTTGTCCGTCTATCTAACGGAGCATTTGAAGCCCCTACTGGCATACATCAGGGCCAGAATTAAAGATACAACTGAATTTCTTCAAATAGTTTCGGAATCCCAAATGGAATCTCATTGGCTTATGTGTACTCTGGATGTGAAGTCTTTATATACCTGCATTCTCCATTGGGCCGGATTGATGGCATTGGAATTTTGGCTGAATAGAACCAACATCTATCCTCCTGGTTTTAACACTCTTTTAGTCTGTATGGCTGAACATATACTTACCAGGAATTTTTTTATTTCCAGGACCAATGCTACTGGCAAATTCAGGGTACAGCTATGGGTGTTTCCTTTGCCCCTATTTATGCGGATTTATTTATGGGGTATATAGAGGAACAGATCATCTATGATGGCATGCATAATTTATACTTGCCTGAAATTGATATTTGGCGGCGCTATTTGGACGACTGTTGGCTAGTCTGAAGAGGGGGATCAGAATATCTTTCAGAATTTGTGGAGTATCTCAATTGTAATAAGTGGGGTGTTGAATTAACTGTTAATTATCATGCACAAGAAATTGATTTTCTAGATGTTCATTTGGAGCGAAAACCCAACCACACATTTAGAACAACAGTTTATAGGAAGTATTCACAATACAGTAGTTTGCTACATGCTTCAGTTTACATCCCAGACATACAATCAATAATATACCCAAATCACAATTTCTGAGAATTAGAAGAATTTGCTCTTGTGAGCAAGACCTCACTATATGTCAACAAGATTTGACTGATAGATTTCTAGAGAGAGGGTACAAGCATGATAATGTCCATAATGCCTCTACATGGGCATCTAATCAATCTAGAGAAAGTTTATTATCATATAAATCAAAACATTCTCAGGATAACAGGATATTATCAGGCTCGTTACCACTTTTGGGAGGAATACTTCTCAGTTTACAGATATCATCAACAAAAACTGGAACATACTTAAAAGCAACATAAGATTAGATGACTGGTTGGGGGATAGATGCAAATTTTCATACAGAAAAGGTAAAACTCTTCGATCACATTTTTCTTATTATAAAAGGGTTACGTCTCAATCTAGCCTTTATCATCAGACCACTCTTTCTGGAGATAGACTGGTGGGATGTTATCCATGTGGACATTGCTCATTTTGTAAATACATCTTCAAAACCAAGAACTTTACCAGCAAAAATACAGGCAAATTATTTGACATCAAGTGCTTTGCCAACTGTGGAAGTGAATGGGTCATTTATTTAGTAACTTGTACATGCCAAGCATTTTATATTGGTCGGACCTCAAGACAGTTCAGATGTCGTATGTCTGAACATTTGGGGGACATTAGGAATGGTAGAACGACCAATGCATTGTACAAACACTCACTCACTCATTCAACAGCAAAATTTACTTTCAGCATTATTGATAGAGTTTTTGGAAATAAAGATTTCAGAACAGGATGGCATGATTTACTTAACACTAAAGAAAAGAAATGGATAGTGAAACTAGGGGGTCTTTTTTCCCCAGGTCTTAATGACAAGTTATAAAACTTTTATTAAGTTTTGATAAAATGTCCAGTTATTATTTTATAATTCATATATTTTTTTGAATACATTCAATTTTTATTATTAATTTCTATATTTTCATATACACGATATTTTTTATACATACGTATATATGTATTTTATTTGCACAACTTTTTTCTGGGTTTAACAGGAAATGATGTCATTATTTGCTTTATTGGTTTCATTATTTAAATGCAGTCTGTCAACCACACATCATGTATAGCCACTGAGGAAAGCTATAAGCTGAAACCGGTCTGGTTCAAATAATAAAACATTTTTGTTTCTATTTCTGCTTCATTCCTTGGTGCTGGCCTTTCTGTTTGTTAATATTCAAGTTACTGTGGCTCGTGCACCTGCCGTACCTGCTAGCATATTTTGTTTCGGAGTTACCTTGTATGACTACCTAAGGGGCCTGGAGACATCACCAAGTCAGGGAGGTGTACTGCACCACACCATCCCTTACACAGTGTCCATAATGATGACCACAGCCTAGGTGGTAGTTAATGGGTACAGGGATGTTCACCTAGAGGTGACAATGCTGATATCATCCATCAGAATGTGCACATATGTCACACATCTTACCCACACAGCCCATTCTGTATGTTGTTCACAATACTGACACAGCTATTGCTCATAGGTCATGGCCATTCACATCCTTACATACACAGATGCATGACATTTGTCTGTGTGGTATGGGCTACAATGAGGGTGGAGTACAACACATTAACCCTGTTTTACTGTAGCTGTCACTGGTGTGATATGCACATGTCACTCTGACACCTTTTGTAGTTGTGAGTCTGTCAACAGGCCACTGGTAGAACACTTCTGTGACATACAAAGGTATTTGTAATCAAATATCCATACTGTCTTGTACATCTGTACTGCTAACATCTACATTGATAATGGTTCATGGACATGCAGACCATACTCAGCAGGGTTATAGTGCAGTGCCACCAATTATGACTGTCGTCACCACTTGTGGGTTGATATTATCCAACACCCTATCTGTATTGCATGTTCATGCTCAGCACTTGTTCAGAACTTGTGAGCATGTCATGAGCTACTGATTAATATAGCACCCTTTCCATACCATTTCTCACAGGTACACTGTCCTCACATTTCCAGCTTGCTTACAGTACAACAGCTGTTATACACACGTACCTCACATATCCTGTGAGACATGGTTGTATATACAGGCATGTCCAACTGTCACGTACCAGTGCTATTGCCTGTCTATATGATGGATATGTCATACATGTGGCAATAGAGCAGTTTCTCATGTATACAGTCAATGCTCACCTCAACATACGACACTACAGCCTGTGGGGGATGCACATATGCAGCCCTGCTGGGGGTAATGCTGTCACCAACCCTGACTGCACCTGACAGTCATGTGGGGATGTGTAATATTCGCAACACACCCCACTCATCACATAGTCTCACATGATCTCCACCATAGGCCACAAACACAAGGACAACTTCTGCAGTACCTCTCCATACTCTGTGTAGGCACCAAAGGCAGCCCCCATCACCGAACACAACATCACCAACTTATAGCCCACAGACTCATGTGTGCCCATCACATACAGCCAATAGGGTGTTATAACATACACAACACACCAGTCATAGGTGACTCTGTAGGCGGTCACACTGCTGTTCCACTCAGCAGGCTACACAAGGCGATAGTCGCTTACATCTTGCTGTCGGGTAACTGGTTCTGCAACATAACCTATGCACCCATGCCACACCTCACCAGGTACGATGTGACTGTCATTCTCCATGTTAGTGTGACTGCCTTGAGATGCAACTTCACAGACTACGTGTGCAGGGACATGCAATAGCTCACCAGTCTTGTAGCCCTGAAGGTGTGGGCCAAGCCCTGGGGAGCATTATGCATTCATCCGGACCTGATACCACTATACAATGACTGACTGTGTCACTTCAACAGTTGCCTATGCTTCTGCTGTCATTCCACAGGCATCTGGTATCTGTCCGCTTTGACTGACCTGGTCAAACAACACGATGCTTTGGCACAGATGACCTGCACCTGTCAGCCCTGGGAGTACAGATCACATGTAAGGCTCTTGCTGCTTCTATATTGCCTGTCTTGCACAGTTTCCAATAACAGTCACCAGCAGAATGGGAACTGGCAAGCAAAACATGGGGTCATGTGACACAATGCTTGACATCTTCCTCTGTGACATACGCAGGCAAGGCACACCTTATAATGCACCACTTCAATATCTCTGCAGTGACTGGGACCTGCCTCTAGGCTCTGCAGAACACACCTGCAATGACAGGTTATAGACAGACCATACCTTTCAGGCACGTACCTGGACCGGCACACCCACGGCTGAGGTGTTCCCATATTCCACTATGTTGTACACACATCATGGCTAGTTACTTAGCACAATGCATTAGAGGTGCTCCACGTGCAACTAACTGTGTCCAGAACCGCTACGCACATTGTAACAAGCTACGGATTCAACAACATACCCCACGGTTACCAGACCTCATTTGTTGGTGTACTGGACAGTAGGGTTCAGACAGCTACTACTGATGTGAGACTGACACTACCCCACACTTAACTGGGATAGCCACTCATGTACCGACACATTAGGCCAACGCCGTCCGTGAGTCATAACCTCCACTCGGCTGGATCAACCCATACACACCACCTCCAAGACCAACATTATCCTTGACATGAACACTACCAACATGTGACTGGTGTTCCACACCTGGGGTTATCCCCTCATTGGTGGATTCCGAAAATATGCTAATCACCCTTGTTAGCCCCATCCTGGCACCACACCCTTCATGGCATACACAGTACATGAGTACTACAACACCTACTACAGACATCTTATGACAGCGGTAGTTAACGTCATGACACCCGTGCAGATGGACAATGCACATACAAACGCTGAAACATACCCCAGTGCACTTCATTAGCATGTACACGACTGCATGGATCATGCTATTCCACACAGAGCCATGATGGTATCCACCAGATAACAGACACCACTCTGGGGGTCAAGTTCCATGGACATAATTTACAACAACAGGTGGAGGCTGTTGCACAGTGGTGTACAATCCCATGGGTGGGGTAGCTCACTGGTCAGCCTCAGTAGGGCCATGGGATCCCTCATCACATACTCCAAAACTAGCTACATAAACATTACTGTGACACATTCTGGAGTGTACCACAAGGCATTATGGTGGTCTGTCAGTAGTCAATGGCAATACCCACATCAGCTCTCACATACAACAGTCACTCAGGAACATTACAGAACCAGGTGATGTTGGCAACATGCTGGCGGATGGATTCAATGCTAACATTACACCCTGTCACTCACTACAGGGCCACAATCCATGCAGGAACATTGCGGTGTCCCTGCGGTCACACCTACACAGTACTAACCTGCACTCTATATGTCCTGGGACACTGGCCCCATGTCACCTTCCAAAATCCCAGGCTGTGATGTCCACAAACCTCTGAACGACATGTCTCCCCACTAGGCCACCATATTCAGTAATAGCCTTGTATCAGACATTGTGGCCCCTGAATGACACATAGCAACAATTATCACACTCCACACAGGTGGCGCCACAATGCATGAGTGGGACTACTGTCCTACATACCAGACTGGACTGTTCTGCATGGCTATGGGGCACATCATCATGGACGTCATTCACAGAGACATTGTTGGGCTCTGGTCCTTTGATGCCACCCGGGTTGGACTTGTTAGGGCCAGAGCATGGCTCCTACACCTGGTGGACTCCTTTCATACAGTTACCAGGGTAGTTGATGATGGTATGGGGGTCCACACAGCATACATTGTCCTCTCATTGCCTTTCAGCACCATTCTCCATTCTGGTATTGACAGCATGCACATCCACCTGCACATCGTACCCTATGTCTCTGATGTTATGCAACATGGCTCATGGACAGGACACACACAATGAGGGTAGCATACCATAGTACCTACTGCATTTCAGTTACACTTGGCATACCATAGTCCTCAGTCATAGGGCCACTCATGTTCGGTATATGCTTCCCTGAGGTACAGGCTAGCACAGAGGGACTTTCCCTGCCTAGCTTTACAAACCCCTGCATACAAAGCGCCATGATTGATCCACTAGCTGATACTGACTACATCCATATGGGTGTCACTGTGACGGATATCTGATATGAATATCATGGCCTCAAGCTGCATGACACAAGGTGCATGAACATCACCTTTGCATTACACCATTCACCCACTGACTGTCACATAGATGGTAGTCCCCTACATACATGTCACATTGTACGTGTTTGTAGTACACACGTATGTCACACCCACTCCTGTGATTACCATATTGCCACTGTGGCATGGATATCCTTCTACGTGGCCACACTTATCTGTACTGGGTGTGTAGCTGGTACATAGGCACCCATTGTTCCTCTGAACTCCAGACTTCTACACACATTCAAGGGTACAACACCCCATTTAGGGTGTACCTTACACAACAGCTACAGCTTTATATACCACAACATTAACACGCCATGATGTTTATTGAGCTCCGACAGTTAAAGTATGCGGCTGAACTATGGACACAACATCTGTACACATTTGCATACTACATACTCAGGGGTGACCTCTGCTGAACAGACAGGGGCCCATGTGCACAACAATATTAATGGATATACTCCACATACGCGACATAAGCAAAAGCCACTGTGAGCAACATACTCATGGATATGTGCACAAACGCAACGATGAGTGGGATGTGCTTGAGGATTACATTCCCAAACCGGACACTCACCATGCTTTGGAACATGATTCCTATGTACTCACGCAGGAACACTCAGTAGCACTGTTCATGTGATACCTGACTTGGTGGATGGGAAACACGTACGCCAGGGATCACTGCAGTGGCTGTACTGTGCAGAGGTGCAGGTAACACATGGCTCTGCTGTTCACAGGACACTACCCTAGAGAGGTGCCACTGGTGTGAACACTGTAGTTGTGCTTACACATAGACTTGCCAGACTGCATAGTACCCCTCTATGAACCTGTGAAGCTATTACATGTCCTTTGTGCATGGTTACTTGGTAGCCCTTCCATTTACATTAGCTATCATGCTATTACAATGTCCCGTGACTACAAGCCATATGTATCCTGTTATTTTACATGCCAATAGACAATACCTTTGGTATGCATGATATGCCTGTTATGCTGTGTAGCATATCTGACATATCTACCTACAATACTATACATTACACATATTTTACATATTTTCCCATAATGCAAAGCATACTTGCACAGCGGGACCACCTTAGACATGTCATTGTCATTATATGCCCATACACATGCCTACTATGACAGTATATCAACATATACTATCCACTGCTATGGCACGTACTTGTTGGACATACCCTACCACTGACGGCGGGTTGTATGGAATTGTTCTGTTTAAAGCCCTCATGTAGCATCCCTTGTGGTGTCTGTGATGTTTACCTTGTGGCCCACTGATGGACGCACAATTTCTACAAGCGTTAGTATGCTCAGCAAGACATCACTTCATAAATCCCTTTTCCCACTTTATGCATTGCGGGCACTTTTAATTAATGCAAACCAGGCTATACATACACTAAATAATTAATACAAAACATGCTATATATACACTTACATACCGAGTGTTCTACATACCTTGTTATCATTCCGGACTTTCGTCTCTATCTCTCTTACACTGTTTAAACAGTTATATGGTATGAGCATACGGTTTGAATGTCTGGCAGGTCATCCTTATATACGTCGATACCTGTAACATGTGGTTTCCTGCCGCCAGTTGGTGTTCCTGAGTGACTAATTACTTGCACATCAGCTGTGCAGCTACTACATTCACCAATTACGCGGCAACAGTGGGGTATAATTGAAT
Organism: Protopterus annectens; assembly: GCF_019279795.1. Lineage (NCBI taxonomy): Eukaryota > Metazoa > Chordata > Ceratodontiformes > Protopteridae > Protopterus > Protopterus annectens. The sequence goes on along the minus strand of NC_056727.1, from coordinate 4,968,831 downwards.
TCTCCACTTGGGCGTTGCCCATTTGCCCTTCCTTCGGGGAGATGGCCTGTATTGTGTTTTGTTGTGTGTAATTGCAACTGCTATGTGTAGAGACAAGTATACTTTGGATTAATGTCTCCCGTGGATTGTGTGTGATGGCTAGAGTATGTGGTTCAACATGTGGGTGTACCTGTCATCCCACCCGTCTGATAACGGACTATTGCAAACAAAACCTGTAACATCGCCATTTATTCCATTATACAACGGCTACAATTTTGCATGGCGCCTTTAATTGTGTCTCTCACAAGGTATGTTAATGGTTCTGCAGATGTAATTGACTGACTGGATGTTTATGCTGTAATTACAGTCTGTATTGCTATAGTTTCTAGTATGGAGGATGTCGGTGGGTGTACGTAGCATATACAGGTTTGTGGGGCTTGCATTTCTACATATTCCATATATATGTGTGCGGGCTCCTTCCCTAATTAAAGAGCTATCAGTTAGTAGACTTATGTTATGGGATTTTACATTGGGCCGTTGTTAATTGGTTTCTATGTAGTATGCAGGTGAGGTTGATACTTCCATACCTCCGGAATTGCAGCGATATGTAAAGGGATATTTCTAAATGACAGCTATCCCATTATTTCTATCCCAGATATTTGCAGTCATTGCAGTTGTGTTGGTGACAGAACCTCTTTGCCATGGGTTGCCACCTTTTCATATGGCCATTGTTGGACACTTGCGGGACACACAGCAGTGTTTACAGGCCGACACATAGCCACGGTCAGTACACAGGATAGCACATACTTTTATCCTCAATACATACCTATTGTTGTGGGACTTTGGCTACTTATCATATTGCATGTAACATTTACGTTTCTTACATACAGGCATAACTATTTCATGCAACTATTACATAATATATGGGACATAATAATATCCTGCAATCTTGGACAGTTGCCCTTTGTAATGTTTTATGTCAGGACACACCTGCCCAGGGAGGGGCTGTCCCTCCTAATGTGGGACAGGTGGTAACCGTATGCCTACGGCTAGCTATACCCACACCTACCGTAATGATCTACCTCCGAGTTGGCACTAACAGACACACGATGCGGACACACACACACACATTACAGTCACACGGAAACGCACACGGCACCCTCAACACACACATACACAGACTACGGCACTCACAAACACAGTTGAACATAGTACCTACGTGGACCGCAACACCGGCAGCGGTAACTAAATGTCCCTTCATATCGTCATACTATTACTCGCGGTTCTACTGTTCCGGTACTGTGTTCTTTCAGTCTTTCAGCCTCGTGGTTACGCGTGTCGGTATGTTACACATTCCATAGTTGGCGGTATCCTATTTATTTGTACCTCCAAGGTGTTATGAATGTCGTTGAACTATCTATATACTTGCAGATATCGGTGAATCCGTATATATCAACATATATCACTCTATCGCCCTTTCTATCTGAATTATATATGTGTATATATGTGTGTGTATATATATATATATATATATATATATATATATGACAGGGAAAGTGACAGACGAGCTACACCTTTCATTGTGTACTTGTCGGTGTATACTGTTTCCTGGACTCCGCACATTTGTGTCTGTACCTGTCACATTACACACCTGCCGTAGGTTAGGGTTACCAGCTGTCCCACTTTGCGAGGGACAGTCCCTCTTTGGGCAGTTGTGTCCTGCAAAATATTTGTAAACATGGCAAATGTCCTGAGATTTTAGGAGAAACTTATTTCCTATAGTTTATGTAATAGTTGCATAAAACAGTTATTTTGTATCTGAACCACCTATATGTTATACGAAACAGAATAAGTAACTAAAACATTACAAGAATAAGCTTTTATCTAGACAAAACAGTGAAGTTCTGATTTTCATACTGGCTGGGTGTATGTGTCGGCCTGCAGACATCTGACGTATGTCCCACATTGGTCATTTGAAGAGGTGGCAACCCTATAGGTACATCTTGGCTAGCAATAGTGTTAGGTGATTGTATACATGATTGCATGTTCTACTCCTGGCAGTGGTCGTTTTACCCTTCAGAGCAGGAGCTATTAGTACAGGGGTGAATAATTGGTTTCACCTGTTCTGGACATCACTGACCGTGATCTGCGCGATATTCGGAGAAGCTTAGCCCTGTTTTGCACATATCCTTATAGTCATATTTAAACGTCGCTTACCAGCAGTGGGCAACGCATATTCCCGCTAACGTGTGCTAAACATGATCTGATGATCTGCATCCGACATGCATTACTCGTGCCTTCGGGATTACGTTACATCCCTTGCAGGACGTGGGACCGGGAACATGCACGACGGTCACTGCATTTAACACTTGGACATCTGGGATTTGTACACGTGTTATGTCGTTTTGTATGTGGAGTATACTACGGCTGTTACTCCATACTGCACTCACATGGATAACTCATTTAGTTTACATATTGATGAGTCCAGTTAATGATATGTCCATGTGATGTTTACTGGATGTGGGCATTGGGTATGTATATCACAGTGAGCCACACACGATACTGTGCTACACCTTCAAACGACCGTAGGTGGAGCATGCTGGGGTGACGAATACCTGTCATGGGTACACCCCATGCCTCGACACAACATCCATGATTACATTATGTGGAGCCCCTCATTAATGCAGCAGGGAATCCATGCTGAGTGTGTGTGCAGAACAGTGCTTACACACATGTGCTCCCGCAGTTGCCTCTGCTCCACTAAGTGACAGTTGGTTACTCGATGTTGAGGCGACAGCGGACACTGTTTGCCCCATTTGGTGTATGGCCTCTGACAATCGGGCATGTACCTACCGATGTACCTGGGAACCTATACACACAGCACCAATATATGCTGATAGGCGCATGTACTGTTCAGGTGTTGACATTCCGTGTTCCAATAGCTGTTGTGTGTACAATGTTTGAGGGCTGCCTATGTAGGATTCACACAGTGGGCCACCTATACATTACAATTTACAGGTGGTCATATTTGTGTGCCATCCATTTTACTCTGTGTGCAGGTGGAGAGGTGTGTCAGTCCGTAGGGGCCTACACTGTCAGAGTATGTGCTCTTCGTTCCCAGGGAGTGTAATGCTTTCCTTTGCTTTTACACTCACTTTTCGTGGCTGTCATTATTCCAGATTTTCACAGAATGTCAAGTTTTTGCCTCATTTGTTCAGTCCATTCCTTAACAAGTCCTAGGTTGGCAAATCAGAGGATTGAAGTCACTGAATAGTGGCATATGTTTTAAGTTTCAGAATTGTTAACTTTTTGAAATAAAAAAAAAACTTCCACTGAACACATCTGTGTTCATACCGCTCAACCTCTTTGTGTAAGAAATCTGGACAAAGCCTGACAAAATGTGTGTGTGTGTGTGTGTGTGGGGGGGATTTTATTCTAGCTACAATCTAAGGTTGTAACAGGAAGAGACATTATCTCTTCAGCTATTTACCCGTCAGTGCTGGCAGATTTGACTGCTTAGTGCTAGACCCAACCTTAACAACTTAAGCAGGGGGTTCTTAACAATTAAGTTTGGGTCTCAAGCCACTTTAACACTTAATTGATTTGTCTTTCTCTGAATTTCCATGCAGTACAATACAGTTAATACCACTATTTTGTCCCCTTGTATAATTAATCATTTTAAGTGAACACCATATTTTTTGTACACAAAACATAACTGTTAATGTCACTGTTCAAGCACTAGGGTTGCTAACTTTGGTATCTTAAAATAAATAACTTTCCTTTCATAACTACCATTGTTTCAAATCCTGCCCTAAATCTGAAGGATGCTGTAGTAAAACCATACTTAGAAAATGATCCAATATATGTGCCTGTTCCATGTTTTTTTTTTTTTTTTTGCAATCGGACTGCTCATGGTTTTTTTATAAAATTTTTTTATTGAAGTAAGAAAATGATAATTTTAACAATAATATGAACATCATAGATACAATTTCCGAACATAAAAGAACAATGAAAAAGAGACAGTACAACTATATACACTATTTTGAGAGGCCCAAAATTGATAAAATTATGAAACAATAGCAAGACCTCCGAAGCTGAAATGCAAACAAACACCAGTCACAACCAAAGTGACACATAGCTCACAACACCAGTATGCCACCCAACAATAGCCACTAAGGCAAGACAATGTACCCAACACTTTAGTCATAGGTGACTCTATAGTCAGGCACACTGATGTCCCACTCACCAGGCTGAACAAGGAGAAAATTACAGTCAAATGCCTGTCAGATGTCAGGATCCACCACATAACGCATGCACTCAAGTTACTCCACAACAAGTACAAATATGACTCTGTCATTGTCCATGTTGGACTGAATGACTTGAGATGTACCTCCCTGGATTACATGAAAAGAGACATGGAAGAGCTCTTGGATCATGTGGCCCAGGCAGGTATGACCCTAGCCCTGAGTAGCATCCTGCCTTCGCCCAGAATGATACCACAGTATAAGGACAAAATGATTGACTTCAACAATTGGCTAAGCTTCTGGTGTCATTCAAAGGGGATCCAGTATCTGTCTGCCTGGGAAGACATGATCGACAAACCACAATGCTTTGCCAGAGATGGTCTGCACCTGTCACCCCTGGGATTCAGGTTACTGGCTAAAGCTCTTGCCACCTCTATAGTGCCTTTTTTAGACAAGGTTCAAAGGACAAAACCACCACCATAACAGATACAAGCATGCAAAATCTGAAGGTAATGCTACTCAATGCTAGAAGTCTAAACCTCAAACTGCACTCAATCAAGGCACTCCTAAAAATGGAGAACATCGATATCTGTGCAGTAACTGAGACCTGGTTCAAGGCTTCAGAGAGCACGCCTGCAATACCAGGCTACAACTCTTACCACACTTTTCGGCCACAAAACCAAGACCGAAACACTAAAGGTGGAGGAGTGTACATATTCACCAAGGATATTCACAGCTCCAGGCTAGTTGCCCAACACAATGCATCTGAAATTCTCCAGGTGCAACTAATACTAGGTAAGACTGCAATCCAAACTGTAGCTTGCTACAGATTCATAGGTTCATACTAGGCTATCTGCCCTGGGCAATTATAAGCCTAGTCCGATTCTGTATGGCTTATGCCACCCCTTGATTTGAGTATACTGTGCCCTTTTTAAGGTTTAGTTTACTGTGCCTCTGTCTAATAGTGACACGGGAGTAATCCCTGGGACAAACCTACGATCCCCCATCCACCTATCGAGATTCTTCTTGAAGAGATTCAGTGAGGTGCTCTGCCTCACATGAACTGGAATTCTATTCCAGAGCGAAGGGAGCCTCTGGGTTATGAACCTGTCCCTCCAGCAAGTTCTATTTATTTCTGTGCTGAGGTTCAAGTCCCTCAGCGTGTGGCTCTAAGGGATTTAGATTTACTGAGGTGGAGCATGTCCATTAATTCTGGATTTGACATAGCTTTGTATGTCAGGCATAGATCGCCTCGAAGTAGGCGGTATGCAACTGAGTAGAGCTGGAGTTTTTTTAACCGAGCAGCATATGGCATCTGTTTGAGACCCTTGATCCTCTTGGTGAGATACTTTTGGGGTCTTTCTAATTGCTGCAAGTGTCAGGTAAGGTACATCCCAAAAGGGGCATTGTATTCTATGATGGGCCTGATGAGGGATGAATAAAGGGGCATGATTACCTCTCTTGATCTAGATGTGAAACCCTTCGTGATGAGGTGGGCTATGTAGAAGGTCTTTCTAACCACTTTGGCAATGTGGTTTTCAAAGGAGAGATTGCTATTAACTTGGGTCCCCAGGTCCCTAATAACTTTCTCTGTACTTAATGGGTTTCCGCCTATGTGGTAATTTGTGGGCACATTGTTTTTGCCAAAGGGTATGACTATACATTTTTTGGCATTTAGCTTTAAACCACGGCGCTGGCACCAGTTATCTGTCTCTGTGAGACCTTTTTGAAGGATGTTTGTGTCAGCTGGAGAGTCGATTATGGCGCCCAGTTTGCAGTCATCTGCAAAGTTGGTGAGCCATAGTCCTCCCACGTTTGCCTGTTCCTCGGAAAAGTATATACCGAACAAGACTGGTCCCAGGACAGAACCCTGTGGTACGTCACTTGTGACTGGTTTTGAGTCTGACAAGGCTCCAGCAACTCTCACTCTGTGGGTTCTGTCTTTGAGCCAGTTTGCGATCCATCTTGTGACATAGGGGTTTATATTTAAGCTGGATAGCTTATCTATGATGCCCGAGTGGGGTATTGTGTCAAATGCCTTTGCAAGGTCCAGATAGGCTGTGTGGACTACCTTCCCTTCATCTATGGCTTTGGTGACTGTTTCAAAGAAGTCAACCAGGTTCAAAAGGCAGGATCTGCCCTTGACAAAGCCGAACTGGGTAGGATCTAGTGTCTGTAGGTCCCCAATGTCTTTGTTTATGAGCTCCATGATGATCCTCTCCATAGCCTTGCAGACTAAGCTAGTCAGGCTTATGGGGTGATAGTTTCCAGGGTCCGTAGAGGCTCCACCTTTGTGGAGTGGGACCACTGTTGCTGTACACCATTCTGTGGGCATATATCCTGTAGTGAGGCTGAGATCATATAGCTGTTTTATTTGAGGGATTAGTTCCTCTTGGAGTTCATGTAGGACGCAACCTGGGACGCCATCTGTTCCCATGGAAGCAGTGTTTTTTGCTTTGGAGAGGGCAGCCTTCACCTGAGCATCAGAGATGTTTGGGAGGCAGCCCTCTGCCGGGATAGATACTTGCTCTTTTTTGGGGTGGGGGTGGAGAAGTTTGCACTGAACCTGTCTGCCAGGATATTGGCGATGTCTGTGGGTTCAGTGTATTTTTTGTCGTTTAGAATCAACTAAGAACAAGTCTGGGATTTGCATCCCAGGTTCCTAACCTAACTGAAAAAAGCCTTATGATTGTCTTTGGTGTCCTGTGCAATTTTTCTCTCGAAGCTGGCCTTGGAGGATTTTATGAGGGATCGTAATTTTTTGCTGGTACTGATCAGAGATGCCTTCCCTATTAGGGATTTTGCTCTATCATGTAGTAGCTTCCTCCTTCTGTTGTACAGTTTATTTATGGCAGGTGTCCACCAGACTGGACGCCTACCTTTGGATGATTGGGTCTTGGTTTTGTTTGGGATAGCATGATCCATGCATTCCTGGAAATGTCCGTAGAATGCATTTATATAGGATTCTGCAGTTTGGGCCATAGTTTCTACTGGCCCTGGGGCCTTGAAGGATTCCACTTCGGTTTTGAGAAGTGAGATGTTCGCTTTTGAGAAGTTTTTCACTGTGGTTTTCTGGGCTGGGGGTGGGGTCGGAATGTGGACATCCAGTGAAACTAATTTATGGTCTGATCTTACCAATGAGGGATATACTTCTGGTGTGGAGCATAGAGTCCCCATGTTGGTAATGATCAGGTCTAGTATGTTGTCCCCTCTTGTGGGAGTGGTGACTAGTTGTCCCATAGCATTTGAGTTTATAATTTGCAGGAACCTTTGGGCTAAGGTGCTGGGGCTTGAGTAGTGCTCCCAGTCAATGTTTGGGTAGTTGAAGTCACCCAATATAATGGTGTTCGGAGAGATCTTCATGTTCTCCAATGTTTTCAGGAAAGCCGAGTGGGATTCCTGACTTTGAGAGGGTGGTCTGTAGGATACTATAAACTGAAAAGCAGTCTTGCCCACTGTTAGTTGCACATGGATGGTCTCCGATACTTTGTGCAATGCCACTAACCCGGAGGTGTGGATATCCTTGATAAATATGGAAACTTCCCCCTCCTTTTGTGGTTCAGTCCGGGTTTTGGGGCCGAAAAGCATGATATGAGGTATAGCCTGGTAGTGCTGGGGTGCTCTCTGGAGCCTTGAAAAAGGTTTCTGTCACTGCACAGCTATCGATGTTCTCATACTGAGGAGAGCTTCGAGTGCGTGCATCTTGAGGTTAAGACTTCTGGCGTTAAGCAGCATTACCCTTAGTTTCTTGTTCCTTGTGCTGTCTATGGGGGTGGGTTTGACTTTTGAGCCTTGCCTAAAAAAGGCACTATGGGGGTGGCAAGAGCATTTGCCAATATCCAAAAGCCCAGTGGTGACAGATGCAAGCCGTCCCTAGTGAAGCAACGTGGCTTGTCGAGCATGTCATCCCAGGGTGACAGACACTGGATCCCCTTTGAATGACACCAAAATTTTAGCCAATTGTTAAAATCGATCATTTTGTCTTTGTACTGTGGCATCATTCTAGGTGAGGGTAAGATGCTGCTCAAGGTCAGGGTCATACCAGCCTGGGCTACATGATCAGAGAGCTCCTCTATGTTTCTTTTCATGTAGTCCAGGGAGGTACGTCTCAGGTCATTCACACCAGCATGTACAATGACTGAGTCATGTTTGTATTTGCTTTGGAGTGACCTGAGTGCTTGCATTATGTGGCAGATCCTAGCACCCGACAGGCAGCTCACCATGACCTTCTTTTTATTCAGCCTGGTGAGCGGGACATCAGTGTGTCTGACAATAGAGTCACCTATTACAAGAGTATCAGGTGTGTTATTCAGCCTTAAGGGCTGTGGCTGCTTGGCACACTGACTTTGTGGGCTATGTGTTGTGCGTGTTTTGTTTTGAGGTAGCATTTGCTTGGATGTCTGCTTTGGAGGTCTCTGTTGCTTAGGTAGATTTTTATTTAGAGCCTCCGAGTATGTTTTTGTGTATTTATGTGTTTGGTTCGCTGATGTAGTGGGACTATGTGATCCTGGAATTGTGTTGTGTGAGGTTACCTTCTCCTCCTGACTGGTTACACCAGTTTTGAGATGAGAGGGCTCAGCCTCCAGTTTGGCTAAATAATTGCATCTCTCACATATATTTGAACCTGTTTGGAGGAGGAGAGGGTTGTCCGTGTACATGAGACAGTTGTAACATTGCCTCAGAATTCCCAGATTCACCAGCTGGACTGGAGAGGAAACCATTGACTGACCTTTGGACATGCTAGGGTAATATAGGGAAACTGAATTTAAGACGGACCAATAGAGGACAGGGTAATCGTAAAGAGTATAAGAGTAAGTAGTGCTTATGGTTTAATAGTGCTAACTTGTAGGATTACTTAATGGGACCAGTGAAGGGCCTTAGAATGAGAATATGGTGTTTAAATTGAGAGATAGAGCAATTCTAAGGGAAAAAGTGAAGAGCAGACTTTGTGGAGCCAGGAATAGTTTAAACCCAATTAGGCAGCGCTGCCCGCTGTTGCGCTATGCACAAAAACACGCAAAACCGTGCAAAAGAGGGTTTTAAGAGAGGAAGATGAAGGAGTTTGGAATTGACTCAAAATGGCCAATAAAACTACAGTTTCAAGTCAGTAACCACTCCTACAGGGGCAGGCAGGCTGCTCCCTTTAGCCCAAGCAAAAAATGGCCTCCAAGAAACTTACAAACAGTTCAAGAACAGCAAGCCTGTAACTGAACTTTTTTAAATCTCAGAAAAGTGGGAAAAAAGAAAGATTATTGAATCCTCAAATTATGTGGATATTCTACAAAAGGGCCTTACAAAAACAGATGCCTGGTGCCAGAGCCAAGGGCTCAAGCTTAATGCCAAGAAATGTATAGTTATCCCCTTTGGAAAAAAAAACATGTACCCATGAATTACCACATAGGTGGCAGTACACTAAACATCAAAAGTGTGATGAGAGACTTAGGGACACAGGTGGATAGTGGTCTCACCTTCAGTAACCACATCGCCACAACAGTCAGGAAATCCTTCTATGTGGCACACCTCCTCACTAAGGGCTTTTCATCCAGAAAAAAGGAGGTCATTGTCCCACTGTACTCATCCCTCAGACCTATTATAGAGTATAACGCCCCGTTTGGTATGTACCTCACAAGACATCTGCAACAGCTGGAAAGGCCGCAGAAATGCCTCACTAAAAGAATCACAGGCCTAAAGCAGATGTCATATGCTGACCGTCTAAAAAAACTCCAGCTATACCCTGTGGCATATCGTCTACTCATAGGCAATCTCTGCTTAACATACAAGGTCATGTCAAACCCTGATCTGTTGGACATGCTCCACTTAAAGAAATCCCAATCCCTCAGAGCCACATGCTCCACGGATCTAAACCTTGTCATCACAATGAACAAAACATGCTGGAGGGATAGGTTCCTGACCCAAAGGCTCCCCATACTCTGAAATAGACTGCCCATACATGACAAGCAGAGTGCCTCCTTAGCCCTCTTCAAAAGGAACCTTGATGATTGGATGGGAGATAGGAAGTTCACCCCAGGGATCATGTCAGTTGCCCTGCTAAACAGGGTGCCAGGAAAGTAAATATTGTGGGAAGAAATATCCAGGGAATTGTTATGGTTAGGCTTGTATAGGCCCTAGGGCCGATAGCCTAGTACCAACCTATGAACCTATAGTAAACATCAGATAACTCAGAAAGAGTTAGTCTTTACAAAATGTTTAAATGAGAAAAGAAACCTTTATCCAAAGATTATTAACACAGTTTCTCATATTTATTCTCACTTTTTCTGTTGTGGTTTCTCTGGAAATCACTTTTTCAAGGAGGGTCAGAAAATCTTCCATAGTTGGAGAGGTGGTGTACTTCCATTTTATTGTTATACACTTTCTAGCAGTCGCTAGTATTGTCCATAAGCAGTATGAGTTGGCATTGCTCATTACAAAACCTTCATTTACATTAAAGAATATTATTGATTTAGTAAGAGAAAAATATCTGTAAATAATGCTTAAAAAAACTTCAGTATTACAGCAAAACTGTTTGAAACAGTCACATTCATAAAAATGTGGATCCAATCTGCTTTACATGGGGAACAACATGTCCAACAAATAATGTTGTCAGTTTTATTAAATTTTGCAACCTTATCAGGAGTTAAAAAGGCTCTATGCAGGAACTTCCACATAAAATACCCCAGTACTGTCCCCGGGAATTTAATTTTATAGCAGATAATAATTTGGATTTCTCGAGTGAAGTATATTTGAGAGAGAAAACCTTAGTTTTTGAGTTCCAATGTTGATTTCTTGGTGTAGTTTTCTGTCCTACTAGTATACCATACAGTTTGGAACTGATATTGTTAAAGTTAAAATTATTGTACAATAATTCAAATATATAACAAATTAAAAGTGTTTGGTCTTTATAGGAAGAGTTACTAATGATTCTACTTAGATCCTTTGAATAATTCACTATACTTTGCAATAGTGACCAATCTTGTGCCTGTAGGTTGAATTCCTTAATAATGTATTGCACAGATAAAACTTCTCAGTCTCTTATGCAGTGGTTCTAGCAAACAAATTTATTGTTCTCCCATTCATTGAAATGTTTAAAGTGTAACTTATGTGGAAAGATTTTTGTAATTTTGAAGGGAACAAGTAAATCAAATAAAATTTTAATATCTGCATTGGAGTTTATTATCTTTCTGAAGTTATCAAAGGTGTTGTTTATGATATTAGATTTTGAGACTGCTCATGTTTTGATTTCCAGTCCCCATATACATATTCCAGGATTCATTTCCTAACTGTATTTTTTTGTTTCCCCTATGTAACATTTAAGGCATCCACAAAATATGGTAGATTTCCCCTACAGAGTCACAAGTCAAATATTGGTTTATATTAAATGTGGTGATGTTTAATAAACAATTGTCACTTTGCTGCATAAAATTAAACACCTCATGTGGTTCATACACAAAATTACTTGTAACTTGTACCTCATCTTTTGAAGTACTTTGCACTAGTATGTCCACTATACTTAAAACTCTTCGATAAGTGAATTTTGGACTTGATGGAAACATTTTTAAAGATCAGCTGACAAAATGCAGTACTGCTTTTTGTAACCCTGACCATTCCTTTGTGCAGCAAGTGTGTGTAAACACAGATATAGGTGCTTGTATGGCTTCATAACTGTTGGTATTATACTTACTACAGTTTCCACACCCTACTGCGGTGGTGGTGCTGCAGTAGCGTTGTCGCCTCACAGTAAGACGTTGTCCTGTTCGATTCTCAGCTAGAGCATCTTCTGTGTGGAGACGTGCGTGAATGGGCGTACCTTCGTTTAAGGTTGTGTGTCAGGGCCGGCAACTCGGCATGTAAAAATCTACTGCCAATCATTAGCGGACCGGAGTTCCACTGTGGTGACCCCTAACCGGGAAAAGCCGAAAGACACAACAACAACAGTTTCCACACCCTATAGGATGAACATGAAATCTTGACACTTCTTAAAAAATGACTTCCTTTATTGTTTGTACCGATTGCAGCTTATTGTAACCTCTTAAATATAATTGATTAATCAAATATATAGTCTTTTTTTTGAAAATATCTCAATGTACTACATAATCTTTCCACTCAGACCATTTGCTTGCATGGTAATGAGATGACCAGACTACTTAAATCATCACTTTTAGTGTATGAAACAATCAAGAAAGTTGTATTCTTCCTGTGAATAACATGTATTTCACCATATGAATCAGTGAATAATTGCACTACTGAAAAATCCATTTATTTATCTGACATTTTGTATATAAACCTCAGTCCATGTTTATTCGGTTGGATTGAATATTTATTATAAACTCTGACAACTCTTGATAACCTGCTGCTAGTATGAACAATAGATCATCAATAAATCAAATGTATTAACTAATCTTAATACTGCTTGTATATGTATAAATATTTTCCATTTCAAATTTGCCCACAAATAAATTATTGTATGATGGTGCAAAACATGCTTCCATTGATATACCTTGAACTTGTAACTAATATTTATCATCAAATCTAAAATAATTATGAGTCAGGGCAAATTCTAACAATATTGAAGTGTATGAACTCTGGGGAGTCTCTCTTGAATACACATGAATTGCTTCTAGTCCATCTCATTGACATATTCTATCATATAAATTCTTAATGTCATAGCTTAACCACACACAAAAAAAAAAGTCTATCTCTTACCACTGAAATTGTGTAATAGTTTACACTACACTGTATTTATGACTGTAATTTTAATGTGTATAGATTAAACAAGTTGTTTAAAAAATGTCTTAGGGACTGCAAAAAATATCTATACCCCCTGCAATGGGTTGTCCTGATGGGTGGTATTTAAGTTTGGGTGTGTTCATATGTAGCACTTATAACTTTCTTAGTTGTTGAGGTCTTAAAAATATAGTTTGATACCCCAATCCAATAATTTCATAGTATGTTGTTGGAAGGTAAACGGGATTAAATTGTAATTTGTTTATATTGTTCACTATCTTGTAATATGGACATGCACCTTAGAATAATCACTTGTGCTCATAATAACAGCATTCAAGGTTTAATGACAATACTTTTGTCATCTTGGAAGTATTTCAGTGCTAGCCACTTTTCCTTGTTTAAATTAAATTTTTATATCACTTAATAGCTTTACTGTGCTCACCCAGCATATTTTTCACTCCTGCCAGATAAAATACATTAATGGTGGAATTTTGAAAAGGGTGGTTCAAAATTGCTCTTGTATTCTCATGTACTGCAAATTCATCTATCTTCATGTAGCCCCTTCCATTTCAAATACATCATTGTTGTTATAATACTAAAATGAACGTGTATCCATATTAGTATTATTGTTATTATTACTAATAGCACTATTTGAGTAAGCATTGCTGCTACATCAGATGAAAAATCCTCAAAATGTAAGCTACAAAAACATATCCCACTTAGGTATCACCATTGGGACAAATCTTAAAATTTCACCAACAAATTTTATTTATTTATTGACATATGATTACAGTCAAAGTCAGACTGTGTAGAAGCCCATTTCAATGGGGGGGGCAGGGAAAAGCTCCAAATTATTTTAAAACATTTTAAGAACAATAATTTTACAGTCTTCAAAAACAAAACAAAACACCTGCAGTTTAAATAGTTATAATAAATTAAACATAATAAAATTATTGGTTAAGAATCAATACAAGTTATATGACAGTCATTTAATTTGTAGAGAAATTTTAGACAGTTTGAGAAATTAAAGGTATGTTATTTTAATACAAACAGGAATTACAGTATGAAGCGAGGGGAAAACAGTCTTGTGGTATATTTAGAAAGAAAGTCAAGGAAGATAATTTGGTAGAAGTAAGCAAGTAAGTGAAGAAGGGAGAGTAAGGAGTTATAAGGAATGAAAAGGTGCTTTTCACATTTAGGCATATAGTTTATCCTGGTTTTGAGCAAGAACAATGACAGATTTTAGCTAAGAAGTTTTTCAAAGTGGTTTTGAAAAGTGGGATGGAGGCTATTGACCTGATGGATACAGCTAAGGAGTTCTAGGCCTTAGTAACTTTGTACAAGTACATACAATACCCAACATATTTGATAGGTTTATAGACAGACAGGAGTTTTTAATCACTGGATCACAATGACCAACTAGCAACGCAGTTGTGTAAAATGTTTTTTAGCGCTGGACAGGCAAATGGATGCTGGATAATTTTGTAGGTGGCAAGAAGCTGCGTATATGTTAGTTAATGAGGCAGTTCTAACCATTTTAGGCTTTTCAGTGCTGTACACTAGTGGGTTCTGAAAGGGATATTTGCTGCAAATTTGGTAACTTTGCCATAGCATTGTTCAAGTTTTCATTTTAATATGTGGCTGTTGGGCAGGGTTGGAATTAGATTTTGAGAAATCCTTGGTTCAGGATGCTATATTATCTATAAAAAAAGAGTTGAACTATATTGCAGTTTCAAGTGCTGAGTTATTTGGAGAGGGGTTCGCATTCAATTTTTGGTTAGGATGTAAGATTTTTTTTAATGGATGTTCAATTTTTTTATGGTTATGTTTAGTATTATTGTGTAAGTTATTACACTATAGCTTTTCATTTCATTGTTTTGTTTTAATTGCATTCTGAAGTTGAAGTTTTCAAGATATTGTTTTGTTTTTATTTTTGCCATTCTTTCTTTTCTCTTTTCTCTCCAGCATTAGGATATTTAGAAAGTTGTACTGAATTCATTTTACAGTATATGATCTAAGAGAGGAGTTTTTTAAGTTTTTCAGTTAGTATGATAGTGTAATAAAAAACATTTCAGGTTAAATTTGGAAAGGTTGCGTTGTTTTATAAACATGATAGGATATCTTCCAGTCCCCAGGGGGATGTAAAACAGTAGTAGTGCATATGTGAATTAAATCACCAAGGTTGGGGATTGGCTGTTGTTGAGTTAGAGAAGTGTGTGGCAGAGAATCTAGGCAGCGAGACATTTCCATGTGGTAAATTTGACTGGGGACGCATGGCAGAAGTGACAGTCAGCTGCAGAGAAATATGGCTGTTTGCAAATTTCCTATGGGCAAAGAGAAGCACATACTGCCATGCTCACAGCTTTAATAACCAAATGCATGGAGGCAGAAGAAGTAATGAACATTGTGCTCAGTGTACAGTACATGCTTATGTAACTACAACATGTAGAAGTGTGCTACAACATGGAGGAAATCCTGCAGAATACTGTAGTCACATTTATGATCCAGTATGCGTTTTAGGCAATGTTCTCTAGACAATGTTAAGGGGGTAATGGTCCACACACACCAATTATAAAGGTACTGCACATTGTGCACTGCATTTGTACTGCCAATCACATGCCCTCAGGCCAGCCTGCTGCTGATGCCTGCCATATTGCCTGCTGTCTCATGTTCCCTTGGGGACCATGGACATTGTTTTCTTCCTGTGACTTTGGTTCTTGAAGTTGTGGGCATGGCAACACATTCTTCTCTTTGCTCACAGGGAATCTGCAAACAGCCATATTTCTCTGCAGCTGACTGTCACTTCTGCCATGTGTCCCCTGTGAAATGTACCACAGGGAAATGTCTCGCTGCCTAGGCGCCTGAAACCATTTTATACATATCAGGCAATGGGGACATAGCAATGAAGAAGGAAACTAGAAGCTGCAGAGCAGTAGGAGATTTAGTGATGGTGAAAGGAGGGAGAAAGATAGTTGGGAATGTGGCTAAAAATTAAATGGAGATGAAGTAAGAAACTAGAAGCACAAGTGTATGTATGAAAGTAGTAGCATAATCTGAGGAGGGTTTTGGAATAAGAATCACAAGTGAAATGTGTATGTAGTAAGTAAAAGCGTGTGGTTGAGGACTGGGGGGTTGGGTAGGAGAGTGAAATGAAGAGGTATGCTTAGCAGGCTTTACACCGTTAGGTCAAATTAAAACTAAGAGCAATCAGTTTATAGTCAGTATAAAGCAATTAACAAAGCGATACAAAGTAAAACAGGTTTCTTGTCATTTCCTGAGGCTAAATAACTGGCATATGCAGTGTTGTCTATTGGTCAAGAAAACAAGGACAGTGGCCACCTTATTAACAGGTCCTTAGAGTGCACAGACTATGTCAGAGAGAGTTTCAATGACAGATCAGGCATGTATTTGACTGATTAAAGTTAATACACAGCTAAGTTCATGCTGAAAGACTAAGATAGATTAATAATGTCCAAATCATTGTCCAGTTTGTATATGTAAAGTATAAATATAATGTTCAGACTATAAATATTAATGCATATTACCAGTTGTTATGGTTTTATCTTCCCCTTACCTCTTCCTGTACCTCAGTGGCCAGTATTCATAAAGCTCCATGCAATATATCTCGGTTCCTACTATTTTTTACTGGGCTGGTAATATATTAGTGTTCTACTAATATTTAAACATCCATCATGTTTTTTTTACTTGTAGAGTTTCAGCTATATTTCTTTCGTGTTTCACAAAATGAACCATTCTTGCATGGAATGTGGTAAAAGGTGCAAGAGAACCTTTGATGAATTTCCTACATACATACTGCTGTCTGATGGTCTTGTTAACAAGCTTCATCTTCTGTCATCCAGACGTTACTATTTGAAGATGTCAAGGCCATGATTCTAGTGTTTAACAACCCTCTGTATATTTTTTCTTTTTAACTTATATTAAACCATTTATTTTGCTGATACTCTTCAAAAACCTGCTGATCCATCTCTCTAAATGTTATAGCGGTTAATGGTGTATGCAGTTTATATATCCATTTAGTTTTCACAGTTGTTTTTTTTTTTTTTTTTGACTAATTCTCAGTCAGTGAGTATTTGTAGCCTTGCAAAAGTGCAAAGATGTGGCACTTTTACCCAATACTCTTTGCTGATCAGCTTATTCTTTGCAACAAGTTTGATGTAAATTTATCCATCCTTAAGCCCATAGGAGTTAGGCTCATGCTTAAAGACTTTTTAAAGATAAAATATTATAATGTAGGCTTACTTCTTGAAACACAAGTTTTATATGTTGGTTAATTTGCTGCACGTTAGTACTTTAATGTTTCAAATGCTTCCAAGTTATATGTATTTTTCTGATACACATCAGGAAAATATTCTGTTTCAATATTTCCAGTATTGTCATTAGAATCCTCTCCTTCATTCTTGTCATTCTCATTGTACCATATTCTAGTGAACGTATTCATATTATCTGATGACACCGTAACTCCAAAAACAATTCTTATAACGCCACAACCTTTAGACAAAGTATTTGCTTAACAGAAAATAATTTTTCTGAATTAAAACTTAACCTTCATCTAAATGCTTAAAAGTCTCTGGCTCTTCTGTGTCTCATCATTCTTGTGAGACATATCCACATTTCATTCAACAGTTATATATGCTTACACCATAATTGAATGCATCGTTTCCACCCTTTGCACAATTGATCATTGCTAGTTGGACTGTTAATCATCTAATGGATCTCGGGAAATACAGAGATTTGTTACCTGTATTAGGAAAAACAGAGTACAAGAAATAGTAATGTTACAGGAAATGCATTTTTGAGTGAATGTGAATTGAGAACTTAAGAAAGGTTGATTTTTGAGAAGGGTTTTCAGTGCACTTAGTGGGGGACAACAAAAGTGAAGTTAGAATTTCATTAGAGAAAACTGTCCCTCTGAGGCTAGAGGAGGAAAAGGAAATAGTTAGGGGAGGATCATGGCAATAAGAGGCCACTGCTTGGAGGAAACATGGTAATAGTGTAGTATACTTGCCAGCAAAAGCATCACTGGGCATTTGAAAAATGTGAGTGAGGTGATGAGGTCTCAACAGGGACTTCTTAATATTAGAGGGAAATTAGAGTATATTGTGTGAGAGAGAGAATGTGTCAAAGGGCTCTAGCAGAGACTTTATAAAGAAACAGCAGAAGTTTCTTAAACATAGTTGAGGGTATTTGTCTTGGCTGATCTATCAGAGGATTTGGAGAATATAAGGGATTTCACTTTTTGTTCCAGCAGGTAATTTAGTTGTCCCTGCTTAGATAGATGCTATACATCTTACTTGAGCATCCATATATGGTGATTTCATTCTCATAAGAGTTTTCTCTCTCTCTCTCTCTCTCTCTTTTTTATGACATACTGCAAACCAGATTTTATGTTTTAGGATTTCACCTTTATCAACAGACTGTTCTGCTCCTCCTCCTCATCTTCAGCCATCACAGTGGAAATGGCTGCATTTCAGAGGTTGTTCACATTTTTACCAGTTATACTACCCTACATATTCTTCTTCTAAAATTTGAAGGAAGGTGATATAATCTTGAATGTTTCTCATTTATTAGAATATACATTTGTACACAAGTTCATGTCACGTGGTCACTAAATAGCCTGAACACATCTGTTGTTTCCAACAGATACAAATAGCTTGCATTTAAGCATGAAATATATGACTGTTTTGAACATAGTGTGGAAGTCCATTCTATATTCTGAACAGTCTGTGTGACAAAAATGGTCATTCCCTGATTAATTGTTCATGGAAGTAGTAAATAAATGTCTATTGTCTTTAATAATTCATACAGTTTAATATGATATTGGACAAAAGAATTAGGCAGTATTGGATTTGAGAATACTCTAATCATCAGACTTCAGCCACTTCTGTGTAATCTGTATGCAGCACAAAAGAAAGTAAGATCGATTATGTAGTTTGGGTTTCTAAAGTACACCATTCATTCTGTTATCCTTTTGGCACAGTATTTTTGAATATGCTCAGGTTGATTACAATAATTTTTTTTGCAATTATTACCCAGCCAAGCTAAGGTTTTGAAGGCACCTTAATCTTTATCGGCATCAGCTGGGTTTAAAGACCCCGTGTTTCTGAAATATAGCCAAACTATCCACTTATGCTGTGATGACAGGTATATAAAAAGCCAAACAATGCATATCCCCAGTGGGGTTTGACTTTTTTGTCCTGAATGTAACCATAAAAACTTAAAAAGTAAAAAGTCATTTACATTCAGAAGCCAGGTAGCTGAAACACTTGATGTACTTAAGGGGTCATTTGAAAATATATCCCATGGACTTCCGTTACAGGACATTTAAAGTTTCACAGAGTAAAAACTCTAGCTTTGCTGTTTTTTTCTTGCAGTTTTGACTGAATGCTTTGTATGTGTGACATTTTTACCCTTTGTTTCAAATGTTTATCTCAGGCACCTTTTGTGATTCTCACCACGACAAAACTAATCAGGACAGGGTCAAAGCTCACTCTACCAGGGCCTTGGCTTCTTTTATGGCTTTTTGGAAAGGGTTGGATTCTAGAAGTATTCTAGAAGCAGCAACTTGGTCCTCTGTACACACTTTTCTCTAGGTCTAGATCAAGATTTACTTAGACCAGTCTCCAGGGGTTCCAAGCCCCTTCCACTTCCTAAATCTTGTAAGCTAGGGTAATCCACCTTTATACCTACAGCTATTGCAGCAGTGATCAATATGATGAACATAGTACAGCTGTATAAGTAAACTTGCTATAACAGCAGATGTTTAAATTATCACTGCTGCAGTAGCCGATCCCTCCTTCCATCCCAGTTTGTTTTTTAATTATGCCAGGGTGTGTATATATGTATATATTTTTTTACTCCTTGCTATGTACTCTCAGGACTCAGCTTCCCTTTCTCAGTTGACATGAAAGCTCTGAAGGGTTTGACACTCAAACCTGTGTTTTTATGTAGCCCAGCTTGAGCTAACTAACAGTATGAGTGTGTGAAAGGTGACCTGGAGCTTTGGAAACTTGCTGGCTGTTATATCCTTGGCAAGATATAATCCATATAACTAAGGCTACTATAGCAATGATCATTCAGACATCTACTGTTATGGTAAGTTTCCTTACACAAATGTAATGTCTGAATGTATGCTGTTCAAGAGCTCAGTAGTTCAGGTGACAGTGGCTGTGGTTGAATGATCATTATTGTGATGACCGTGCCCTGGCCCAGCAATCAAGGAGCCTCAATCCTCACCACTAACACCAGGGAGGTTGTCTCCTAGAAGAGAGGAAAGGATAACTAATACACACAGTAAAGCACAATTTCCCTTAAATGCACACAGAGATCACAGTCAGTCTGGGGCTGGTTTCTCCCTTGCTCACCAGGTCCCCAATAAGACTCCCCACTGGCACAGCTATAGGGTCCAGGTCTCAGCCTAGCTGGGCAAGCTAAAACCTCCAGTACCCTCTCTGTCCAACCAGTGGTTCGTGTCCCTGCCCAAGTAGCTGACCCTCACACACACACACATACACACACACACACACACACACACACACACTTTGAGATAAGTATTTATACAACTTCACAGACACTCCTGGGAAAGGCTGACACAGATTCTCCAGGTGTGCCCCTTTACCCAGACCATACGGTAGTAATCCCTGCCACCACCCAGCTAATAATATCAGCTACTAAAAGGCCCTTAAATGGGTGTCCAATTATTACTGTGTAATATTATTATCCAATGGTAATGTGACTATTCAGTCTAGGCTTATTGGAAGAGCTTAGACAGGAAACTCTGTAAATATATAATGTACGCTAAAGCATAATTTATCTCTACATAAACCAGCCACAGGTAGAAGGTTTTAAAAATATTTAATAATAAATAATTAAAACATAAGACAAAACTACTACACCACAGAGATATCTAAGAGTTCAGAAATCACACAGAAACTTAAAATAATACAGTAGGGCAGGTCTGATTTCAAAGAAAAATACCTAATTAACCTTTACTAGCTTTAACTATTCCTACAAGAAATCACAGTGCTAGAAACTTACATGTGAGCTTAGGCACAGTGCTGAGTTAGATATCCAAGATCAAAATGCCCCCCTAGTTTCTTGTGAGAAATAGTATTTAAACATTACTAACAAACATGTCTGCTGGGTCCCTCCCAAATGACATCATGTTGACACTTAGGTTTTCCCAGGCAAACAAACTGCATTATTTAGCAATCTAACACCTGCTCAGAAACTTACAACAATAAAAGGCATTTCACATATACACTCTAGCAGAAACCAGAGCAATAAAGCACCTTCCTCATGTAACTTCTGGTCATAAACTTTAGCCTTAAAACAATGGGCATGAAACCTTCATCCAGACGCAATGGAGCCGAATTCTAACATGAAAGGGTCACAACATGCTTCACTGGGCCAGTAGAGTGCAATGTTGTCACATATTTTGCATTTCCACATTTCACAGTATTCTTTTACACTCAAGAAAACATTCCTGTTTTTTACATTTATTTACAAATGCCAGAATTATATATCAAATTTTTGACTAGGCTGGCAGCCTTCGCCCCTCTCTCCCCAATCGTCACATCTCTTCCCCCCCAGGGAACTCAAGCAAGTTTTTCAAGTGCCCCTTGAGAAACATCGCTTAAGAGTGTCAGGTCTGTCTGGGCGTACCTCACCCCATTCCCTGTCTTGAGAGCCCATCTGCATTGGCATTGCTACTCCCACTGCTGACATATCATATGCTTGCAACCCCAGACTCCATCTTAACAACTTGGCATTTTGCTGACTGGCTCTGTTTAACCATGTTAGAGGGTTGTGATGTGTCATCACAGTGGATTTTCTTCCATACAGATAAGGCTGAAGTTTTTGTAGTGCCCACACTATGGCTAGACATTCCTTTTCTACTGTTGCATAGCATTCCTCCCTGGGTTGGAGCCTACGACTGAGATGAACCACTGGGTGCTCTTCTCCCTTTGAAGAAATCTGGCTAAGTACAGCCCCCACCCCATAGTTTGAAGCATCCACCTGCCAAACAAAGTCTTTGCTGTAGTCTGGACTGGCTAACACAGGGGGTCCTCCCAAAGCTTTTTTAAGCTTCTGAAATGCCTGCTCACATGCTGGGGTCCACACTACCTTATCTGGCCTGTTATTACTTGCCAGGTCTGTGAGGGGAGCAGCTATGGTACTGTAATTGGAAATGAACTTTCTGTAGTACCCTGCTGTCCACAACAATGCCCTCTCCTGCTTTTTGGTAACAGGTGCAGGCCATGACTGAATGGCTTCCTCTTTTGCAGGTTCTGGCTTTATCTCACCACTCCCCACTCTATGTCCTAGGTAGGAGACCTCTGCCATACCCACCTGACATTTGCTCAGCTTAATGGTCAACCCTGCCTGCTGTAGTCTGCCCAGCACCATGACATGCTGACATGCTGAAGGTGCTCTTGCCTGGAATGGCTGTAGATAGCAATATCATCCATGTAAGCAAGGGCAAACCCTCCTGCTCCTGCTAAGATATGATCTACCAGCCTCTGGAAAGTCACTGGGGCATTTTTCATCCCAAAGGGCATCTTTGTAAACTCATACAAGCCAAAAGGAGTCACAAAGGCTGACTTCTCTCTAGCACTGGGAGTCAAAGGCACCTGCCAGTAACCCTTGGTAAGATCAATGTTTGTAAGATACTTAGCCCCACCCAGCTGCTCTAGGGCCTCATCTTTCCTAGGCATGGGGTAAGCATCCGACTCTATGTGACTATTTAATTACCTGTAATCCACACAGATCCTGGTGCTGCCATCTTTCTTTGGCACCAACACCACTGGTGAGGCCCAGGGACTGTTGGACTCTTGAATCACTCCTAGTTCCAACTTCTTCTGTACCTCCTCCCTCAGAGTCTGTTTGACTCTCTCAGGCACCCTATAAGGGGCCTGCCTGATAGGCCTTTGGGATCCTGTATCCACTTGATGCTACACCAGGTGGGTGCTCCCTGGTTTCCCGGTGAAAATGCCCCCAAATTCTTGCAACACTGCTTGGATTTCTCGAACCTGGGTAGGAGATAGCTGCTGGGACATTGCTACCCCTTTCACTGAGGTGTCAGCCCGAGCCTTACTGAGGAGATCAGTCACAAGATCTGTCTCAGACTCCTCCTGCAATCTACTGCAAATGCTCAGCACAAGGGCCTCCCTATCATGGTAAGGTTTCATCATGTTATCATGGTATAATTTGTGACCCTGCCTTCTGTCTAGCAGTTCCACCATGTAATTAACATCACTTACCTTTCTTACCACATTGTAGGGTCCCTCACAAGCTGCTTGCAACTTGTTGTGTCTGACAGGAATGAGAACCATCACCAGCTGCCCTACAGCATACTCTCTAGCTCGAGCATTCCTGTAATACCACACCTTTTTATGTTGTTAGGCTTCTGCCAAGTTCTCTTGAGCCAGGCCCATGAGTTCCCTAAGCCTTGTCCTGAGGTTCAGGACATATGCCACAACAGACTCCTTGTGAGACTCACACTCACCTTCCCACTCATCTCAAATTAAATCTAGAGGTCGCCTCACCCTGTACCCATACAGCAACTCAAAGGGTGAAAAACCTGTGGATTCCTGGGGAACCTGTCTGTAAGCAAACAACAGAAGGGGCAAATATTTGTCCCACTCCCTCTTAAACTGATCTGCAAATGCCCATTGCATGGACTTGATTGTAGAGTTTAACCTCTCAACAAGACCATTAGTCTGGAAATGGTAGGGGGTGGTCTTCATGTGCTTCACCCCACAGGACCTCCACAGACAAGCCAGCAGGACTGACATAAAATTGGCACCTCTGTCAGACAGTATTTCCTTTGGGAAACCTACCCTGCTGAAAATCACTATCAAAGCATTTGCCACCTTCTCGGCCTCAATGGAGGACAAAGCCACTGCCTCAGGGTATCGTGTAGCTTAATCTACAATCACTAGAATATACTTTTTCCCTGTGGAACTTGGGGTACTCAGAGCACCCACAATATCCATAGCTACCCTCTGAAATGGCTCCTCAATCACAGGCAAATGCATCAAAGGAGCTCTCACCTTGTCTCCTGCCTTGCCTACCTTTTGGCACTGCTCACAGGTCCTGCAGTACCCTGTTGCATCTCTGGAAATTCCAGGCCACTAGAAGTTTTGCATAATATGCCTCTTTGTACGTTTTATGCCCACATGACCTGCAAAGGGAATATCATGGGCTATGGCTAGAAGCGCCAGATGGTAAGCTCTAGGCACTACCAATCGCTGTACTCTCTCATCCTCTAGCCCTCCCTCAGGGGTCCACTCTCTGTATAGTAACCCTTTGTCCCAGTATACAGATTCCACTTCCCTTGAGGATCAGGTGCCTCCCTAGCTACCTGCCTCAGGCCTTGCAATGTAGGGTCTGAAAGCTGAGCCTGTCTCAACTCCTTTCTTGTAACCCTTTCCAGCTCCCCTTCCACAGGACGTCTGGCATTCTCTGACAGTGGTGCCTCACTGTTAGCCTTGGTACTACTACTCACCTCTACCTTTGCAGTTACCATGTCCAAGGGAACATCAGTACCCACAAGCAGCTGTGGCTCACATTCAGTCTCACTGCTTACAGCATAGCTCACTCCCTGAAGTAACCACCTCAGCAGTCCTGGCTGAAGTATGCAGTCTGTCTGGGTCTCCCCCAGGCTGCCAGACCCACATGCTTGTCTCCTAGCCTCACTGCATGTAATTGCATAAGTACACAGTACTGCCTCGTCCAAATCCTTCCCTCTCAGGACATCTGCAGGATGGTAATTCCATACTCCTGTTGTCTCAAGACAACCCACTGTTGGCATTTTGTCTTTCCCATTTACTGCTCCCTCACCTTTGGTACCCCATCTTGCCTCCGTAGACATCTGTATGCCACATGGCCCCATTGGTTGCATTCAAAACATTTAACCCTAGCTCCTGGACGTGTACCTGGACTAGTGGCTTCCCCTGCTACTGGCGGATTCTGTTGGAGCAATCTGTGCTGCCCACCATGGGTTCCTTTAGTCCCATGAGCAGTACTGAGGGTCCCTTTCCTGTGTAGGGCTGCCCTGCTTGCTAGGTATAGGTCTCCCTTCTTCCCCAACTCCTCTGAAGTAGCACACTGTCTATCAGCTAACCAGATCCTCATGTCCTCAGGCAAAGTGCTAAGGCCTTGTTCCCTTACCAAAAGGTCTGCCAGCCCTTCAGAAGTGGTGACCTGACATCCACTCACCCAGCTATGAAAGTATGTGCTCAGTTCAACAACATATTCACATACATTTTCATCTGCCTTGTGTCTGTGCTCAAGAAACTTTTTCCTATACATTTCAGGTGTTAGCTTAAAACATTCCAACAAGTGTCTTTTTACAGCAGTATAATCAAAACAGTCAGTGTCATGCATTTTTGCTAAAGAAGTTACAGCTTTACCATGGAGTAAGGGGGTCAGGAACCGTACCCAGAGTCTTTGGTCAACTTCATACTGTTTACATACCCACTCAAACATATGAATGAAGCTATCAAAATTATCCCCCTTTTTAAACTGTGGAAGAAATTTACTGACCATTTGTGCTTCTGGGGTCCAGTTACTCCCTTCCCCATTACCTCCATGACTCTGGAGAAGAGTCAGCATTTCCCTCTCATGCTTTCTCTGCCATTCCTGTTCTTCAGCTTCTAGGCTCCTTATTCTCTCAGCTGCTTCTAGTTCCATACGCCTGGCCTCCAACTCAAGTCTCTTCAGCTCCAGCTGGATCTTTAAGTCCACTGGAGAAAGGTTGAGCTGTCCATTCTCTGAGGATATTGTATCTCCACTGTCAGTCTGATTGTCCTCCAAGCTGCTGTTCTCTGATGCAGCTGTAAACAAGGCTGCAATCAGGTCTGCCGTAGTCAGGTTTCCATGCACCAGCCCCCTAGCCTGGCACATCTCCGCCAGCTGGCTCCTTGTCAGCTTTCCATACTCCTCTGCTGACATGCTGCCTGCTCACCCTGACTAACACTAAGCTAACAAAAGAAATAAAACAATTGCGATCTGAAATCTGAGTATACACAATGTGGCTGTTTTAGAGTACAAAATACTTTTAGAGATCACTGTACATAAGCTACAGGAGTTCGCTCTACCCCAAACCACTACAAGCCAATTAGTATGTGAAGTAGATCCCACCACTGCCAAACACTTGTGATGACCATGCCCTGGCCTAGCAATCAAGGAGCCTCAATCCTCACCACTAACACCAGGGAGGTTGTCTCATAGAAGAGAGGAAAGGATAACTAATACACACAGTAAAGTACAATTTCCCTTAAGTGCACACAGAGATCACAGTCAGTCTGGGGCTGGTTGTTCCCTTGCTCACCAGGTCCCCAGTAAGACTCCCCTCTGGCACAGCTATAGGGTCCAGGTCTCAGCCTAGCTGGGCAAGCTAAAACCTCTAGTACACTCTCTGTCCAACCAGTGCTTTGTGTCCCTGCCCAAGTAGCTGACACAACACACACACACTTTGAGATAAGTATTTATACAACTTCACAGACACTCCTGGAAAAGGCTGACACAGATTCTCCAGCTGTGCCCCTTTACCTAGACCATATGGTAGTAATCCCTGCCACCACCCAGCTAATAATATCAGCTACTAAAAGGCCCATAAAAGGGTGTCCAATTATTACTGTGCAATATTATTGTTATTATCCGATGATAATGTGACTATTCACTCTAGGCTTATTGGAAGGGCCTAGACAGTAAACTCTATAAATATATAATGTACTATAAAGCATAATTTATCTCTACATAAACCAGCCACAGGTATAAGGTTTTAAAAATATTTAATAATAAATAATTAAAACACAAGACAAAACTACTACACCACAAAGATATCTAAGAGTTCAGAAATCACACAGAAACTTAAAATAATACAGTAGGACAGGTCTGAATTCGAAGAAAAATACCTAATTAAACTTTACCAGCTTTAACTATTCCTACAAGAAATCACAGTGCTAGAAATTTACATGTGAGCTTAGGCAGAGTGCTGAGTTAGATATCCAAGATCAAAATGCCCCCCTAGTCTCTTGTGAGAAATAGTATTTAAACATTACTAACAAACATGTCTGCTGGGTCCCTCCCAAATTACATCATGTTGACACTTAGGATTTCCCAGGCAAACAAACTGCATTATTTAGCAATCTAACACCTGCTCAGAAATGTAATACAATAAAAGGCATTTCACATATACACTCTTGCAGAAACCAGAGCAATAAAGCACCTTCCATATGTAAATTCTGGTAATAAACTTTAGCCTTAAAACAATGGGCATGAAACCTTCATCCAGATGCACTGGAGCCGAATTCTAACATGAAAGGGTCACAACATGCTTCACTGGGCCAGTAGAGTGCAATGTTGTCACATATTTTGCAGTTCCACATTTCACAGTATTCTTTTACACTCAAGAAATCATGCCTGTATTTTACATTTATTTACAAATGCCAGAATTATATATCAAATTCTATTTGACTAGGCTGGCAGCCTTCGCCCATTTCTCCCCAATCTTCACAGTTATTGCTATTTGTGGTGATAATCCTTGAAACCATAGTGGACACTGGGGATGAAGTAATCACATTAAAAAATAGCCATTTATGAAATGCTAGCAGTGCATCTTCAGATTTCATTTGTAGGTATCAACAAACAAAAATGAAGCCCCAGGCATGAGAGGAGTATGATGACCTGTTTCAATCATATGTTTATTCAAGAAGGTGAGGGCTCAGGCTATTTTAAACAGGGGTGGAGAAATGCTGACCGTGGCAGGGAACACTGTCAAGAGGTGCACGGAATACTTTGCAGGGAACACTGTCATGAGGTGGACGGAACACTTTGCAGGGAACACTGTCAAGAGGTGGACGGAATACTTTGAGTAATGCCTGTATCCAGTGGACATGCCCCCCTGCTTTCCTGTAAAATGCTCCTCTAAAATAGCACTGCTAGAAGCACATGGTGATATTAGATTAATTTCTGTTAATGAGGTCACTGTGTTGATTAAACATTTGTACAATGGCAAGACGGCAACAGCAGAAGGGTTCAGCTGGAAATGCTAAAGATGCTGGATATCATTGGGGTTTCATAGTTTAAGATAGTATCTTATGGCTGGGGTAATGGTCCTCATTTTCAGAAAAAAACTAGAAAAGGAGGGTGTGTTACAGATAAGGAACTAGACTCCTTGGTGCCTCTGGAAAGGCTTGTGTTTAAGATTCTGGAAAAAGAGACTTTGTCCAATAGTTCAGCCTCTAATTCAGGAGGAACAGTGTTGATTCCATTTTAAACATGGAGAAACATAATCAACTCTTTGACCCTCTGCAGATTGTAAAGGTGTCATGGGGATTATGTATAGGTGTGTTGACTGGGCAGTTCTGTGTATTTCTTAGCTGACTTGGAGAAGGCATATGACGACATACCCCAGCATATCTTGCT
Organism: Protopterus annectens; assembly: GCF_019279795.1. Taxonomy (NCBI): domain Eukaryota; kingdom Metazoa; phylum Chordata; order Ceratodontiformes; family Protopteridae; genus Protopterus; species Protopterus annectens. Next base: position 4,940,434 of record NC_056727.1, on the reverse strand, counting down.
GATAGTGCTACAGCAGTACAGGGTCCAAGGGCCACTGCTGCATGCCATTTAGAGGTTAGAGATTAGGTACAAACCTGTATGTCACCCGGTGGATAGCCAACTGGCTCACAGATAGGACTCAGGAAGTTAGAATTGGGGAGTCCACCTCTACAAAGAGACCAATCACAAGTGGAGTCCATCAGGGATCAGTCCTTGGGCTGCTCCTTTTTGACATTTGCTTCTCAGAATGCAAAGCCAGTGACAGTGGTCTCTGGCTGGCTATATTTGCAGGTTATTGCAAATTAGGGGCTGTCATTGAATCTCATACTGACACAAATGTTCTACAGGAGGGGCTGACACAGACAAACAACTGGTGTCAGAGCCATGGACTAAAACTAAATGGCAAGAAATGCATAATAGTATCCTTTGGGAAGTCATCCATCCTTCTGTCATACTGACAACTCACCATTTAGAGCAGATCCAGTACTCAGGGACTTAGGGACACACATAGTAATCCAGCCTTTGGTCATCACGTGTCTACAGTGGTGAGGAAATCATTCTATGTTGTGCAACTTATAAACAAAGGTATGATATCCAAGTCCAAGGAAGTCATTGTTCCATTGTATTCAGCATTCATTAGACCTATCATTGAATACAATGCTCCCTTTGGTATGTACCTAACCAGGCATATCCAACAATTGGAACGTCCACAGAAGTTCCTCAGTAAAAGAATACAGGGCATAAGTAATATGTCCTGTGCAGACCAGCTCAAGGTCCTATCCCTGTACTCTGTCTCCTACAGGCTTTTGGGGGAGCTCTATGCCTGGCATACAGGGCATTGTCAGACCCCACTCTGATGGACCTCCTGCATATCCACAAATCAAACAGCAACAGAATTATGTGTTCTAAAGATTTAAATCTTGTCTGTGATATAAATAGGACCTGCTGGAGAGATAGGTATGTATCCCAGAGACTACCGCAGCTATGAAACAGGCTCCCCTTCCATGTGAAGCAGAGTTCCTTCCTAACCCAATTCAAGTGCAACTTGAACAATTGGATGGGAAACCGGAAATTCATCCCTAGTTTGGCAGTTATGTTCATAGATTCATAGGTAAGTACTAGGCTATTGGCCCTAGGGCCTATGTAAGTCTAGCCAAAAAGGTACCCCGGCTCTCGCCACCAAAGAAAATTATTTTCCTGTGCCCTTGTCGAGCAGAGCCACAGAAGTGATCCCTGGGGTGAATTTCCTATTTCCCATCCAATCATCTTGAAGAGTGCTAATGAGGAGCTTTGTTTGATATAGATAGGTAGTTTGTTCCAGAGTATGGGAAGTCGCTGGGACAGGAATCTATCCCTCCAGCATGTTCTGTTTATTGTGGTGACAAGGTTTAGGTCCCTAGAGCATGTAGCTCAGAGGTATTTGGATTTCTTTAAGTGGAGCATGTCCAACAGCTCTGAGTTTGACATAGCTTTGTATGTTAGGCAGAGATCACCTCTGAATAGACGATGTGCAATGAGTAAAGCTGGAGTTTTTTGAGACAGTCTGCATAGGGCATCTGTTTGAGGCCAGTAATCCTCTTTGTGAGGTATTTCTGTGGCCTTTCCAGTTGTTGTAGATGTCTTGTGAGGTACATGCCAAAAGGGGAGTTGTACTCTATAATGGGTCTAATGAGTGACAATTAAAGGGGAACAATGACCTCTTTTTTCCTGGATGAGAAACCTTTTGTGATAAGGTGTGCCACGTAGAAGGATTTCCTGACTACTGTGGCGATGTGATTATCAAAGCAGAGACTACTGTCCACCTGTGTCCCAAGGTCTCTTATCACACTTTCAGTGTTAAGTAGACTACCGCCTATGTGGTAGTTCATAGTTACAGAGTTTTTACCAAAGGGGATAACAGTGCACTTTTTGGCATTGAGCTTGAGGCCATGGCTTTGACACCAGGCATCTGTCTCAGTGAGGCCCTTTTGTAGGATGTCCACATCATTAGTAATTTCAATTATGGCTCCTAGTTTGCAGTCATCTGCGAACTTTGTTAGCCAAAGACCTTCTGTGATAGCCTGTACTTCAGAGAAGTAGATACCAAACAAGAGGGGACCCAGGACTGAACCCTGTGGTACTCCACTTGTCACTGGTCTGAAGTTGGATTTGAAGTGTGCTACTTTCACAGAGTGGGTTCGGTCAATGAGCCATTTGGCAACCCATCTTGTGACATAGGGATTCATACCTAGTTTAGTGAGTTTATCTATAATTCCAGAGTGGGGGATGGTGTTGAAAGCCTCTGCGAGATCTAGATAGGCTGTGTGAACCTCCTTACCCTCTTCTACGGCTTTGGTGACTGCTTCAAAGAAGTCTATCAGGTTTAGAAGACATGATCTGCCTTTTACAAACCTGAACTGGGTGGAGTCCAGAGTTTGGAAATTACCAATGTCTTTGTTTATAAATTCCATGATGATACGTTCCATGGCCTTGCAGACCAGGCTTGTCAGGCTAATGGGATGGTAGTTCCCAGTGTCCGTGGTGGCTCCCCCTTTGTGGAGTGGGATAACCATTGCCGTGTGCCGTTTAGTGGGTACAAAGCCTGAGGTGAGGCTATGATTGAATATGGTACTTAGGTAGGGTGCCAGTTCGTTCTGTAGTTTGTGTAGAACGCAGCCTGGAATGTTGTCAGGTCCCATGGATGCTGTTTTCTTGGCTTTGGAGAGTGTGGTTTTTACCTGTGCAGCCGTAATTACAGGAAATTTGCATTCTTTCAGTATAGAGATGGGCCCTTTAGGGGGTGAGAGGGGGGTAAAGTTAGCACTGAACCTATCTGTCAGGGTGTTGGCAATATCAGTTGGTTCTGTATATTTAGTGCCATTGTGCTGTAACTCAGGGCAGATCTGAGTGTTGCCATTGAGATTCTTGACATAGCTATAGAATGCTTTATGGTTGTCTTTAGAATCAGTGGTGATGTTGTTCTCTCTAATGGACACAGGTAACCTTTAAATGGTTCATCTCCCAGGTCCGTGCTTACACTTATCTAGGGTAGCAGAACTTGTCAGAGATTTGGGATGCATGGCTAGGCTTAAAAGGGCCCTTGTGGTCATTAGCCTAGTAAACAGCTATGAACCTTTAAACTTATTTGGTCCATGTACTTGAGGAATGTGAGCTCTGTGTATATTCTCAGTGTTGATTTACTATGGGTACAGAGTGTGTCAAGGATATACCTTCTGACCATTCCTGTTTTAATATTCAAGAACAGGATGTCAAGGTTCAGCTAAATTCTGGAGAGTATAGTTTTTAGGGAAGTGAAGGATGCATCTGTGTTACTTGCAGATGATTTTTTTTTCTTTTTAGCATCAAGTGAATATAATGTCCAAAATTCACTGAATCATAGCTGATCACAGGGTCATGGTGCTCTCCCAAAAAAGAAGAGAGTTTCCTCTGAAGATGTAGAGAGACAGCAGTTTTCCTGTTGAAGAGTTCATCTTGAGATCTTGTTTGTGAGTGAGCATTGAAAGGACAGAGGCTTTGGCCAGTAGTTAAAAGCACAGTGCAGGTACTTCTTTGAAGATAGTCTTGGCCTTCTTCCTCTCACAGCAGATGTTCAATATTTTGGTTGAAGATGTGTTTGGCATCCATTTCTTCATGAGAATTTTAAGTTTTTCTTGATGGAACTGAAATATACAGGATAGTATTTGGGCATTAGATCATATAATTTTATGGCATAAACACCACCAGAGAGTGATCTGCCAGGTGTCATTAAAGTCTAATTGCACTAAACATTAGGCATTAGACAATAAAGTAACAAAACATTGTGCTACAAAGACTTGTCTATAATATTATGACATTATGAAAAAACATGACATAGTAGCCAATAGAACGATTCAAGGAATTTGTTGTAGTGGTACAGTATAGCAGTAACCCATGGCTGGGTATGGGAAATGCTGGATTTACCCACGGTTGGCGTGGGTTACCCGAGTGACCAAACAAAACCAACTGTGGGTAAAAACAGTATTAGCCCCACCCAGCCATGGGTTATTCCTATCATACAATGACATTATTTAAGAAAAAAAACTTTTCTTAAATAATGGAAGTTGCTTAAATAATGGAAGCTTGCAATACTGCTCTGACTATTGTTTTAAAACGTACCGAATGGTACTTCTATTTCTATGGCGTGTTCTGATTGTAGATCCACTGTTTAGTTGGTTAATGCTCTATGCGTATTGGTTGTACTGCATAAGTTACTGTTTTTGTGCATCGCAAAGCTTTTTGGGGCTAGGTTGTGTTGCTCCTGTCCCTTAAAAGCGTTATCGAATGTAGCGCATTGGTTGTACTGCATAAGTTACTGTTTTTGGGCATCGCAAAGCTTTTTGGGGTTAGGTTGTGTTGCTCCTGTCCCTTGTAACCGCTATTGAATATAGCGCGACATTGTCCTTTTACTTATATTCCCTTTAAACTGCTACTGAACGTAGCGCGACATTGCCCTTCTACCTATATGCACGCTGTGCGAGGATTCTACCGCACAGAATATGGTGTTTGGTTCCTAATAGGGTTTCCCTTATTTAAATGACCACGATCTGCTTCTGGGTACGTTATTTGTGTAATGCTTCACGGTACTGCTGAGGCTACTTTCCGACATTGTTTTACCCATGTATAATATGTTTTGCTACTAACTAGCACTGGTGCAACACGCCAGCTCCACGTGTTTGTATTACCTCTTAAACGCCTGGTTGGTCGCAGATGTAAGCGCCCTAGGATTATTACATTATCCCACAAACGTCAATTACATTAGTTTCTGGGACTGCTTAATGATATTTCACGCTTGTATATAATATTAGTGACTAGTTTAATTGTTAAATACTCACAACAGCATTTTACATACTGCAGAAACATTGATTCTTGAATCCCCACAAGTACACTTTATAGTGCTATAGTGCTCTTGTTTTATTGATAGGTTTATGTAAATTAAATAATTACAATACTTTCTAACAAACTACAGAAATATTTGTTTAAATTGCATAATTATGCTCTAACTGCTGCAGGACTCTTGAATAGTTCTTGAGTCTCCTGAATTTTGTATATTTCCTGATGAAACTGCTCCTTGTTTTACATGGTCATTTATTTAGTTTAAATATCTATTTTAATGCCAGTTGCTCACTCGTTTGCAAGGCATACCTGTTGAGTTTTAGATATGTTTTATTCATTTAATTGAAAGCTATGGACCTTGTTATTCTATTACTGTTTGCTTTACTGACTGTACTGTGATTTTTAGCTTCTTCTTTTGTCTACTACGATTTAGATATTAAGGTGTTGTTACTATTACATTGTTACTAACCCTTCTCATCTCTCCCTCTTATCTCCAGTTTTTTTTTTTGCCCTATATTTTCTCTTGGGACCTCGCCTGGGTGGGCACATACATTCAACAAAGGCCACCTACTCCATATATATTTTATCTAAGAGACATACTGCTCTGCTGCATCCTTTCCCTATTTTGGAACTTGGAAGAGTGTCTCCCAGAGGACACTGCGAAAGTATGTACATCTGTTGTCTCTTGGGCTCCTACCATTGTAACTCCTGCTTGTTAACATTGTAAGCTATCTCCCTGCCAGGACAGCTAGCAGCCTAAACACCTTCCATTCCCTTTCCCATCTTTATCTGAGTTCTGTCCCTGCTTCTCCATATTCCATCCTATCTAGTCCTAAGACCTTCCTAGTTGCTCAAGTGCACTTCTGCATTTGGCCACTAGAGGGTGTCCCCCCACTTTACTTTACTTTGTTTCTTTTTCTTCACTCATTTCTTGCTTTTCTCTTCTATTAATTGCTACCCTCACTTTCTCATTCATACTCTTGCCCACTTCACCTATTTAATTATAAAAACCTTACTTACCCAGCTACAACTTACTCTCCTGTATCCTATGCTCTACTGATTGACTCTCGATCCTCTCCTGGTTTCTTCCCGCTCCGTTCGCCCTTTGGGCTCACTCCCCTACCCTGCCCCCAAATTCCACCCGCCCCCAGTACCTCTACCTATATCCCTCCAGTTTCCACACCCACTTCCTCCCTCCACCAATCAGCCCTCTACACCTTAGACACACCCCAACAGCCTATTATCCAATTTGTAACCACTCCCTCAGCTAATACATACATTCTTCTCATTCTAAACACTCCTCCACTCAACTACCTCTCCCTCCAGCTCCACACTTACTACTACCTATCCTACCCATCCTTACAAAGCTTTTTCTCCATCCCCCTGCACAATTACTTTACAACATATATAAGACATCTATAACACTTAACACAAAGCAGCCTTATCAACATGCCTTTAAATCCTTCATCTATTTGTATCCTTCTTTTACTATCTCTTAAACTATCATACCTTTATTACCTCACCCAACCCCATACTTCATACCATACACAATGTTTTCATACAACCAACCATTTGAACTCCCCTCTCTCACACTTGCACTCTCCTATCTCTCCCCATCTTTACCCAATAACACAGCTCCTCACCTTCTCATTCAAAGTTTTCTCCTCTCAGAAAAACTCTCTCCCCATAGCAACCAAACACCCCATAATCATTACAACCGACCCAAATCTTTGTTTTACTCTACTCAATCATCTTTTGAACCCAATCTTTCACCTCATTTCCAGTCTTTTATCTGGTGATATACATCCCAACCCTGGCCCCTCCTCCTTTTCCTCCTCACACAAGCCTATATACTTTACCTCTCTAAACTCCCAAAGCATAATGAATAAAGTCCCAACCCTCCATGCATGGCTTATGCATAATAAACCTGACATACTATCTATTTCAGAAACATGGTTAAATCCCTCTATAAAAGATTCTGAAATTACTCCACCCAGCTACTCTATCATTAGAAAAGACAGGACCCAAAGAAAAGGTGGCGGTGGTGTCCTCCTATATTGCTCTTCCTTGCTAGTTACCCCCTACGACAAACCCACTCCTACATTTAACAACGCAGAAGTACTCCTCACTCTCCTACAAGTTAATAAGCACAAACACATATGCCTTGCATCTATCTACATTCCCCCAGGGGACAATATTTCCACACTTGAAAATATCCTCTCTTGGCTCTCTGACAATATTAGCAATGAAACCATACTCTTAGGAGATGTAAATATTAACTGGGCCTCCATCCAGTCCCTAACAACTCCTCTTAACATCAACCTATATAACTTTACCCAACTAATCAATACCATAACACACCCATCAAAAGACCCCTCCTGTGGCACCATCCTTGACTAGATTCTAGTATCACATCCCCACTATTTCTCAGATTGCGGTACTCTTCCTGACCCTCTTAGTGATCATCTGCCTACTTTTACTCATCGACTCCTCTGTATCTCATACCGTTCCCACAACTACATTACTACTCGTAACGACAAAAGCTTCAACCCATCAATCTTTGTAGATTCCTTGAAAGCAATTAATTGGAACAATCTAAAGACACTTCCATTAGAAGAAGCAGTTGCTCACTTTAACTCCACTTTCTTAAGAATACTTGATTCCCATGCCCCTCTAAGAACAAAAAGAATCAAAACAAATTCAGCCCCCTGGCTAACCAAAACCACACTATCAACTATGCGCCTTAGAGACAAAGCCTGGGGACTCTATCTGAGAACTAAGACCCCAGAACATCATATTGCATTCAAAACCCTTCAAATAAAGTAAAAAGCTAATAACCTCAGATAGACAAAAATACTTCTTCACACTCCAAAACAATAATAAAACCAACCCTCAAAGAGTTTGGAAGGGGATATCCACCCTCCTTAACCCCAGCAAACCTCATACCCCAACCCCAGACCCAAACAGTCCCGACTTAGATTTAGCTACAGTTTAACTTCTTTTCATCGACTCCATTAGCAAACTCACCTCCTCCTTCACATGCCCCACCTCACTATCTAATACACCCCCTCCCTCTCCCACCCACAACCCTATCCCCAATTCCACCTCACACTGCCTATCTTCCACCTTATCCACTACTCCAACTGCTTCATCATTCTCACCCCCCTCAAACTCTCTCTCTCCACATTCCTCTCTATTCTCACTAAAACCTACACCCACTTCCACTATAAAGAAACTTCTTCAGAAACTGAAGCCTTGCACTAATGCCCCTGACACCATTCCCTCCTACTTCCTAAGCATAGCTGCAGATGCTATTGCTTATCCCATCAGCATTCTCATCAACCGCTCTATTCATGAATGCACTGTGCCCCAACTGTGGAAGCAAGCATTCATCATCCCTCTACACAAAGGAGGCAACAATTGTAGCATCAACAACTTTCATCCTATTGCTATCCTGTCCCCTATTTCTAAACTTCTGGAAAAGTGTGTCCACCTTCAACTCTTGCCACATCTCTTAGACAACAACCTTATAACTCCTGCACAGCATGGATTCAGGCCAAACCACAGCACTATGACAGCCCTCTTATCCTTCCTTGAGACTGTTAACACAGCATGTGATTCTGGCCACATTGTCTCTACCCTACTACTTGACCTCTCCAAGGCCTTCGACACTATCTCACACAATCTGCTCTTAACCAGACTGTCAGAACTTAACCTCTCTCCTTCTTCCATAAATTGGTTCTCTAGCTATCTATCAAATAGAAACCAAGCTGTAATATGGAAGAAGGCCACTTCCCCTTTCCTTAGTACCCCCACTGGAGTTCCTCAAGGATCTATTCTTGGTCCCCTCCTCTTTAATATATTTATAAACGATTTCCACAAATCAATTCCTTTCGCAAACATCATCCAATATGCAGATGATTCTACCATTATCTGCTCTGCCACCTCCTCCTCTCAGCTCCAAACACTTACCCAGGAAGCTTTTTCAATTACCGAACAGTGGATGAAAATAAATCACTTGGCACTCAATGCCTCCAAAACAAAACTTATGGTATTTACCCCCTTCAAATCCACTTCCTTTAATATAAACTCTTTCTCAATTACCAGCCAAAATAACTTACCCCTTGAACTAGTGACTGAAACTAAGCTACTAGGTGTACAAATTGATAATAGGCTTAGCTACAACTCCCATCTACAACTAAATATTAAAAAAACTCATCAAAAACTAGGTATGTTCTACCGTCAGAATCAGTACCTTACAAGCTCCTCCAAAATCACACTCGCTTCCTCTTTTCTCATCCCCTCCCTTCTCTATGGGGCCCCACTACTGACCAATCTTCAGTCCTCTCTAAAACCAGCTTTCCTCCTGCTATAATAAAATCGCCAAATTCAAATGGACACAGGTCCTCCACCCACCACTGTTCCTCTCCAAACCCTAAACTGGCTCGAACTACCTAATCATCTCACTTATATACAGCTGACTTTCGCTCACAAGCTCATTCTTAGTCCTTCTCTTTGTCCCTCCCTGTCTTCTGCCTTCAAAATGCACCTACCAAATAGAGTATTAAGGTCTAACAATCAAAACCTATTAGAAGTCCATAAACCATCTCATCCCCCAGGTAAACACTTACTATCCTTCAACCTTGCCCGCCTCTGGAACTCACTCCCACCATCCATTCGTACCACCTCTAACCGGTACACGTTAAAAAACTCTCTCCATACATACCTGATGTCCCAATGGGATTGCTCTTGCTCCCTCCCCTCATAAATTTATTATATCTCATCATCCTTTACACTTTTGATACATATCTCTACCTAACAAACCTAATGTTCCATCAGTATATCTACTCTGTAAGGTTATTTGATGTCTGCTTGAATAACTCCTCTAAATGTATATCACATTACTCTTTCTATTTTCTTACCTCTCATTTATCCTCATCATACTGTATTGATTTGAATGCTTTTGAATTGTGAGCTTAAATGTTTTATGTTTTACTCTGTACAATCTTTTTGTAATTTTTGTAATTTTTGTATGCACCTAATTTTGTCTGTATTGGAGCTTTTCTCCCCAGGACTCCATTGAAAACGGGTTCTTTTGGCCCAATGGACTATCCTGGTAAACCAACTGCAAATAAATAATAAATAAATAAATGTCTTTGTGTAACGATACTCTGGTGTTATTCCGCTTTTTTCTTTTGGTATCCTGGGGCTTTCTTGATGTACTAATCATGAGTATGGGACTTACGTTCTCACGCTTACGCAGTACATCAATGCTTTGGAAAGGAAACAACTGAGAAAGAAAGAAAGGAAGATTTCTGTTGCTTTTTTTTTTTTTTTTGTTAGTAAAAAAATTGAAGTTTGAAATCCAGACAGTTCAGAGGTAGGAGAGAGATAGGGCAGAAATACAAAGAGAACCAGGTACGTTTCTTTAGTTTTGCATAACGTACCTAATTTTCTTTGTATTTTTTCTGTCCCATCTGTCTTGTACCTCTGAACTGTCTGGATTTCAAAGTTTATTATTATTTTTTTTTTTAAACTCAAGAAAACTGGAAGGTTCCATAGCATATATTAATAGAAGAAAGTCTGGACGACCAGACTTTTTTCTTTTGGTATATGCTCAGTTTACAATGGGCACAGTGGTTGTTTTTGAATGTAAATATCCTTTCATTGTATAATATATATTTAACCACAGTTAATCAAAAGTTATTTTGAGGGATTACGTGAGCTCATTCTGTGAGTTTGTGGAACAAGCTTTTCCTCTGACATATGTCCAAAATTGCCTTTTCCATCAGATCTCACTCAAACTCAGGGGACAGTGCTTTCTGTGAGTTACAGTGATCTGAGATGTAGATACATTATGTGGTAGGGGTGTCAAGTGTTTACAGAGTACATGTTTAGGCAGTTATGATGTTTTAAGGAGGAACTTTTTGTACATTTTGTGTTCTGAGGGGTGTATTTTTAAAGTAGAACTGAGTGGTATCTGGTTGTGTTACAGTAATTTATTTTTGTAGTTGCTATTAACAGACCAGTGTTTACTCTGGTGAAAGAAATACCAGAAGCACTGCAAGGTCTTTCTGTACTTCAGACTGGTCAGACTGAAGTTCTACCTTCAGACAGGATCTCAGCACAACTGTTACCATAGCAATGATTGAACTCCTATATTACTTTACTTAGAATACTCTAAGCAAGAGTCATTACAGTAAACAGCAGAATTAACAGGACTTGATTAAATAAATACACTGTTTATCATTTAACTACTGCAAGTATATATTTTAATAATTATTTATAGTACTGTCCTCTTATGAATTAAACCCTCAGCATTTGTTCACTTTTCAGAAAAAACTATGTACTCCTTGCATGTTGTAAATGTTCAGGAAAGTATGTAATCTTCATTTCCTGTATTGATGTTATACTAGAAGAGCTGTATTTGCTGCTCATTGAGCTTGTGCCGCTGCCGAAAAGGCTCAACAGATTAGTCCACCTACCTGGTAATAAAATTAGCAAATAAATAATCAGTAATTAAAAAAAATGACCATTGAATGTTGAATGTGCGTAAATAGTCACTTTTGAAGTCTCTGTGTGGAGAGCTATAGTTTGAAAGTAGTGGTTAAGGCAAGTTAACTGTAGTACAGTTATTTTTCACATTTGTAATAATAGATGAACACTCATAACACTAGAGCGCATTTTAGAAATGTCAGTACATAACTATGTGTGACTTCAGTAGTTTTAACTGTGAGGAATAGTATACACCTACTTACAGACTTAGGACATTGAGTTGAAACTCCATAATGCCAGCAGATACCAAAATTTGTAAATGCCATGCTCCATAAATAAGCTCAAAAACTTCTTGAAACTGTGCAGGACAGCTGCATTTCTAGCTGACAGTAGCAGTCCATTCCAAAGTGTCAAAACCATGTCACTACTGGCTGACATCAAAGATTAAAACAATATTAATTTCATGAACTTTAATCATACTTTGACTTAGGAATGGGGTCCATTCCCATCATGCTGTTAGAACCCCAGAAGACATGGAGAAATTAAAAATGGCAGGTAGCCTTTTATTCTTCACAGTATTCCTATCCCACATCCATCTTTGCTATTCTTCACTTTGTTCATAATCGCACAATATCCTTATTATTTCTTCTACTCCTAATCCCACAAACATTCTTGTTATTCTTCAGTATACTTCTAATCCCACAGTAGTACTTGTTCTTCACTGTATCCTAATCCCTGCTATTTGTCGTACTCCTAAATTGTTAAATTTACTCCTTTCTGATGCATTCAAAGATGAATTTAAATTCAATGTTAAGCCTTGTATCTGTAACCAAAAAGTGGTAACAAGAATAACATAGTTCTTCTCGTATCAAATATTGTTTTGCTACCCAGTTATTTATGTGTGGCTATGTAAATGTCCAGTTGTTTACAACCTTTTTGGTATGTATGCCCCATATATAAAAAGGTATTTAATTTTATTTTTCTCCAGGAACATAATGGTTGATTTGTTTATATCAATGGCTGGCATATATCCTTAGTGCAAAGTGTAAAATTATACCTTGAATATTAGCCTGGTCATTTTCATTCATCTTCAGTTTGACACCATCAGTACATTTTGTGTAGTGAATTTCACTTGGAAAGTTCACATCACTATTACATAGTTTCCATGTTTATTTATTCATGTATATATATTCATTTATTTATTTATGTATATACTTTTTAATTTATTTACAGCAGTGCACTAATAATCCCCCAACCACAGTATGAATCAGCACCATACTGTCCTTCTTTAGCCAGTAATATTACTAATATTCATTCTCCAGGTCTTGTTATATAACCATTCTTTGGTCCGTTTAAAGATGGTGGCATTTATCCATTTCTTTTAAGACTAGTGGTGAAAAGGTTGAGACTAACGTATTGGATCACATAATGAATTCTGTAATAATGGTATTGAACTACTGTCCTGAAAACTTTTACCAATGGTTAGTGTTATTCTCCCAAAAATACAGACCATTGGTGATACTTGAAGTGCCTTTCCATTTTGCATGTTTTTACAGATCCACATAACCTCACACAGTAAGATCTTCCTGCATATCTAGAATTAAACATACCTCTCAACCTGGAAACATCAAAAATCTGGACAAAGGCCCATGAAAACTAAGTACAACTGGTCAAAAATCGGGAATCTAAATAACATAAAATCTGCACACATAATTATTTAACCCCACCCACTCCTATTGAATTATGGGATACCATCATGAAGAGTGAAGTCACTAAACAATAATAAATGATGTAAACATTTACATTTTAGACTTCACATCCCTCGGAAAATACATAATAATGCAAAACCTGTTGTTCTAGCAACTGAGCTTCCAGGAGCTATATTTAAAACCTGTCCCTATTTTTGTGATGAAAGCCTATCAGTAGACTGGCAATGTTATGTGCTTTTGCATTATACCATTGTAACAAGTATATAAAACAGCCAGTCCGCACCACTTTGCTTATACTTGTAGCACTATAAAACAAAGCTCTAGCCTATAAAATACAACATTTTGCAGCAATGTATTGAAGCAATTGCAAGCCAATAGTTTCTTCTTTTACTGTTTGGGTTGATTTAGTAGATAAACAGTTATAAAACTTATACAACCTGCTTTCTGCACAACAATAAACAAGTCAACATGCGCACTCCAAATTCAGAATAAAAACTTACATTAAAAGCAGGTAAGTGAGTGACCCATCACCAGACCAGTGTGACATTTTCTGATTAGTTCAACTGCTTTTTCACAAAATACCAATTCTATTTCATCCAGATTTAAATTTACTTAAGTTATATTGCACTGTTATAACTAGCCAGAAAAGCTCTAAGTAAAGTACTTGCAAAATGTCCCTGTGGTGTGGTGCGCTGTATGCTGTACTGCCAATAAGTGGAGAGTAAGAGTGACTTCACAGTGGCAGACACAGAGGTCCAAATGCGTTCAGTGACTTGAGCCAGCAGCCACATTAACACAGACACACATAACATAAATAACTGTTGCTATATTACTCAGGCAGAAAATACATAAACATTTATTGTTAATGATCTGAGTATAATACCAAGAAGGTTTGATACAAGGCTGAAAATTCTAACTTAAATAAACAAGATAATGTTGAGATGATCATTTGGATAAGCACAAACTCACTGGGACAGGTTTAGTGAATACTAGCACCAAAATCATGTTAAGTTTCATACCCATACATCGAACATTGTAACTCACCTTGTCTTGAGTTGTTCCTTTAGAGGTAGTGTTTTGGGTTGGAGGAGGTGTACAGGTGAGAAAAGAGGAGGGACACTGACTTTGTAAGTTACAAATTGTGTTTTTCACTAGGACTGGTAGTTAACTAGATGTAGAACAAAGAGAACAATTACCATAATGGTCTCACAACTATTGGTTGTGCTGGCCATTTTTTTTGTTTTCGCACCACTAGTTGTGCTGGCTGTTTTATTGTCTCTTGGGTAGCATACCATTTCATGTGAGTGGCTGGCACTGTTGGAAGTACAAACAATGTACCTGCAGGTGTTGAAGTTCACCTAGCCTAGCCATCTCAAAGCAAAAGCAAAATTTGTCTGCTATTTTTTTTTCATTTGTTTTCCCAAGAAGACATCTGATCTCTGTTTGGCATGGACCTTACTATGATGATGAAAGTTTCCAGAAATCCGCTCTTGTACGAAGGATGACATTCTTCATTGAAGAGCTGCCCAATAGATTTGTGAGGACCCCGAGTGAAAGTATGCTGAGTATTACCCTGTTTTATCCCTGATCATTATAACGCTCTTAACAGAGACACTCAAGGTGATTCTGTATCTGTTGTGCGTGCTACTAAAAATTGGGGGGGGGGCTGCTGTAATGGAATTTAGAATGAATAAGATTATTTTTTCACAATGTGAAAAACTACATGACACATGTTGCAGACTTTCCAGTCTTATTAAATGAAAAGTACAACTTCAGCAGCACCCTTTCAAATCAAAGCTTGTGGGGTAACGCTTGTCCATTTGGATAAGCATTACTGCACATGCTTTGATTTGTAACTGGGTGTGAGAAGACAATGGAATAGTATGTCTGTTGTAATGTGGTTACGATATATGTGCTAACTTTGCAAATTACCATTCTTGATTTGAGTCTAAGTAAGACAAGGTTCTGGTAACTAGCTGTGAAAGTGCTGCTCCTTAAACAGGTTTGCCAGCAGGAGCAAAATGTTTTCGGGGAAGGTTAACAGGGCAAGTACTTTGAGTTCAGCAGTCTAGTCTATTAGTGATGCATGGCTTCTTGGACCCTAGTTTGTAGTTTGTAGAAGCTTGCAAGAATTTCCAATTGTTCTTTTATTTTCCTTTTTTCAACCATCCATCTGTGTTGGGGCAGAACTCATCTTTCTCCATCTCCCAGTCCTACCACAATCTCCAAGCCATAATTTAAAATTGTAAATAAATAAAATCGGGAATTGAAGGGACCAATGGGAAATTCATGGCACCTTATTATTTTACCCAAAAAACTGGTAAATACCAAAGAATTCAGTACTGTTGAGAGGTGTAGAATTAATACTTTCTAGGACCTTTGATCAGTACTTAGGAGGCTGATAGTGTATAACTAGAGTGATTGTTCTTTTACCTTTCTGTGGATAGTGGCAGTCTTCCAAAATAATAATAAAATTTTCCCAAAGATGGTGCCCATTGAACAGTTGCTGTCTGGCAGATGGTACAGGGTGGCAAGGCTGTAAGATGTAGTTCCTGTGTTACAGGGTTTGATTCCATCAGCATTCATTTGCCTGCTGTGTGACCTTGGACAGGTTTCTTAACTAGACATTTCTTCCAGGTCACCTCAAAAAAGGGATTGTGCGTCCATTGGGCCTATCTGGTTAACAAATATATTATTATTATTGTTATTATTACAGTAATGTGCCAACATATTTCTGAATAGTTTCCACTCCTAATTTGGTATGCCATCTGTAGATTAGTGTGTGTGTGTGTGTACCTTTAAGAAGCTATCCAAGGGCTTGCACAAGTGTATAAATATTAAGCACGTACAAGTCTGACTGCCATTTTATAGTAAGCTGTTGAGGTGTAAGCATGTATGCATATAAGGTCTGTTAGTTAACTAGTTTGTTTGTATTTTATGATGCTGCTTTCCATCCTGATGTGTTTCTATGTATTAAAGCATCTAAACGAACTACCCCACCTGCTTGTCAGGGATGAGCGACTTGGTGTCAGAACTGGCATGTCTAAAAGGACATGGTGCCAGAAGGGATCCAGAGTTTATAGCCATGAGGCAACCAATTAGAAAGGAAAGAATGTAAAGGAGAGAGCCACCCCTACTGCACATATACTTCACAAAACAGGTCAGAAATGAATTTCAGTTATTAAAACTTGCTCAGCACTATTTCCTATTTGCAAAATATGAAATAAGGCATACAGAATGTTCTAAATGATATTTGCATAAACCAAGATGTCCAATACTAATAAAAATATTCAAATTACTATGGAAAATGTTTGAAAGAAAGTGTAAATTGCATAAAACTAATAAAATAAGAGGAAATGACCGCATTTTTCAATAAGTGCTTAGTGAATCTGTATTTTTCATATTAGTCAACAATATCTGAGTTATCAGAAGTGTATAAAGTGCTCGCATGTTTGTGCAGTATTACAGTAAAGATATTTCACAAAGTACAGACATATTTCACTAAGAACTGTATTTTGAAGAGTTTATTGTGCATTTGAATATTATTACAAGCTCACCAAACAATTTGTTCATATATAATTACAAGGGCCACATTTTTCAGTGTATGCACAAACACTTTGTGGGCATGGCAGAAGGATTTCGAAAACCCAGTGCACTTGTGTTTGACAGTAATATTGCAGAGAACTGGAGAGTGTTTGAGCAAGAGTACATTTTCATACAGGCTGCATTTTCTGATAAAGGTGACCGTACAAAGACATGTATTCTGTTTACTTTAAGTGGGTCATAAGCCATAGAAAGCGAACGTTTATTTGTGTATGCACCTGACATCTATACAGGAGAGGGGAAAACCCGTCATATTGTTGTACTGGCTGAGTCTAGGATGGACCCTGAGTGCTTAAAGAGTAAATTTAGAAAAATGTGTAACCCCCAGACAAATATTAGAGTGGAAAGGTACTTATTTTATACAAGGGATCAAACGCCTGGTGAAACTTTTGCAGCATATATAACTGACTTGAGAAATAAGGCTAAAACATGCAGATTTAGTGATTTAAGTGATGAGTTGATAAACGACAGATTTATGTGTGATGTTAAAAATGATGCTGTGAGAAAGATTTTGCTTTGTGACA
Source organism: Protopterus annectens (assembly GCF_019279795.1). Classification (NCBI taxonomy): domain Eukaryota; kingdom Metazoa; phylum Chordata; order Ceratodontiformes; family Protopteridae; genus Protopterus; species Protopterus annectens. Next base: position 4,923,273 of record NC_056727.1, on the reverse strand, counting down.
ATGATTTAACTTTGAATAAGCCATTGAGATTTGTCAGATATAGGAGCTCACAAAACATGTTGCCTATGCATCGAGAACTCTTACCCAAACTGAAATGCAGTATGCCCAGATCAAGAAAAGCACACATATATGCTTACAAATAAGAATAGCTCTAGAAGGCACAGTGATAAAGCTCATGTGGTTAAAAGAAACAGGCCCAAGCACATGGCAGTAGCTGTAGCCCCTGCAGCACCCACTGGTAAACCCCTGAACTTTCCAGCAAATTCCTGAGTTCACTAAAGCATAAGAGTTAGTCAGCCAACTCAAAGCTTGGGCACCCACCTAGTTTCATTGCCAACTGTCGTAATTGTGGTAGAAGTCATGAATCTAAAAGGGAAAAAATGTTTAGCTTTTGGTCAACGGGGCCACAAATGCAATAAATGGAATAATTTCAAAAGGTTTTCTAAATCAAAAGGCCCACATTCTTTTATTAAAGGGGAACATTTTAAGAAACGAGTTGATCAGTTAGAAAGCTGCAATCCTACTCTCTATGTTAATGGTGTGTCAGTGCTTCATGAAACAGTCACTGCAGTAGATGTTAGGGCAAAGAATGAAGTATTTTGTATTATTCAGATAAATGGCAAACCCATAGAGCTCAAAGTTGACACAGGTTCCAAGGGCAATGTTATGCGAACAAAAACATTTGCTAGAGTGTGTCATGGTGAAAGGCTTGATTTGGTAAGGTGTGCAAAGCCTATTGCTTATGGAGGTGAAGAAATTCAGACTGAAGGCTCAGTAGTGCTTTCATATTACTCTGCTGGAAGAAGCTACGACTTATGATTCTATTTGGTCAAGAGGCATGTCCAGTCATTATTAGGGCTCAGAGACAGTTTGAACATGGGACTGCTTTCATTTAATAAGGAAGTCCACCATGTTAGCCTAAAAGACCACTACTCTAATTTAACCCAGTACATTTTTCTACCTATGCTGATCTTTTTGAAGACAAACTAGGGAAGCTTCCACTTGTGTACTCCATGAAGAAGTCAGTCCAATTATCAGGCCAGCTCAAAAAGTTCCAGTATCCATGCAGGACAGAGTCAGTGCCAAGTTAGATAAAATGATGCAACAAGGTGTAATTTGTCCATTTGCAACTCCAACTGAATGGGTATCTTCCATGGTGGTAACTCATAAGAAAAGCTCAAATGACATCAGAATATGTATTGATCCATGAGATTTGAACAAAGCACTAAAAAGACATCATTATCCAGTGCACACAGTTGAAGAAGTCACAGCTTTGATGCCAAATGACACTGTTTTTTTCTGTCTTAGATGCAAGGAGTTCATTTTGGCAAATTTAGCTTGACAAAAAATCCTCACTGCTAACTACGTTCAGTACTCCATTTGGAAGGTACAGATTTTTGAGAATGCCATTTGAGATAAATGCTGAAGTAAAGTCTTTCACTGTGCAGTGTAGCAAATTTGTTCTGAGTATCCTTGTGTTATTATAGTAAACGTACTAGTAGGAGGTCATGGTGAAGCTGAGCATGACAAAAACCTCAGAAAACATCTGGAAAGGGCATGTTAAGTGAGTCTTAAGTTCAACCCATAGAAATGCAAAAACAGGCAACAAGAAATTACTTATGTTGGTCATTTATTTACCAATTCAGGCCTATGACCAAACCCTTCAAAGCAAACAGCTATTGTCGAGATGCCAGCTCCAGACAGTGTTCATGCCCTGCAACTTTTTCTTGGCACAGTTAACTGTTTAGGCAAGTTCACTTCAGACTTGAGCCAACTTTCAGCACAGCTTAGAGAGCTGACACATAAAGATGTAGCATGGCCTTGGTTAGAGCAACACCAAAGAGCATTTGATGTCCTGAAACAGAGAATTGCTAGTCCACCAACTCTCGGATACTATGATGGTCACAAGCCAGTTACACTTTCCTATGATGCTTCGAAATTTGGTCTTGGTACAGTCATTTTACAAGACGATCAACCTGTTGCCTATGCATCGAGAACCGTTACCCAAACGGAAATGCAGTATGCCCAGATCAAGAAAGAGCTTTTGGCAATTGTGTTTGCATGTTTGAAGTTCCATGATTATGTTTATGGTAGACCTATCCAGATCAAAACAGACCACCAGTCTCTAGCCACTGTCTTGAAAAAGCTTATACATTTAGCTCCAGCCTGACTGCAATGCATGATGCTGAGACTGCAAAAGTATAATTTCAATCTTGTCTACAAGAAAGGCAAACTTCTTTATCTTGCTGATGCGTTATTCAGATCACCCAGAAACACCACAGAAGGGCATGAGAATGAGAATCTTGATTTTGAAGTCATGGAAGTGAGAAATTCTCCTTCCGCACATCTTGATGAGTTGAGAGATCACAAAGCCACAAATCCACTTTTACAGAGGCTCAACCACTTTATCAGTCAAGGATGGCCATCAAAGCAATCTAGCTTACCTCAAGAAGTGCAGCCTTATTTGCCATACAGAGATGAGATTTTGTCTGACAATGGTATCATTATGAAAGGTCCAAATGTAATTGTTCCAAAGTCCTTGCAACAAGAGTACATTACTGTTTTGCTTTGTGGTCACCCAGGAACCGATTCTACCAAAAGAAGGGAGAGAAGATTAGTATTTTGGCCTTCTATGCCACTAGACATTGAGAGAGCACTTTCATCTTGTTCTGTGTGTAATAGTACAAAGCCACATCAGTAGAAGGAACCACTTCAGCTAAGCCAGATTCCTGAACTAACTTGGTCGACAGTAGCCACCAACATTTTCGAGTGGAATGGTCAACATTATTTAGTGCTAGTCGACTTTTACACCAATTGGTTCGAGATTGACTTACTTCCTAACCTAGCATCCAGTACTGTCATTACTAAGATGAAACGTCATTTTGCAGTACAAGGTAGTCTGCAAAAAGTTATTTCTGACAATGGCATGCAGTTTACAAGCCAACATTTCAAAAGATTTGCTGAAGAATGGGACTTTACTCATGTCATGAGTAGCTCTGAGTACCTGCAATCAAATGGTTTGTCAAAATGTGCAGTTCAAAGTGGAAAACAGTTACTAGAGAAGTCAAAACAAGTTAATAGTGGTGTTTTCCTGAATCTCTTGAATCTCAGAACTATTCCTCGTGATAAACGTTTTGGTTCACCTTCTCAGAGACTTCTGTCGAGACAAACCAGAACCACATTACCAAACAGTAGTCAATTGTTGGTTCCATGTGTCAGAACAACAGGTCAGTAAAAGCCAATCTGTAGAAGAAGCATTTAACCCAGAAGTCCTATTATGATAAAACCAGCAAACTGCTCAATCCATTATGAGAAGGAGAAATAAGGATGCAAGCATCCAAAGTTTATGATTGAATTGGTGTCATGTGGAATATTTGCCCAGACCCCAGATCATACATTGTGGAATCACAAGGAGCAGAGTTTAGATAGAATCAGAAACATTTGAGACCACAGCACATAGCCTGTGAGAATGACTTTTTATCTCAGAGTGAGTTGTCTGGTGTTCCAATTCCTGAGGAAGTTCCAGAGAATATTCCCATTCCTGTGATGAATCCAGAAGTTCCTGATATGAGTTGTTCACCGAAGACTGTCCCTTTTGCTAAATTTAGTCCAGATTGTTATGTTATGAGATTTGGTCGTATCTCTAAACAATGTAACAGATACATGGCAACTTGGACATGAATATCGTGTTTAGTTTCTAATGTCAGTAGTAGTGTATGTCTAGCTTTCATATTGTTTTTACAAAGGGAAATCTTTTTAAGAGGGAGGATGTAGATCAGTATGTGTGTATGTACCTTTAAGAAGCTGTTCAAGGGCTTGCACAAGTGTATAAATACTGAGCACGTGCACGTGCAAGTCTGACTGCCATTTTGTAGTAAGCTGTTGAGATGTAAGCATGTATGTATATAAAATCTGTCTGTTAACTAGTTTGTATTTTATGATGCTCCTATCCATCCTGATGTGTTTCTATGTATTAAAGCATCTAAACGATTTACCCCGCCTCCTTCTCATCTACATTAGAGAGGGACGAGCAACACCATCTAATCCAGACATTTTGCTGACTGTTATGCTCAACAGAATACAGCAACAGAGATTAGAAAAGTATGAAAAAGGTGTTATTGTAGTCAAATATAGTGAATGCTGTGGAAGTGTGTTACAGTATTGTTTAAGATCAGTAAACACCACAACCATTTCATTGTGATTTGCTCGAGTTCCATTATACCTGAGCAGAAACTAAGTGTTTACTGATCTGAATAGTTGTAGCATAATTTCTTAGCACCCATCGCCTGGACAGCTGATTATTTTTGACTTGATATACTTTTAACTTTGTTTGCTTACCTTATGATGTTTTACTGATTTTTGATTTTATTTATATTATCTTTGATTTTGAAATCTTTTTAGAATTAATCTGTTTTTAATTTTTACAGGTTCTGTTTTTTTTGTTGTTGTTGTTTTTTTTGTTTTGTTTTTTTCTTAATGGCTTCCTGTGCCAGTTACTCAAGTCTTTCTTCATACTCTGTCCCAACTATTAGTGTCCCCTTACCATTGTCTTTCAATAAGGTACAGTCATTTCAGCCTCTTGGTCACAGTTCAGTAGAGGACAGCTGTAATCCCACACCAGCATGAAATAATATAGTAATTGGGCTAGATTCTAAGGCATGTGAGGAGCAACATGAGATGACAGTTGCATTTCTGATTTGAAGACAGCACCAAATAAATAAATGTGTAACTATTTTAAAGAATCAATTTTAAGATAAAATTAATACAATTATATTTTCTCAGGAAAAAACAGCACTTGGTGTAGATGTAACAGCATTTAAAATATATAAGAATGTATATAATGTAAAAGCTGTAACTTTACCGAAGGTTACATTATTTTCAGAGAAAAGTCATCAAAACTGTTGAAACTGAAACTACCCATGTACCTCAGCTGAGCAGACATTTGCAGTGCCTACATTTAGAACTTTATTTGGACACTGGCTTGTTAAACTCTGCCGGCAGAATTGAAAGACTTTCAGACTATGAAAAGCAACATCCGTTTCTAAAAGGGCTAACTGCCTCAGAGTTGTGTGAGCAGAGAAAGGATAACTCATCAGGGAGATGTTGCCTTACTTTTGAAGTGTGCAGGTGAATTGTGTTTTTGGACAAAGTAGAGATAAGATTCCATTTGCCTGTGGAATTAGGCAAATACATTTTGGCCTTCTAATTCAGATATAGCTAGTAATTCAGTATACTTTATCTGTAACTGGGAGAAACAGAGCCAGATATTTTAGTTAGAATTCATCTTATCCCATCTGCCTGTTTTAACTCATTAATCTGTATTTTCTTTGCAAACATTTAAAGTCAGAGCGCCTTTTATATTTAGCTTTTAACATGACAGAAAGCTCTTTTTATATTTCATTTGCCAAGTGCAATATTTAATTTTATTAATTTATTTTTTAATTCAATCTTAAATGCTTAAAGCAGGTATTTCATTTTTTATTAGTTTAAGGATGTGGACATCGGTGAACAAGTAACTGCTGGCTTTTATTTTTGAAGAGTTATTGCTGACGCTATTGCTACCATTCTTGTGACAACAGTGTACATGTTTCATTCGTTGTTAAAGTCAATTGTCCCTTGTATATTTTTTGAAGCCAGATGTGTGTAGCTTTATATCATTTCCCAATACATATAACTACATTTCTGAGTAGATTTATATAATTTCCCAATACATATAACTACATTTCTGAGTAGATTTATATAATTTCCCAATACATATAACTACATTTCTGAGTAGATTTGTATCATTTACCAATACATATAACTACATTTCTGAGTAGATTTATATCATTTACCAATACATATAACTACATTTCTGAGTAGATTTATATAATTTCCCAATACATATAACTACATTTCTGAGTAGATTTATATAATTTCCCAATACATATAACTACATTTCTGAGTAGATTTATATAATTTCCCAATACATATAACTACATTTCTGAGTAGATTTGTATCATTTACCAATACATATAACTACATTTCTGAGTAGATTTGTATCATTTACCAATACATATAACTATATTTCTGAGTGTAAATTTATATAATTTACCAATACATATAACTACATTTATGAGTATCTCTTCTCCAACAGTAGCACTGCTTTATAACTCCCTCAAAGTATGCTTCAAGGCACAGAGCACAGTTTTTCTCTAACGGACCTTCACCTTTAGAATTCCTCCCATCTAGTTTAAAAAAGTGTTATATCCTTTGTTTCATACCTGATTTATTTGCACATATATAATAAACTGCATTATTTTTTATGAAGGCTGGTGGTCTCAGATGCAATGCTCTGTTAAATTTCCACTGTATACACTGTCATATCCCTTATGAGTAGCTATTGTTAGGATAAACAGATAGTATTTTATCACTACCATATAATATCATAATTTACCCAACTCTAACACCATCAGTATTGATTTATCACCACTCTACCAATTCAAGAATTCATTTAAACATGTTCAGTTAGAGCAGAACTATTCATCATATTCTCTACATCTGCAAAGTAATCACTGTACTCAAAGTCAGGTAACATAAAATCTAATGCATATAAATTTGCATTGCGAACACAGTGCCATTCATCAAAGAAAACTTCAAAATGTTTTTCTATCAACATAATATATATCTAAATATGTAGGCAGTTTGACAAAGAAAAGCAGAAAAAAATTTACTTTTATCTAAAGAAACATTAATAACTAACAAAAACAAGACACTATGATACTGCGAGTACAAAGGTTGTTGCTCATCATATTGATCACTGATGCAGTAGCCTTAGCTATATGGGTTATATCCTGCCAAGGATTTAACAGCCAGCCAACTTCCAAAGCTTCAGGGCATTTTCCATGCACCAAACTGTTAGGCAGCTCAAGCTGAGCTGACTAAAAGAAAAGTTTGGGCGCCAAGCCCTTCAGAGCATTACTGTTGCCAAAGAATATGCTCCTCTGAGGATTTTAAGGATCGAAAGTTGGCTTATTCTATTTTTTTCCAGGCAGATAAGTTCCCTTTGAGGGGGAAAAAAAAAAACTTCCATTCAAGTATTTTGGCTGATTATTACTTGCCTCTTCATGAAAATCATTTTAAAAGTAGGAGTTTGCATTTTAATGGACTGTCATGAGACTGTATTATACTTTTAAATGAGAACACTTTTTTTCCTATAAGTTTAAAAGTTGTTTAAGGTAGTTGAGAACATTTTTTTTCTGTGGAGAGATTGTATTTATTTTACTTTTTGGGGCTGGCATGTGTTTTAAAATGCTTTTCTCTGTGTTATTGTGTGAAAAAAGTGACTTTGTTTTCCATGAGAAGTAGGCACCATTTTGACTTGACCAAGGAACAAACTGCTGGTCTTAAAGTCAGTCTTTCTTCCAGCCACAAAAAGAAAAACTAAGCAAACACATTTGGTGCCATAGCAGGCTAGCAGTTTGCCTCAGCTGCAGGTGTGTGACTGTGCTGTGGCCATTTGTTGTACCTCAGACCACTCATCATTTACCCCAGATCCCTGTGGTGTAGCACTTTCAGCCACTATTGATAAAGGGCTAGCCACATCTTCTGTGGCTTTTGGGGTCTCCTCAGCAAGGCAAGGGAAAGCCACTCTTGCTGGTCCTGAGAAAGAGAACAGAGAAGTCTTCCCTGTTTTGTCAGAATTTTATGTCCATCCCTGTTGGCCCATTTTTTCAGTCAAAAAGAAACAAAACATTAAACCTGCATCTACTCCTCCTCTAATTTCCTTAGACAGGAGTAGTTTACTGAGTCTGGCTCGTGGTTTTATTGAGGCTTGTGATCTTTTTTATTTATTGCTTTCTGGTGAATGAATGAAGAACACCTCCTTTCCTGAATAGGTTCAAGATTTTGAATCCAGATAGGAAGATGAAGGGACAGATACATGTTTTGTACCAGTTTTCTGATTCAGACTCACAGAAGAGCTCAGTTTGTGATTCTCCCTTTGGGGTTCCTCTCTCTTTGAGACTGTTTCCAAAATCTGACAGTGTTTTCAGTGGGAGTGCACTGAAGTTTCTTAGTCCCTCTGAACATTTTATGAGCTGTTACAGAAGGAAATTCCTAAACCGTCATCATTTCCTCCAGATCTGTCAGCTTTGGAGGATGCCTGTGTTTCTGTCTGTATTTTTTCCTGATAGCCAGCCTTCTGCCCCTAAAAAGGCAGATGGACTATATAAAGTTTCTCAGTCTTTTTAAGTTTTTGTACATTCTTCGCAAACTTTACCCAGCAGCTATAACTTTATTCCTACTGCTGCTAAACAGTTAGTTAATTAATATCATACTCTTTCTGATAAGGATGACAAGATTATTGATGGTTGCTGGAAAATAGTATATGCTTCTACAACTTTGATTTTCAGAATTTGGATTTATCAGGCTCACATTTTAATGTTTATTCTGACTAATTGTGAATGTATGATAAATGTTTGGTGCAGTTTCTTCTTTTTTAGGAAACATCTACTTTGAATTATTTAGTTTCTTCTATTGTACTAGTCACCACTTTCTGTTCACAGTGCATGTATGACTCAGTTGATAATTATTTCAGGACAATGTCTTCTGGAACTATTTTGAGGAGGTTTGATGGCTCCATTCTCAGAACCTCCCAAGCGGATGTGAATAATTAGATTTTATTTTCTCTTTTGGATAGAGTTACTGCAGCGGTGATCAAAAAGTATGATGAAAGGCATAAGTTAAGTCATGGAAGCTCTAAGATTTTCTGCCATACTTTTTCTAATTTTCTAGGGATACTCTAACCCCTCTATGATGATGTGAGGTATTGAGCTATACCAGGAGGAGTAGGGCAGTGGATGTGTAACATATGCCAGCATAGCTAGGTGGAGTTTTGTAAAGACTTTTATGTCATTTGTATATCTGAGTGATTTTATACAGGTGTTTATGTTGAAAATGTATTTGTAAAGCTGCTTATGTGAAAAATGTACCAACAGTGAGTCCTGCTGGACAGAAAAGAAATGCACCAGACTGTATTGTAACTGTTGATATGAATATATTATAACAGGGGATACTGAAAGAGAAGAAGTTAATCTCAGTCCACCTAACTTTGAAAAATAGTCTGAAATTAAATTACCTAGTTTAGGCTGAAAACATTGTATCTTACAGTTTTGACTGCAGCCAAAGATAAAGTATCTGTGAAAATCAGGACTAGGAATGAACTAATGGTACCCTGGAAGGGTGGAAGCTTTTGAAATGGTTTTATACCTTCCAGATGCTATAGCACATCTTAGCAAAGCTCTATGTGTATGTATAGTGACACATATGTGGAAGATTCTGTCTCAGCTTCTAGTAAAGGGGGTAGTGTTCAAACCCGAAGTCAGGTGACCAGATGTATGTGATGTCATTCTGTAATCCAGCTCTGAAATGATGTTTTAATATTAGATGAGAGAGAAATCTCAGGGCAGTCTGTTTTTGAAACCTGACAAAGAAGGATCACTCATCTACATCATCTTGCCTTGCTCTAGTAAGTGAACTAGGGTACAGTAATTCTTTAGATCAGTCAGGAAAATATAGTGAGACTAGTTAAGTATCTGTATGAACTTTTCCATCTGTGTTATTTTTAATATTTCCTGTGAATGAAACTCTGGTGTTTATTATAAATAGATATTTAGTATTTTCATGTTATTTTATTATTAAATATATTTAAACTTTTCATTGAGGCTGGTCTTTTAGAGAATATTTTAACCTTTGAGAGTACTTACATTTATTTGGTGACACCGTGGCTGCTCCTGAAAACCTTGCTGCATTGATCAAACACTACCATTAGTATTAGTATTATTTATTTATTAGTATTAGTATAATTTTTACTTAGTATAATTGGGTACTCTTGTAAGAGCCTTAGAGTAGCTGGCTTTGGAGTGTTCTGGTGACAGTGTCTACCTTGTAGTCTGGGCAGAGGGGTCATAGTTGATAAATCTCTGCCAGCCTTTCCCAGGTGTGTGTGTATATGTGTGTATGTGTGTGTGTGTGTGTGTGTGTGTGTGTGTGTGTGTGTGTGTGGGGGTAAAAATCAAATCTCAAAGAGTATGTGTGCATCAGATACTTGGAGCAGGGACACAGAGCACTGGTTTCACAGAGAGGGTGGTAGAGGGCTTGGCTTAGAACACTTGGCTGAGAACTCAACTGTGTATCTGTGTCAGTGGGGAGCCTTATTTGGAGCCTGGAGAGACAGGGAAAACCAGTCCCAGTGTGCTGCCTGTGTGCTCTCAAGGGAAAGTGTGCTTGGTGCAGAGAGCTGCATCTGAAAATACTTTGTATATCTAATTTTGTTCCACGTGAACATCTCTCACCACTGTCAATGGTAAGGATTGAGGCTTCTTGATTATTGGCCAAGAGCAGGGGTGTCACACCTTCATCCAGTTTGGGTGAAATGGTTTGGGGGTTCCAGAAGTAATTCAGGAATCCACAAAACCAAGGACAGTCCAACTAGTCAGTTTTGACTATTTGAAGGAACTTTGTTCCCCCGCAGTTGCTTTTCCTTCTAGAAAGTATGAATCTCCATTTTTCTCTTTGGCAACAGACACTTTTGGAAAAATGGGTTCTAAAGATCATTCATCAAGGTCTCTCTGCTTTACCCTTTGGAATCCACTGCACCCAGAGTGTTCACAAAGTGTCTAGCCCTAGTTATAGCTCATTGTAGGCTACAGGGTATCTGTTTTCTTTTTTCCATATGTAGATGAATTGCTCACCTTTGCAGAGTCTTTTTCAAAGTGTCAGGAATCTCTCACTTAGGTGAGAGATCTTTTACACAAGCTGGCATTTCAAGAGAACACTTAAAAGCCTTTTTTGACTCCTTCACATGGTATTTTGTTCCTGTGGTGTCTGCTGATCACCTCAATTCAAAGAGCTTTTCTTCCACTGAAAAAAGTAGATCTATGTCTAGATCTGTATCTAGGTTTTTCCATTCCAACTTCAGTCACTGCGAGGGAATACCTCAGGATTTTTGGTCTCATGTAATCTATGATTCTCAAGATAACCGTGGCAAGACTCCACATGAGAAGATACAGTGATTTCTGAAGGCTCTTTGATTCCCATCATCTTCGTCCCTTGTCATTTCAAATCCCAGTGCTGGGGTTTGCCAATAGAAAAATTACATGGTTTAGACAGCAAATATCCCTGACTTCAGGTCTCCCCTTATCCCTCCCTGTTCCAAAGCAGTCAATCATCTCAGGAGTCTCTGACTTTGCATAAGGAGTGATTTCAGAAGGGCTAATATTACAAGGTGTGTGGGACACCTAGGACAGACGCAAACACATAAATATGAAATAAATGTCTGCCCTGATTAAGGCACTCAACTGTCTGAATCATCTTTGGTACTCAGGAAGTTTTCACATTATTTCAGACAGTACCATAGTCATGTGGTACATGTTCAAGCAAGTGGGAACCAGGTCATACCCCTTTGCAGACTAGCCATGTTAGTTTGGGATATAGCTTCACAACACAATCTCATTGTGCAGGCATTCTTCATTCTATCAGGGTAATATTGTGTGGCAGACAAGCTGAACAGGACAGGGCAGACTCTCAGGTTTGCAAATCAGATCAGAAGGTCTTCCAAGATTTGATCCATCCGTGGAGAGTTCCTCTAGTAGACCCATTCATCGCCTCTCAAAATAATCAGCTGACAAGATTCTGCTTGATTACCTCATGCTAGAAGGCCTAGATGACCAATGCCATCTTTGTTTTCATTGACAGAAATTTTCCTTTATGTTTTTCCATCTTTTCTGCTGATATACAGGGAATTTCTGAAAATTCAGAAGGAGTTCCCCAAAATCTTTCTGGTGACTTCCTTTCTAGCCTAAGCAACAGTGGTTCTCCCTTCTTTTGGAAATGGACAAGATTGGGGGGTGTTTGATACACCCTAACTCCAATCAACTTCAACTGACACCCAGATGGTGGAGTCTTATTTTCCTTTAGGCACCTGTTTACTGAGGACGTGCAACAGGTACTAATGGAGGCAAGAAAGCTTGCTAGAAGAAAGTCATATATTATCAAATGGAAGCAGTTTTCTTGTTGGCGCCAGCAACAACATAACCAGTACCCAGTCAGGGCTAGTTGTTCTCTTGTTTTACAATATTTGTTTGAGTTAGTTTCCTATGGCCTATTTTAATCCTCCATCAAGGTTCAGTTATTAACTATTTCACCATGTCTGCCCATGGATCCTCCTGTTTCAAGGCTTTTTCATGTCAAAATATTTTTAAAAGAGGTTTTACTTAAGGGGCCTCCAAGAAAACCAGTGACCCCTTCTCAGACTGCTAATTTTTTGTTAGTGAAGCTAATACCTGTTCCATTTGAACTAGCTAATTTGGATGACTTGAGGTTCTTAACATGAAAAAACAGTTTTACTGATTGCAATGACCTCTGAAAGAAGAGTATCTGAGCTGAAAGCTGTTAACTTTTACCTTAAAAGAAGACAAGACAACGTTTCCTCTCTTTCAGTGGTATTTAATGCACACATGTGGGAGCCTCATGGAAAGCACCAGGGAGACTCCCAGAACAAAAGAATGCATAAGCTTACATACTGTTAATACATCTGACAGTACAAAAATATCCAATTAGGTCATTACATAAAAACAATTAGCCAATCAGTGGTTTACCCGTAGGCTTAAAGCAGTTCATATTACTACATTTCTAGGCAGAGAAAGAAAATCAGATGCACTTCCATAAAAGGCAAGCCCTTGTTTGTCTGTACTTTTCCATTATTTACAGTTTACTCAGAGTTCACAGTACAAAGTACATGCACGCAGATTGTCATGTACCCAATTTCCTTAAACACATGCATTTGGCCATTCATATTCTACAATCCCCCATTTGGTGCTGTGTAAGCATCACCATTTAGTTTATCATACATTTGCCCTAAGTCTAACATAACCATGTTGCTGATTCCTTCAACATTGTCACACATCTTTAGTTCATCATTTACATTTATAGCTACAGCCATATACAACTTTGGCACCTTTTTAGTAGTTTTGAAAGACATAAATTTTAAAATCAATGCTTTGATTAGAAACACAACAAGAAAGGCAATAATAGCTAATACTGCAATTAATAAAATTAACTTCAACAGTCCACTTCCCCAACCTGAAAACAGGTTGGTTAACCATGCCCATGTTGAGTTATCGGCCTCCTTGGCCTTAGAGAGTTCGGAGACTCTCCGAATCAGTTCAAGATGACTTTCAATTTCGTGCTGATTATCAGGAATAAACGTACAGCACACCTCCTGGATTAAAGCGCAAGTTCTACCTTTCGCCGCTAAGGTGAAGTCAAGAGCCATACAGTTTTGCTGGACTACAGCTGTCATAGCAGTCATTTCATCAGTCACTAGTTCTAAAGCAGAAAATGTGGCATTGCTTAATATTTCAAGCAACTTGGACAGCTTTCTCAGTTCCCAAATTGATTTTACTGCTTCGTATGCTGGAATTATTCCAGCCCCCGATATGACGTCATCACCCAAGTCTATATGACATAGTCCTTTAGTGCCAGCATGAGCCAAGTCATGATGATAAATCCATGAAGCATCAACTTGGCCTACCAGATTGGCAGGCTTTTTAACCTCTCGAACATTTCAAATTTTTCCTTGAGATAAAGCAGATATGTGTCGGATGGCTGGGATTAAATAACCTAAGAAACAGCTACCAGACCAATTTCCCCGTAGCCATTTATAGGCTTTTCTACCACATATAAAATACAATCCTTCTTCCAAGAGCATAGTGGAAATGTTTGTAGCAACATTATTATTGAACACTACTTAGGAGAAAACGTCATATAAATCTAACTTAAATCATGAGAGTTGTGAATAATTTGTCATTGTAGGGCTATTTTCAAAGATCCATACCTCTTTTGGCCCCAGCATCATTCCAGTTGCATTACAGATCTGCCAGTGTGAATAATTCTTGAATGGTGCAGATATGGAGGCCCACCACACTGAATAGGAAATAGACCTATTCCATGCCGTAACGTTAATTGACTGTAAGGCTGTGTAGTTAGTAACGGCACATACTCTCTGAATTGTTATGGTGCAATTGCTTGAGCCGACTTTCTTTATTCCCTTTTGTTTTAGGCATAAAATGCCTTGCTGTCGATATGCCAAAGTCAAAGCTGCAGTTTGATTTGAATGTATCTTTTTACACAATCCCTCAGAAATGTTAAAGAGGATAGTGGAATAGTTATCAGTAGGTAAAGGACTAGCTGTCATTGGCAGGCTGTCATGTGAAGTGGGAAGAGCTGCACAAATCCAGCAGTCAGAAACGTTGAAGGTAGTTGCGTAAGCATATTTGATGGCTTGGTAGGTGTTGAAAGGTGGATGCCAAGTAACTCGTTTGGTTTGATGCATCGATGGAGCAGGAAATAGAAATGGCCACATTAAAAATAACAGTATGACAAGAATGACCAGTAGAATGGCTGTCCAATATTTCTGTGGAAATGGTTGGTGTGCTGGTGTGGTCTCAGGAGTTTGAAATTTCCCAAAAGGGTAGATGTTAGGCATCGTCAGGTGCTGGAACAGTTTTACTTCGAGTGCGAGTAGCAATGGGAGGAGAATCTGGAGTTGAAAAAGTTAAAGGCTGTTGGTCTTCGGATGGCACAACTTTTTTCACATGCAAAACGTGGATCCAAGTAGGAGATCCTTAGTCACACAGCAGGTGACGTTGTCAGAAGAACCAGGAGGGGCCCCTTCCAGTGTGGCTGGAGCGCTGTTTTTCTAGAGAAGGACTTAACATATACCCAGTCGCCTGGTTGTAGGGCAGATGATAGGAAAGGATACGGAAGATGCTGAGCAGGTGCTGCTTGTCGATGGTGAAACTGTAGAAAGGAAACAAGAGATTTGCAGTACAAAAGAATATAATTATCAAATGCATCATATTCAGAAAGGGGTGGTGGTGGTGTCATGGGCATACGCAGAGGGCGACCCATGAGAATTTCATGAGGAGAAAGACCCTTAATAGGATGCGGTTGAGCTCGCATAGAAAGTAAGGCCAGTGGTAAAGCCTGTACACAAGTTAGGCCTGTTTCTGAAGTAACTTTAGCAAGTCTAGTCTTCAATGTCTGATTCATTCGTTCAGTAATACCTGATGCCTGTGGCCTATACGGGCAATTAAATTTTAAAGTGATGCCTAACATTGTACACAATGAATCGACTAACTGAGCAGTAAAATTTGTTCCACGGTCAGAGTATATTTGACAGGGGACACCAAAACGAGGTATCAGTTCATAACACAATTTTTTTGCAACTAAAATCGCATCATTTTTAGCACATGGGTAGGCTTCTAACAACCCAGAAAAAACATCAACAACAATCAAAACATATTTAAAATGAGTGCAAGGTGGGAGTTCAATAAAGTCACACTGTAAGACACAAAATAGTCCCATTGGTTTTGGCAATGGTTGAGCGGGAGCCGTAGTGCCTTTTGAAATATTATGTTGTAAATAAATGGAGCATGTGCTCAAGAAATTTTGCACAGCAGCAGAAAGTCCTGGGGCATACCAATCCCTTTGGATTTGTTTTATTAAAGCTTGTACCCCTACATGGGCTGGCAAATGATATGCTTTAATAAGAGAATTTAACATGGATGTAGGGTAAATTAATCTGCCATCAGGATGTTGCCAAATTGAATCAGAGCGTTTGAAATAGCTTTGAGACAGCCATGTTTTTCTTTCTGATTCTGGTGCTTCATCTTGTAAAGTTTTTAAAACAGTAGTGTCAAAAGTAACCACTTGTAAAATAGGCTGCAAAAATTGTCCCTGAGCAGTCTGTGAGAGCGCAGCCTGCTTGGCAGCCCAGTCAGCCAAATTATTTCCCTTGGCCACTAGGGAGTCATTGGACTGGTGAGCTGCACACTTAACAACAGCAATTTCAGAAGGTAGTAACAAATCCTGTAATAGGTGATCAATGTACAGGTAATTTTTAATAGGTGCCCCAGAGGATGTTAAAAAACTTCTTTCCTTCCGTAATGTACCAAAGTCATGAACAGCACCGTGGCCATAATGTGAATCAGTGTAGATGGTAACAGATCTGTCTTTGGCCATTTTACATGCATGCGAAAGCGCCACTAATTCCGCGGCTTGTGCGGAGGTACCAGGTGGTAATTGTCCAGTTTATAAAACCTCAGATGGCATACAGACTGACTATGCAGCCTGGAGTTCACCAGAATTATTTCGTAAGCAGGATCCATCCACAAAAATTACTAAATCAGGATTAAGCAAAGGAACATCATGCAAGTCTAACCTGGGAGAAAGAACAGTGTTAACAACAAGTACACATTCATGTGGTTCGCCCTCATCACTAGTTGGTATCAAGGAGGCAGGGTTTAGTGGTGGGCAACGTGTAATTTGTACAGCAGGATTACTTAATAAACTTAACTCATATTTAGTGAGGCGAGCATTAGTAAGATACTGAGTTTTTGTTTTTAAGAGTAGTGCTTGCACCGCATGAGGTACTGCTAGTATAGTATCATGACCTAAGGTTAATGGTGCCGCCATATCGACCAAAACAGTAGCGGCTGCCACTGCTCACAAACAAGGTGGATAGCTAGAGGCAACTGGATCCAAATGAGTGCTGTAATATGCTATAGGTCGATAGCCCCCTGTGTGTGCTTGTGCCATCAGACCCAGGGCGGTCTTGTTTCTTTCACAACAATAGAAAAAAAATTATTTAGAGTAATCTGGGAGCCCCAGGGCAGGTGGGTTTATCAGTGCTGTTTTAATAGCCTGAAAAGCATTTTCATGTTCAGGGGACCAAGGCAAAGGATCTGTGACTTCCTTCTTTAGGAGCTGTAACAGAGGGGCCGAAATTTCTGAAAAATTGGGCACCCACTGTCTACAATAGCTTGCCAGATGGAGAAACCCCCTGAGTTGTCTGTGAGTTATAGGGCGAGGGGCAGTCTGAATGGAGGTGATCCTACTTGGAAGTATTTGACGCGAACCCATAGAAATGATGTGTCCTAGGTATTGCACTTTTTTTGGCAAAACTGCAGTTTAGATTTATTTACCTTAAAGCCTCATTCAGCTAAAGACTTTAAAACTAGAAGAGAGTCATCTATACAAGACTTAGTATCTTGTGAAGCTGTAAGAATATCGTCCACATATTGGACCAAAATTGAACGTGGTGGTAACTGTAAATCCTGTAGTTGTCTGTGCATTTCTCTAGAGAATAGAGTTGGAGATTCTATATATCCCTGGGGTAGTCTGGTCCAAGTATACTGTTGGCCCTGATAAGTGAATGCAAACAAATACTGACTATCAGAATGTACCGGAATAGAGAAGAAAGCTGATGAGATATCTATAACTGTAAAACAATGTGCTGTAGGTGGGATACAGCTTAAAATCGTAGTTGGGTTTGGTACGATTGGAAAAACAGGCAAAACAGCTTTATTGACTTCTCGTAAGTCTTGCACAAATCTGTAAGCTTGTTTACCAGGTTTCTTTACCGGCAGTATTGGAGTATTACATGGGCTTGTTGTAGGAACTATAATTCCTTGCTGTACCAAAGCGGAAATGACGGGGGCAATACCAGATATAGCCTCCGCCGTCAGAGGGTACTGTGGTACATGAGGTAGTTTTGCCCCGGGTTTTAATGTTATTTTTACAGGAGTTGCTGAAGTCAGAAATCCATCATCATTATCATGAGTGTCCATAGCTAAGAGGGTAATGAGTTTAAATACTTATTTTTAATGAAGTCAGATTGCATACATATTGTTTGCAGAATGACGTTTTCATTTAAGGCAGCCAAAATACTATTTTGTTTATCGGAAGGTACTTGTAAATAAACTCCATCAGCCGTACAAAAAATGGTGGCTCCCATTTTACAGAGCAAATCTCTTCCCGATAGGTGCTGAGGGTCCTACTAAGAATGCATGATTGTCCTGTAAATGTCCCAAAGTTACTGGGACAAGAATAGTTTCAGAATATTCATTGTGATGGCTGCCGATTGGGTGGGGTCCAACTGGAATTCCAATGTTGTGATGTATCAGTGGGTGGTGCAGGTTGTTCAACCAGATACGGACATTCATTTCTCCAATGGCCTACTTGACCACAACTGAAACACTCCTTCTGATTATTGTAGCTTTAGTGTAGAGCTGATCGTGTTTCCTGCCAGTTTTGTCTATTTTGAGTTCCCGCCCCTTGGCGTCCACCCCTCCCCCTTCCTCGTCCTCCCCATCCACATTGCCCAAAGGCAGTACACGTTTGAATCTGCACCTTAACTAATTTTTCCTGTAACTCCTTTTTTTTCCTTTGCTAAATGGTCAGAGAGGTATTGCACTTGTGTGACTAATTCATGCAATCCAAGACTAGGCCAGTTTAAACATACTTCCTTTAGTCTGTCCCGTACTTGCGAGCGTAACTAATCTACAAAGGCAGCCAATAATCCACTTTGTGCTGGCCCTTCGGTGGGTTCTGGATAACCAGAATAAGCCTCAAAGGCTTCTGTGAGACGATTTAAATATTCGTCCACATGTTCGTCTTCTTTCTGAAGAACTGACTTGATTTTGGACCAGTTGAGTGTGGGTGGAACTATTACAGTGATAGCATCTACTATACATTGTCTGACTGCTTCAAATCCATTATCTCCCGGTACATTGTGTTTTGGAATTAGACTAAGGACATTAGCATGGTCCCAAATTAGTTTCATCAGATCAGCCGGCACAGCATACTGAAGAACTGCTCTGACTTCTTCTGTTGTGGGATTTTGTAGGCTAATATGTCCCGCCAGCACACGCTGGAATTTAGCTGGATTAGTATGGATAGACGGTAGTGATTTGGTAATGGCCTGAAAATCAACTGCCGACCACGCCCTAGGTACTACAACGGTCGGTGGTTCCTGTGCATTTCTAGCATGGGCTGGGTTAGGTACCTCCCTCAATGGTAGCAATCTGTCATCATCTGACGATTCAGAGTCTGAATCTGGATTAAATTTATCTGGCCTAAAATATCCATCCCCACTGTCAATTATAGCGGCAAAGTGACCAAAATGCCTTCGTCAGTGTAAATGTCGATTCCCTTTTCCCTTATGATAGGGTTTAGACTTAAAGTACATTACAGCTTTTGCTTCCTTATGAGACTGACTGCAGGTTTTCACTCCCTCTGACTCTTTTTTATCGCTTGCTTCTGTATCAGATTCACTAGACTGTCTGCTCCCAGCTTGTCCTCCATCTCTACTGGTGGAGTCTGGCTGTGATGTCTCGGGTCTTTGTTGAACGGGGGGGTGGGGCTGGTATGCCGGTGGTCCTGTCGGTGGTGGGGGAAACCAAGCATTATCATCCTCTGACGATTCAATTATTTGTAATTTAGCCAATTCCTTTACAGGATAAAGCCCCTTAAAGGGCGGGTCCTTTAAACATTTACCGTTTACTACATCTAAATTACTGGCAGTGTGTTGCAATTCCCTCAATTGTTCCTTTAATTTTTGTTGATTATCTTTTAAACTGCTAATTATCGAAACTTTTTCTCTCTCCTTCGCTTCTGTCATCCAATCATTAAATGCTGCCCAGCACAACCCTGGTATTTTTTTCCCTTTTTTCTTTAACTTTCCCTGAAGATTAAGCAAAATATTTTTATTAAAACTGCCATTTTCTGGGAAGGCGAGTTTACCATCATCCTTAGTGAGGGCGATCCACTGACTATAAACATACAACTGTCCCAGGACCACAAAAATACATATAACCAGCTGGTGTACCTCTTTCTGGCTCTTTTATGGTTCCCACAGTCGCTCCCATTTTCACACAATAAGCTGTACTGTACTTTACAGATTTAGCTGTGACGTTTTTTAAGCGTCGTTTTCCCCACTCTTGTATCTCCTTTCACTCTTATGTCGCCAGTTTTTTGTTTTAACCCACACTCATACTGCACAATCAACAACAGAAAAAGAAATACATGCCACTTACTTCAGAATGACTGAATGAGAGGAATTATTTTATTCCTGCAAAGGTATCGATACAAAATTTTAAAGCAGGAGAGTACAGGAAATGAAAGAAATACCGCAAAAACAGAAAAATCTGTTGTGGGCCCTTTTAGTAGCAGTATTTCATTCAATCCCCGACTGCCGCAGCCGCTATCAATTCAGATCTGAGTAAACGGCACCAATTGTTAACTTTTACCTTAAAAGAAGACAAGACAACTTTTCCTCTCTTTCAGTGGTATTTAATGCACACATGTGGGAGCCTCAAGGAAAGCACCAGGGAGACTCCCAGAACAAAAGAATGCATAAGCTTACATACTGTTAATACTGCTGACAGTACAAAAAATATCAATTGGACCAATTAGGTCATTACATAAAAACAATTAACCAATCAGTGGTTTACCCGTAGGCTTAAAGAAGTTCATATTACTACATCTCTAGGCAGAGAAAGAAAATTGGATGCACTTCCATAAAAGGCAAGCTCTTGTTTTTCTGTACTTTTCCATTATTCACAGTTTACTCAGAGTTCACAGTACAAAGTACATGCACGCAGATTGTCACGTACCCACTTTCCTTAAACACATGCTTTTGGCCGTTCATATTCTACAAAGCTCATGGTGAGTCAACCCTGTCTCATTTTCCATAGAGACAGGGTTTCTTTGAGAACTAATCTATCGTTTATGCCCAAAGTGGTACCTGAGTTTACTTGAAGCCACAGTATCCATTCCCCCAGTTTCTTTACTGATCTTAAAAATGAGGGAGAAAGGATACACGATACCTCAGATGTCCACTGACAACCTATGTACTACCTTGACAAAACTAAATCTTTCAGATCTTCAGATCTGCTGATCTTTTCATGTGAAGGTAAGAAGAAAAGATGACCTGTGTCAATATAGACTGTTTCCAAATGATTGTCTAAGGCTATTACTCACCACAAAAAAAAATTCCCAGGTCAGGTCAAGGCCCACTCCACCAGGGCCTTGGCTTCACCTATGTATTTTTGATAAGGGATGGATTTTAGAAGTATTCTAGAAGCTACAACATGGTCCTATGTACATACTTTTACAAAGCATTGTAAGCTTGATTCCTTCTTTAGGTCTAGATCAGGCTTTTTGAGGAGCATTCTCCAGGGGCTCCTGGAATTTTCTCCTTCCACATTTCAGATGTAGTACATTAGAATACTCTACCTATATAGCTAAGGCTACTGCAGCATTAATCAGTATGATGAACATAGTACAATTGTGCAAGTAAACTTACCATAACAGTAGATAATCACTGCTCCCTCCCTCCATCTTCCTTATTTTTTTGGTGTGTTTTTTTTATTCCAGGGTGTGGCTGTCTATTATTTTTTTTCTTCCTAGCATTGTCCTTTTAGGGCTCAGCCTCTCACTTTGTAGGCAGGAAAGCTGTGAAGGGCTTGGCATCCAAACTTGTCTTTTAGTCAGCTCGAGCTGCCTGATAATTTGGGTGCATGGAAGGTGCCCTGAAGCTTTTGAAGTTGACCAGCTGTTATATTCTTACCAAGATATAACCCATATAGCTATGGCTACTTAAGACCAGAGAGCAGATAAAGTAACTGGTCTTCAAACTTGTTTATACTAGATGCTAACCAAATTAGCTTATCACTTCTTCAGAACGTTCTCACTGATCACCTTTCCATACTTAGTATCTGGAGACACATCTGGCCTTTAAATACTCTAGTAGTAAACAGTGTAAGTCTAAAGCATCCCTGTATTCTCTGTAGCATGTGAGAAAAAACGTCAAGTCATGCAAGCTAAACTGTTCACTCATTTCATTTTTGCCACGGAATTATTTTTAGGCATACTTTTAGGCATACTAAATAAGCATGCCTCACTAAGAAACTCAGAACTAGATCTAATAAGCTGCCTTCATAATGCAGCTAAGGAAAGAGAGGGTTGCAACTTGATGACAGAGCTAATGGTGAAAAATACAACTGTTGAAAGTTACACAGTACATGCCAAAAATATATTCATCAGGATGAAAACTCTACTATAAAGCACTGCAGGTAAATTCAGCAAGTTATAAATGAGACAGTAGGCAGGATCACAAGCCACTATTGATCCATTACGTCCTTAGTCCTTTCTTGTTATTGTGGATTCTTTTCACAACCACTTCTAATCTGGTAAACTAATATCAGTCCCATATAACTCAGACTATCACAGGAGAGAGTGATCCCCCACTAAACTGTCCTTTCACCTTCACTCCACTATCACTGCTCTTACATGCCTTTTTGTTACTCAGACTGAAAAATCCTGTGCACCTTTGTGGACAGTATTCTGTCAGCATATGTATAAGTCACTGTGCATGATATCATCGGCTATCTTAATAAACAAATGTTTACAGTTCCGGTTATCCAGGAAAAGCAAGAACATTTATTACACAAAGGTAGACATTACTCTAGACCAAAGAACTTCAGACCTATTAATATCCTTAGTTTTTTGGCTAAAATATTAGAAACTGTTGTTCATTGTAACCATTTAATTAGCAAGACTGGTAACCATACCTCTTAACTGTACAGATTTTCACAGAATGTCCAGATTTTTGCCTTATATTTTTGGTCTGTTTTTTATAAAATGATGGCTTTCTGGCAAATTAGTAAAGACTTTTGTTGTGTTTTTCGGCTTTTCCCGGTTAGGAGTCGGCACAGTGGAACTTCGGTCCGCTAATGATTGGCAGTAGATTTTTACATGCCGAGTTGCCGGCCCTGACGCACAACCTTCAACAAAGGTACGCCCATTCATGCATGTCTCCACACAGAAGACACTAGCTGAGAATCGAACAGGACAACGTCTTACTGTGAGGCGACAACGCTACCGTTGCACCAGACTAAAGTTAGAAAATAATGACAAACATTTGACTTTTAGACTTCATACCTTTCAGAAAATTCGTGCTAATGCAAAACCTGTTATTCTATCAACTTTCTAAGTTTGTAAGAGCAATATTTAAAAATTGTCCCTATTTGTACCACTTTTTTCATGGTTTGACCAGATTTCTTACTCAAAGAGGTTGAGAGGTATGCTGGTAAATCACACATGATTCAAACATAATCTTTTCCACAAATTACTACTGTCTAGATCTTGCCATTAGCTAAGATTGTACTAGGCAATCACATCACTTACAACTACTTAATGCAAACTGGCATTGTCAGCATTTTAGACTGTATTTTAGACAGATTACTTTACCACATTTCTGAAATTCCTAAAACAGCAAGCAAAACTAGAGAAAGAGCTTTAAGTCATATGCTACTCTGCAAATGGAACATCCCACAGGTCATATGACTGGTGTACCAAGGGTATGCTGCTTTTCTTTTGCACCAAAATATTGGCTGTTGTCCAGAAACAAGATCCAAAACTGTATAGTCACTTACGAGTAAAATATCTGCTAAACTAGTGACTCACAAATTAACCAACAGGCTTTTGGTGTCTCTTTAATAGTGCAAACTTAGTTTGAATTTGTTACCATTGAAATCAAACACAGGTTATAGTTTCCCTGCTGGATTCCCTGAATGTTATTTGTACAAACAGCTTATATAAATATTTAATATTCCTGTTGTCTGCATTGACATTCTTGTTGTTTGCAGCTCATACACCCAGTTATGTCCTGTTTTTTTTTTCATAATATATTGCTTTCTATATGTCTGCTATGTAATTTTAAAGATTCTGCCACTATCTCTCTTTTTCTCATAGACTATGTATTTTGTCCAGATAGTATTAAGGTGGGTTATTTCCATTAAGTATTTCTTCTGTATAATACGATGGTCAGGTATATGTACTTTCGTTTGAATTATGCCATGTATTAGCCATTTTGTCATTTCATTCCATTTTGCATTTAACAATATTATTTATGTACTTCCTGCTTGCATTGTGTCCTTAAAATATGCTTGTTGTTTACTATTATTGTCATTTGTAGAATATTCTTCCTTATTCTTCATCCTGTCTGGAAGTTTGTGCAGAGGTTAAGTTCGTGAGCTGTAGTTACTATGATACGGGGCTTGATTCCCCTCATTGGCCTACTGTGTGACCTTGAGCAAGTCATTTAACTAGACATTGCTCTATTTAGTGCCTTCAGTCTTCAGTAATTTGCCAGAAAACCACATATTTGTGAGACGCAGACCAAAAATATGACATAAAAACCTGAACATTCTATAAAAATCTTAACAGTTGAGAGGTATGCCTGCATTTCCCCTGGTGAGATGCAAGCCTAATGCCTACTGATGTCCAAGCACCTAAGGCATCAACCAGTGCACTCTGAGGTCACCATCTCTCCACTGTTACTACTACAAATGGACCCATTGAAAGAAAAACAAATGAGAATTCACTGTTGTATACATATCTTATACATACTGTTAAAACTGCAGAGTGCACTAATGCACATGTCATGTGTACCCCAATACCTAGAAAAGGATTCCTATACCCCGAGGCAAATTTTCCATGCTTCTGCTGCTGTAAGAAAAGTCAAAACTGTTATTGCAGTAAACTCTGTCTATTTCTAATCTCCGTTTCCCACTGGTTAAGGAGATCAGGTTGACACCCCCACTGGTTCTATAGGGATGCCTGACTTGCTCACCAGAATGGATGATGACACTGACACAACACAACAGTGCCTTGCAAAGCTGTGGTGGGGGGCACACCACTGCAAGACATGCAACACATAGCACAATGGCGCATGAACACTAATGCAAGAAGAGGTGTCATAATAACAAGCCCATAATTGCAGTTCATATAGGAGTTGGGAGAAATATCTTAGCACAATATGAGAAGGGTAAGTGTTTACTGTATGAGGTTGTTGGCAGTTACATTTATAGGGCATGCCCACAATCCAGCATGTACACACACACACACACACACACACACACACACACACACACACACACACACACACACACACACACACAAACACATTCTCTTACATGTGTAACCTACAAGTGTGCATGACTTGTCATGAACCCATGAGAGACAGTGACAGGAAAAGTTCACCAATCAGGAGATCAAGGTGCAATTGCAGGCCTACATGTTATGGAACATGCATCCTGGCAAAGGCAATGTGGGCAAGCCTTTCTGAGTGCAGGTGTGACAGGGATTGGTACAGAAGATTTACTGTCAGAAGTTCGACGTTATCTGTACTGAATTTGGTAGCACCACCTTCACCACATCAAAAATCACAACACTGAAAACACGATATGCTGAACTCCCAGACTTACCCGCCCCCTTTCTGGACCTATGTTAGGTCTTGTTCCTTGGTCTTGAGTGGTAGGGAGTTTGGGGATTCAGTGTTTTATGCTGTTCTTGGTTTCTGACATTGTGATTTTCGATGTTGTGAAGTTAGCCTTGCCAAATTTGGTACAGGTAATATCAAACTTCTGATAATAAACTAGATAGGATGTCAGTGCTGCAGTTGGCCATAACAGGACTCTACACCTGTCTCTGTAAATGGTAACTGATATGATATTACATGCCAAAAAAGCAGAACACATTGCCAAGGGCATGCCCATTGCAGAAACGGGATTGCCAACACAGAAGTTCAGAGAAGTATGAGTTCCTGGTGTCCCTGTGTGCCTTTATACCCAGTGGTAGCTTGGATGGAGGAGTTGGTATGGTGATGACTGCGTGAGTGTCTGTGTGGAATGTGCCAGATTAGTATTAGACATTACATTGTCACATAGTATATGCACAGCATGTGAAATGGGACTTATTCAGCAACTGACTTTGCATATCCATACTTTGGGTACCTCCAGTTTGCAAATGCACTACCCTGCATATGAATGTATGAAGGCAAAAGGCATCAGTATGATATTTGCAGATTCTGTCATGTGACAACATCCTTCAGGAGGGGTGGAATCCATTTCCTACATTGCTGCCACAAGTCTGTTTTTATGCTTTCCCAAATTCTGTTGTGGACAGCATATATCCAATGCCATTGACGGAGCATCCTGAGTGGCAAAGCTGGCTTACATAGGTTCACCTTAAGCATTATACCAACCTCATGCTACTAAGGGAACTTATGTATTTGTGCAAAAAAAATGACCCATTCCTTGGTGGATCTACTGAGCACTAAACTAGGTGTGCTGCATGCCAAAGTGATTATTCTTTATCCTGATACACTGCAGGTTCCCTCTGTATGCAGAGGATAAGTATGCTAGAGTTAGCTGGAATCCAAAAAGTCACATGACCAGGAAGAGTTGATTTTCTGTGAGCTTCATCCTTATTCACCACGTAAAGTAGACCTATTGTAAATATTTCTGGATTATGGAAGAAATTTTAAAGTACTTTATGGAAAAATGTATGTACTATATTGTAAATTTGTATATTCTCCTATTCCTCTTACAATCATAGTCTGACCTTCTTGCAAATATGTCCATGTCCTGTTCCTCTTCCAATCATAATTTGTCTGACCTTCTGCACTAATTCGTCCTAGTGGACATGTATGAACAAAAATGTATAAATATATACATGTAATTGTTCCACTTATCAACCATTTTGATCTGATACTTGTAATTTTGAAAACGCTGTGCAATGCCCTGTATTGTAATCAGTTTAATGTTATTTGTCTGTTGTTAAATAATATCTTTGGTACAAGGAGCTTTTCTCCCCAGGCCTGCACTGGAAAGGGATTATTATATACCCAGTCAGACTTTCCTGGAAAACAAAAGCAAAATCACACATACATACACAGATAAATAAAATAACAGAATGTAAACAGTTTATTAAGGTATTACATTTATTTAGAAAAAGACAGCTCTTAAAATGAGCACCAAAAGTGTGGAGAGCTGAAAAAGCATAATGTCAGCTTAAGAGATGGTACACATTTTCCAATCAATTTAACACTAAATAAAAATTAAACCTGCAGAATGGATAAGGGCTGCTCTTAGTTAACCTTAACGTGAGCTGTACTACTCTAAATGAATTCATTCATTCATTCAGTCATTCATTCATTCATGTGTTTATTGCGCTAGGTAGAAAAAGTATTATTTCTAAATGCCCAGGTTGAAAAAACTGTAATGGTTTTATCAGTGACAAGAATAAATCATGTGCCAATCAGTTTCAGTCAGGCTACACAAACGTGATTCCCATGAGGCTGTGACATAAATATTAGACCTATGAACCATCGGAAGTTTCTCAAGCTAATAATCACAGTTTGCAGTTAGTAAGAGTCTGGTGAGCTATTGGAATTCTGAATTTCCTTGTTGCTGTTAGTAGGAAGCAAAATAGCTCTGATCCTTGCCAGCTGGAAATGCATAAGGATCTAGACTCCTCCAAAATTGTCTTACTTGTTGACACTTGAAAAAAATAGTAATTCTTTCATTTTGAAATATAATGGGAGTACTTTGGGAGCACTTAAGAATGACCTTATAAATGGAATTGCTGCATTTAATAATCTGATGTTTTGCTTTTTTTTGTATTTTTTACAGATGTGGATGAGTGTGCAGAGGGAGCCCACAGCTGTCACCCAGAACAAATGTGCACTAATACATGGGGATCTTACATCTGCCAGTGTCTCCCAGGGTATCAGAAGATCAGGAACGAGTGTGTTAGTAAGTCTTTACTATAAAACAGCTGCATGACACTAGAAAGAATAATCTTCTGCAATGTCTTGTGTCTCTGTTTTCTGAAAGAAGAGGTCCACACCACAGCTGAGAACTGTTGGCAAGCTTGCCTAGTAAATCATCATGCAATACTTTTCACAACACATCTTTTCCTGTCATACTACAGCAGCATTTACTAACTTGTCTGCTGTTAAAAAAATCATGGTATAGGTTTTTCACTTTTATTAGAAAAATATAGCACAAATTAACAACTTAACTGCTGTCTAATTAGTACAAAAACAGCTTATGCATTTGTGTTCTCTGTCACTCACTTGTGGAGCAGTACAGTTCTGATCCAAAGTTTTTGGTAAAGTTCCACATCAGTCTGAAAGCCTCATGATTTCTATATATAAATTACAAAGTTTCAAAACTTCAAATTTCTTATGGTCGAGACCATAAGATTGAAGTTTTGAAACTTCGACATGTAAATAAAAACAAGCCCCCCCACACCACCTGCTAATTAAATATACCAACTCCAAGATCGCACTACAGTAAGGAGAACACTAAATATACCGTTCTGCACAGTACAGCATTCTCCATTTAAGCGATTTGAAGTTTCTTGGTCTCGTCCATGAGAAATTTGAAGTTTTGAAACTTCAAAATTTCACACAAACACACAGACACACACAGGAGTCTACTTCATATGACTGAAATTTAATTTGACCGAGATCATAATACCAAAATTTCAAAATACTGAAAACACACTTGACTGAAACTCATAATACTGAAACCTTACAATGCTAAATTTCAGTATAGCAGTGGCAGCGTGTAGACTGCTTTAAGTTAAGTAAAAGGTATATGCCCTTTTCCCCACTGTAGTGCGATCCTGGAGTTAGAATATATAATTAGGGGTGGTGTTGGGGGCACAGCCCTCCATATTGGGGCTAGTTTGGTATTATATTGTCCGGTTTCTGTTAAGAGTGTATATAAGTAGTTTTTAAGTTCTGGAAAGATTTAGTCACTAGTGTTGTAAGTGTGCATGTCTGTAGTTTACAATTTAGTATGTTAAAATTTAGCATTGTAAGGTTTCAGTATTATGAGTTTCCGTCAAGTGAGTTTTCAGTATTTTGAAATTTCGGTATTATGGTCCTGGTCAAATGAAATATATATATATATATATATATATATATATATATATATATATATATATATATATATATATATATATATATATATATATATACACACACACACACACACACACACACACACACACACACACACACACACACACACACAGTACTGTGGTGCATTTAATTTGGGTTTTATATGGTCTTAATGCCTTAATGTTTACCAGGAAGTATACTGACAATGTTAAGATATCTTTTGTAACATATGAAGAAGCTGCAGCAACATAGACTTGCTCACCAGAAATTAAGAATGGGCTGTATGTAAAATGATGACAACCCAAATAGTTCTGAATTCTAATAATCATATTCAGACATTTTGTTGTCTTATTATACCTGGATTACATTAATCAGCCAGTCAGCCACTTATTCTGATTTTGATAACAGTTCTTATAACCTCTAGAAATAAGATTCAGGCACTGAAACATCCATATCGTAATCTCATCAACATTCTGACACTAAAACACTAAAGAGAAGAGTGTTGAAAACCACATCCCTCCTTGTGGCAGAAGTCCTACTCATGTTTAAGACATTCCTGTATTGGTGATACCAGGTTTAGGGAACCCTAGATTGTCAGGCAGTCCTCCTCAAATGTAGGGTATGATTTCCAGACTGCTTTTCATATCATTACTGATGTGTGATTGATCATGAGCGACAGAGAGCACAGGCTCTGTTACAGTTCTGGGTGTGTGGCCCTCCCTGCTGTTCACAATTCAAAGCTAAAATAGAGCTGCTGAGTCTTTTAGCTATGGAGCTGTAACTTCTTTCAGGATCAGGAAATGGGGGAGGGAGAAGGTCTTGCAGTGAACGGATACTGCCTGTTTAGCTTTTCCTTGAAGTGGCTGTGGTTGTGGTTTTATAGTAGATCATTGGGCCATCTCCCTGGCTTCAGAGAATGAAGGATTTACAGTTGTGAAATAGACACATCTTAATGGTCTGACAGCTTCTTTCTTTTCACCGTTCAGCAGGACCACCAGTGTTCTTTGATGGAGTCACAGCCCGCTCTACTCTGGGAATACCTGCGTCTGGTTTTTCCTTTAGATTATTGTTATTTTATATAAATATATATACATATACATACACACAAACACATATATATATATTTATTTATTTATTTAAGAGAAGGGCAAATGTGCTTTAAAAATAATAAGTACAATTTTCTTTATTCAATAAGACATCAAGGTTCCATTCAGATGCAGTCCTCATGCATGGTGCATCTCCATTCCTTCAACAGCAGTGTCAAGACTACTAGCCACTGTCAGTGGAAAATTTAACAAAGAACACTACCCATTACTGGAGGTTACAGTTCCCTTTTCCAAGACTCCTATTATACTTTCTTTTGCAATACAGTAGTATAAGCAAGGCACCCTTAGGATAGGGAGCCTCGATTTTCCTGTGACAGCCACCTTTATTACTTCTGGATTCTTTTAGGATATGGCAGGTCTTCTCTCTGTCTTTCTTACTTAACATCCCTTTCACATTTATTTTTATGTAGCTTACTCTGAGGAAGACCTTAGACCCTAATTTCCGTTTTTATTTTTTAACGTCTTCTGAAGACCATATGCTGTCTTCAACTAAGGGAGGAGCTACGCTGTTCCACTTCTCAGTTAATCCTTTTTTTTTGTCACTAACAAGATAAGGACAATAAGGGTGTTCCTTGGTCCTTTAAGCTGTGGATGATCCACCCAACTCAGGCATGCATTTCCCACCTTCATTAACCATTTTTGTCCCATACTCCCCTGATTAACTGTTATATACCTCTATTGTAATTCCTCCATTTCAGGCATGAATAAAAACATGTAACCAATCTCCTATAGTTTCCTCCACGCATCTCTAACACCTATTTGGTATATCCTGTGACATTTTATGCAGCCTAACAGGGGTATGAAATTATTTGTATAGATACTTCCATCCCAATATTCTATATTTTTGGAACTTCATTGTGGTCCTGCTGCTGTTACACATTTTTCTTGTAGAATTTTGTATTTTCCATTGTTCCTCTTGTTTTAGATTTAGGAAGTCGTTTATCTTTTACTAAGGCTTTATAGAGTCTGATTATTCTCTTTCTGAAGCCTAATCTTTCCCTTGCTGCTAGGCTTATGTTAATCACTTCTGGCAAAGTTAATTTTTCCTCTTTGCTTCCTTGTTGTACATATTTAGTCTGTTATAAAGGTCCCTTGTATTTCATTTGTGATAGCACTCTAATGTTATATCTCTCTTTTAGCTTAACCCAAGTAATTACCCCCCCCCCCCCCCCGTCCCAGCTGTCAGAAAAGTGTAAGCTCTCCTCTTTATGATTATATTTTATCAAGTTTTCAGCTGCTTTCTGGAAGGGTCCTACCATTGTTCTTGTAGGCCAGAGTTTCAATTTCCACTCACTGTGCTAGTAAATCTGTTGCCTGTCAAGTCCTGTCTACTAAAGGTGTCCACCCCAATAAATTTCTACCCCCCCCCCCCATGTGATAACAATATTGCTTTCCATCTGGCTGAATAATTTTCACACTGGAGGTTATAGTATAATTTACATTGTAAAGCTACAAAATAGTCATACAGGTATAGAACACCTAACCCTCACCCCTCTTTCAGTGGAAGGATCATTTCTTTCCAGGTTACTCTCATATGTCTACCATCCCATAAAAAGCTCATAACCTTTTTCCTTGAATATTCCCTAAATTTAGCCCTTAGGTCATACCAGAGTGCCTGAGTGGCATACAGTAATAATGGTGCTATAAGCATTTTACCACTTGAATCCTCTAATCTAAATCATAGACACGTAATCTCCCTCTGTTCAAGTTCTTATCTAACGTTACTCTCAGTTCTTCCCAGGTATGTTTGGTAAATCCTCCTCTCTCTTTTCAATCAACACTCCCAGATATTTTAGCCAAAATTTCCCCCTTAACTGAGGATAATGTTATGCTAGCTCCTGTGTCAGTGCATAGTTAACAGCTAAAGCTTTAGTTTTCTCTGTACTAATTCTATACCCTGAGATCCAGGTAAACTGTCGTAGACACCAAATATTTTTTGACGATCATCATTATGGTAAGAGAGGTATAAATATTATCCACAAATAAAGCAAGCTTCTCCTGCCAGCCTTCCAGCACCGTCTTTGTATGTCTGATTGTCTTATCGTCTGAGCAAATGGCTCCAGACAGAACACATAATAGTGGGGAGAGGAGTCACCTCTGTCTGGTATCCTTTTCTAGCTCAAAGACCTTGTAGAAATGGGCGTTAATCTACATCTGTGCTGCAGCATTAGAAGAGAGGATTTTCAACAGTAAGACCAAGTTATCTGGTAGGCCTGGTCAGATGCCTTTTCTGTATCTAGCTCAACTAATACAAGTTTCTCCCCTGTCCTTTCTGCATCCTTATGCACCAGATTTGTATCTCTGATGTTATCAAAAGTATGTCTACGCTATATAAACAACACTGATTGTCTTCTATTAAACCAGGCACAATTTTGGCAAGTCTTTTTGCTGGTATTGCTTGAAGAGCTTATAGTCATGGTTCGGTGTTGAGATGAGTGTATAGGAGCCCAGCAAACTTGGATCTTTCTCCTCTTTACAGATTAACAATATAACTTTATTTCCATGACTCCAGCATCTGTTGATCCATTAAAATCTCATTAAATATGTTCTGCCATATAGGTATTTTCTTCTGTCAATATTTATTTCAGGGCTCTTTAAGGATACCATCTACCCCTGGGAAATTTCCTATTGTCCGATTAGACAACTGCTCCTCTATCTATTCCCTTGTTATGAGTTTACCCAACTCTTTTTGCTGCTCCTTTGTTAATCTCTTAAACCTTAACCCTTCCAGGACCCTATCTGTCTCCTGTTTTTAGTTTTCTTGCATTTTTGTCTGGAATACTTATGTTGATAGAATTGTTCAAACCCTTCTGTCGTTGCCTTTATCCCTCTAATTGTGTTCCCTCTATAAGGTGTTTTTTTACTTGCCATATTCTCTATTCTGATATATGTTGTTGCTGCAGCCTAGTTGGTAAGATCTTTTGTTGCCTTGGAGAGTTTTGAAACTTCAAAAGTTTGCCTGAGCACTGTTTTAAAAAATATATCATTGTGTAGCTGCTCGAGACATTTTTTGCTTTAAGTCCCTCCTTTCTTCCTCCCCTGATGCCACTGGGATGCCTTCTCTAGATTGTAGTTCCTTATCTTAAACAATTTACACCTGTCTAGTGTCCTTTTCTCCCTGTATTTCTCCCCTTGACTTTCTAACATTAATCACTTTATCAATATTCTTTCCCACTCATTTAAATATCCTGGTCACTTTCCATGACGGCTTGGAATACTGACATTTTTCTTGTGTTTCTCTTCTCCCTGCTTGCGGTTATTTAACCACACAAACTTCAATCTCCAGTGTCACTGCTCCTTTTCGCCTTCTTCTAACCCACTTCCAACTTCACTGAAGAATGATCAGTCAGCAATAGAGGATGTGTACATAATGCTCTCACTAGTGACATCTCCTATTTATTGATGGAGAATGTATTTAATCTTGCAATGGTTTTAAACTGGGGGGTAGTGCATAAACTCATTTTACATCCCGCTTGTGTCTACTACATCTGCCATTCCATATATTTTCAAAAGCTTAAATATAGTTTTCTACTTTGGCATGCTTTTCCAAGGTGACAGCCCTAAATTTACATCCTCTTTTATAGTAACCATATTTAATTTCCTGGCTATAATAGTCCTTGCATAAAACCTACTAATTCAGTCAGTAACTCTTTTAGCTCTTGTTTAATTTCTTTGGGGGGGGGGGGCAAAGCAGAAAAATTCTCCAGTTAATCTTTTATGCTGCCAGTACTCCCTGACAAAGACATATCTACTTCTGCCATCTAGTTTGCTTTCAGTTATTTGCGCTAGAGCATTTTTCTGTATTAACATTATAACACCTCTTTTCCTGCCTGCTATTGCATTCACAAAATATCCTTCCCTAAATCCTCTCCTTACTGTCCCGTCATCAGTTCCTGTAACATAACTGTGTCTCTGCATGACCATTGCTGATCGCTGTCTGCATTCGAATTGAAGTTTATCATTTAAGGTTTGGCTACTTCTGTTTTTTTTATATTTATCTTATATTGCATTTGTTTTGTTTTAATTTTTTTGTTCTTTTGGAGTTTTAAGAGGACTTGGCTTGGGTCAGATAGAAAAGTTAAAAGATAATTTCTTTGCAGACAGTGAATAACATCCAGCTAATTAGTGGGAGGAGCTGAGAAATAGCATTCCTCATGTAATTAGCAATATTTGGAAACTAATCTATGAACCTTTGCCGTAGTTCTGTGGGGTAACCATTTGAAATGTCAGGCCCCACTGGTGCGAGTCCTGAAATACTGAGATTGAATGGCCAAAAGAACAGACTTACATATACTAAGTTCAAGATGGCATTTCTTGGAATATTCCCTGTTCTCTGAGGCATGGCGATCTTGGAGTTGGTATATATATATATATATATATATATATATATATATATATATATATATATAAATATATATATATATATATATATATATGTGTGTGTGTGTTAGAGGGGTGTGGGGGGGCTTGATCCCCCCGCAAAAAGAAGTTTAAAGGAAAAGAGTGATTTTCAAAATTCACTCTTCTCCTGTGTTTTCAGATTTTATTTTCAGCTTGTCGGCACTCAGTATTTCAAGTGATGGCATTTCAGTAGGGAGCCATTCAATGGATATATTTTAACACTTTTGTTCTTTTCTTGATGGGCTGAAACCCACTTATATTCCAGGATATCATTCCAAGTCTGTTCATGCAGAAGAGGCAGGCAACATTTATGAATCCATTTCTCTTAATGAGTTAAATATCGCACTAGCTAACATAAAATATTGTTTGTATGATTTATTAATGCAAGGTGCCATTGATGAAAAGTCTTATAACTACCTATTTGTACCCAAACCAAAAACCCCTATTTTATTTGGTATACCCAAGGTTCATAAAGGGGTTGATCCCTTGAAATTCCGCCCCATTGTTGCAGGTGCAGGAAGCATAACAGAACCTTTGAGTAAATTTGTGGATTTCCACCTAAAAAATTATGTCTCCAGATTAACCTTTGTATGTAAAGATTCCTAGGAATTCCTAACTTGCTTGGATCAAAACATTGATCATTCGAATCTACTCATGGTAACAATTGACATAGTAGAATTGTTTCCCAGCATCCCACACAACACGGGGATGGAATGGTTCAGTGAAATGTTATGCAGAGAATCCAATTTAAGTAATGATTTGGTGAATTTAGTCATAGATTTCATGACCATGGTTCTATCCAACAACTTCATCTATTTTAATGGCGAATTTTTCCGTCAAAAAAGTGGGGTTGCCATGGGGGGCGCCTTGCGCTAGTGTGTACGCTAATATAGTGTTACATAAGTGTGAAACTGAATATATCCATTCTACTAATTGGAAACAACACATTACATTTTATAAAAGATATCTTGATGATATCTGTATTCTTTGGGAGGGTACGGAAGAACAATTCCTCCTTTTCATAGATTACTTGAATAACACGACTAGTTTCCTTAAATTCACTTATGTCATTAGCAATACAACTCTTCATTATTTGGATATTCATTTGATCAAAAATCCAAATCACACAGGTTTCTGTTCAAAGGTGTATAGAAAAGGTACATACTCTAACTCCTTCCTCCATTTTGACAGTGGACACCCTCTGTACATAAAGAAAGGCATTATTAAGGGACAACTAGTAAGAGCCTGCAGAATGTGTAGCACTACTGATTTCTTTCTGGAAGAGGTAGAGTTTCTCAGGTCCCTATTTTTGGATAGAGGCTATCCACCTGCTTTTTTTCAGAGCATCCTTAGTGAGATTCTTATTAAAAGGGACCAGTGTTTTCCATCATTATTAGGTGCAGGAGCACCATTCCCTAGAACTCAAGCAAAGACAGACCAGAACAGTTCCAAGAGTTTTGTTTACACCTATTCAGCTGATGCTGGTTTCATAGAAAGGACTATGAAGGTTTTCTGGCCGGTGGTTACCTCTCATGAGGAATTTAGTAATTTGTTTCCTCCTCGCATTTCCTTTATTAGAAAAAGGAATACCAATTTGAAGGGCATTTTTGAACATAACACGAACACTAAGGACAAGCCAGAACATTCCAGCTGTCAAAAAAGGAAGGGAACATTCAAATGTGGTAGATGTCACCAATGCCCCTTCATTGCCAACACTCACAAAGTGCACGTCTCTGCTCGCAACATCACTTTAACAGCTAGTGATTATTACTCTTGTTACTCCTCGGGCGTGGTATACCTAGGTTTTTGTGAGGGTTGTATATCTTTCTATGTGGGCAAAACAGAAAGGGCTTTGAAACGAAGGATATACGAACATAGTTATGACATCAAAAGTAAAAAAGACACTAATGCCTTTTTCAAGCATTCCTTGGTATGTCCTAACATGTCCATTCATTTCTTTGTCCTTGAAAAAGTTTCTCCAGACCAGAGAGGAGGTGATTGGGAAACTACACTTTCTTCAAGGGAATTGTTCTGGCAACTGAGACTGAATGCGACAAGATTCCCAGGCTTAAATGACAACTTAAGTTTAGCCAGCATTCTTAAAGCTAGAAGTAATGTTCTTTGAATTCTACCTAGTTTCCCTAGGTTCATTTCTAACCTCCCCCCCCCCCTACTTTTTTATTCCTCTCCGGTCTGAGGCCACACTTCTAGATGTTTGTTCCCTTTTTTTCCCCCTTCCTTTATTCAGCTGGCACTTTAGGCAGGTTCTGGCCATGGTGCTTTATACGAACCACTCTGCGTTTGCTCTATCTATCTATTCATTTATTTAGTTTGTAGTTTAAGTAGCTCCTATAGGGTAATACACTGGGCTGATATTAACTGCATATATTTTTAAACTAGACATTTTCAAACTCTAGTTGACAGTATTTGAATTCTGGTTTTTGAAAAGTACATTTTTAACATTTTTTATTTTTTCACTATTTGAAGTGTTATCGGTATTTAGACTGTTACAGTTTTTAACTTAACCTAACTTAAAAGTTTTGTATTCATTTTATAATAAGTTTTTTCTCAATGCATTTTATGTATTTTTTAAATTTATTCAATGGATGCCAACATAATTAATCAATGTCATTAAGTAATTAACCAATGGTTGTGAGCCAAGCACTTTAAATACATCATGTGAAAGTATTATTTATTACACTTGATAAAGCCTGGTAATAGCAGGCGAAAGCGCTTGTGGTGTTGATTTTGTCTATTAAATACGTTGTCTTTGGATTATTCCTGGTTTCGTTTTTAACCTTATTGACGGTTTTGGTCAGCTGGAGTATTCAGCAGCGAAATTTTGCACTTTATTTTTAGTGGCTGGACAGTGTTTATTCCGGGGAAGGTATCTTCTGCATCTTGCTTCTGGGTTTTTGATTGCTGATATTTACTATTTCTTGGAATATTCCCTGTTCTCTGAGGCATGGCGATCTTGGAGTTGGTATATATATATATATATATATATATATATATATATATATATAAAATATATATATATATATATATATATATGTGTGTGTGTGTGTTAGAGGGGTGTGGGGGGGCTTGATCCCACCGCATAAAGAAGTTTAAAGGAAAAGAGTGATTTTCAAAATTCACTCTTCTCCTGTGTTTTCAGATTTTATTTTCAGCTTGTCGGCACTCAGTATTTCAAGTGATGGCATTTCAGTAGGGAGCCATTCAATGGATATATTTTAACACTTTTGTTCTTTTCTTGATGGGCTGAAACCCACTTATATTCCAGGATATCATTCCAAGTCTGTTCATGCAGAAGAGGCAGGCTGCTTTTAACGTTTGCCCTTACAAACACATGTGTCTGGACCATTTTTCCCTGGGCCACTGCTGAAAATTGGCTTCATTCCTAGTTGGTCTTTCCCGGTAAACAAATGTTAAATAAAATAAAATAACATTGTCATTACTCATTGCTTATATCTAGATATTCTTTCTTATATGACCTAGTGAACATTTTATGTAAGGTGTCATGCAGTCACACAGCAAAGTATCTAAACAACCACTTACTCCTTCTGCCAAGATTTCCTGTAACCCTGCCATAATGCCCTCACAGTCTTGTCCTCATTTCACCCCTAGCTTTCTTCTGTTCAATTACCAGATGTACTGTTAGAGACCATATTTATTAATATTGGTAGTATCTCCCCCATACTTTTATTATCCAGCAGTATAAGGCCTGATAGGACTGGTACTGCTCATAACAACTGAACAATTCAGTCTTTATCTTAATTTCAAAACTCAAGTTATGGAAATTAAAAAAAAAAACAAAACAAAGAAAAGAAAAAAAATCAAGTGACTACTTAACCAAAAGGCCATCTTAACCAATGTAATTATAACGTTCCACTTTAATGTTCTACAGAATCCACACATACAAGGCTGGCGACACAGCACTTGACCCTCATCATACTATGATGTTAAGACTAGGAATGGCTCAGTCTTTTGCAAGGGCCATACACTCTTGCATAACCAAAAAACAATAGTACTATGAAAGCCCTGAAATAGCAGGTTTACTGATTGTCTGTTTCCCCCACACGTTGCGTTAAATACTCAGTCGAGCCGATTAAGCCATTACCTTATGGCACTGTCACCACACTGGACCTTCTCATCCTTCCCACACAAACTCAGTAAGAACATCGGCAGCATGCTAATCTGGTGTACGTAGTTCCATCTACTTAGTGTTTTGCATCATCTCTTTATGTCTCTCCAGCATCCTCTGACAAAAGATGGGGAATGGCTTCTCAGTGTTCAGTCTCCTGCTTGTCTTTGTTGTTTCCTTGTTGCAGACTCATCTGTTGAATTAGTGCCTTCTCCCTCCACTAAGAATTTATTTATTTATTTTCACATGTGTTTTTCAGGATAGTCCAACTGGACAACAAGTGTCCGTTTTCGGCGGGGTCCTGGGGAGAAAAGCTCCAACACAAATAGATATAAAGTTTGCAGTTTGGTCAGAATATAAAGATGTTTCAGTTAGTAGTATTGACTATTCCATTACTGGATAAAAAAAGACGTTTTATACAGAACGAACATAGCAGTTTGTAGCATTCACACTGATGGATCGATGAACATTTGACAATTTGTACAAGTATTTACAATAATTTACAGTGAGCACTGGGATGCACTCAAATAAGTGTTGTCTGAACAGCAATATAATACATTTGTATAGCAACCCTGACAGAGCATGCACCTGAGTTTGTTAAAAGGTGTCCCTGTAGTAAAGTGTGGGTTTATGGTGGTTTGTTACAGTTGCATAGATGGTTGGAGTAGAGATATGATTTGAGGATGTAGATTTTAGAAGTCTAAGGTCAGGAGGGGAGGTTGTTCCAGGTCTTGGCAATTTCATGGGAAAAAAGAGATTCCCCTGAGTTGTTTTTGCAAGAGATGGTTTCAATTAAGGCTTTGTTGCTGGAGGGTTGATGGAAGTTAAGGAGGTCATTCAAGGTAGGTTTTTTTTCAGGATAGCACAATATTTGGTGGGCTAAGTTGAGTTGGTGATATGTTAGTAGGTTGGGGAATTCTAGCCAATGTAGGGTTTGTAGAGCATGGCAATGGTGGAAACATGACTTAGCATTAGCAGCGAATCTGACAATTTTTTTGTAGCAGATGGAGAGTTTATTTGAGTCTGTTTTAGGTTTGTTAGTAAGGGAGAGGCATATAGCAGTGTGGATAGAAGGTGAGTTCTAGCTATGGCCACATGAGATTCTGAGGTAAGGTACCTTTTGCATCTATAGAGGGAGCCTAGTTTTTTGTGGACTTTAGAGATGGTTGTTGAAACGTGCTTGTTAAATTTAGTTGTTGGTCAATGGTAACTCCAAGGAGTTTTGCCTCAGAGACTGGGGTGATTTTGGGTGTTGTTGGTGGAGAATATAGAAAAGGAGAGGTCAGTGGGTCTGGTTGGATGGAAGAGCATGAGTTGGGTTTTTTGGGGGGTTAAGTATAAGTTGTGAGTTATTGAGCCCTTTTCTCAAGTTCAGTGAAGGCTAGTTGGGCTTTTTGTTGAAGAAGTTGGATGTTGGGAGCAGAGCATATGAGCGTTGTGTCATCAGCGTATTGGACTATATCGGCTTTTGTGGTAGCTAGGTGGAGTTGATTGGTAAAGATATTAAAGAGCAGTGGGCTAAAAATAGAATCTTGGGGTATACCTAGGGTGACTGGGAGTGGGAGAGATAGGGATTTGATCCATTTAACAGACTGGTGTCGGTTGTGTAGGTAGTTTTTGAACCAGTGTAGAGTGGGGGTGTCGAAGTTAAGGACAGAGAGACAGGTAAGAGGTTTTTTGTGAGATACTGTGTCAAATGCCTTGGATAAATCAAGGAAGGTGGTGGACACTAGTTTACCTTGGTTCCTATAGGAGTTTATAGTGTTGGTGAATCTGAGTAGGGTGGTGGAGGTACTGTGGGATAGACTGAAGCCGTGTTGGGTTGGGGAGAGAATGTTATTGTAGAGGAGGTGGGAGAGGATTTGATGATGTATACATCTGTCTAGAATCTTTGACAGGGGTGAAAGAATTGCTATTGGGTGATAGTTAGAGAGTTCATAAGATGGGGCCACCTTTGTGAAGGGGAATAATGAAAGAGGTTTTCCACAAGGTTGACACGGTGTGTTCGGTAATGGATTGGTTAATTAGTAATGAAATAGGATAGGATATGACTGTGGATGCGAGTTGGAGGTATTTGGTGGGGAGGTTGTCGGTGGCAAGGGTGGTGGGTTTGAGTTTAGTTAATAATTTTTGGATATAGGATGTTTGTACTGGCTTGAGTAAGAAGGGGATACAGTTTTGTTGAGATATAGGGGGTTGGGGGATGGTGGTGGTGGAGTCATTTATGAGTTTAAGTATGGAGGAGGTGAAATAGTTTTTAAAGTTGCAGGCTATATCAAGATCTGTGCCAGGTGTATTGGGGGGTGGAGTGGTGGATTTACCGGGTTGGAAGATATTATTTACTGTTTACAGAATTTCTGAGGGTTGGTATTATATTTTTTTTGTAGGGAGAGGTAGTAGTTTTGTTTATCTAGTTTACTTGTTTTTAGGCCTTATTCTGAAGTTCCAGACAGGATTGCCTAGTTGTGGGTGTTCTGTGATGGCGCCAGGTTTTCCAGGCTTTGTCCCTGTTTTGGAGTAGGGTTCTTTTGTTTTTGTTTGAGCCAGGGGGTGGGGTTGCTGCGTATCCTAATTGTTTTTATGGGGCTACTTGGTTGAGGATGTTTAGAAATGTGGAGTTGAAATATTCAACTGCTCTATCTAGTGGAAGGGTTATGATGGGAGACCAGTCACAATATTTTAAGGCCATCAGGAAGTCTTCTTTGGGGAAGTTTGTATGGGAGCGGGTTTGTAGGAGGGAGGTGTTTTTTTGCCTATGTGTAAGGATGAAGGTAGGGTTTTGGTCACTGAGTGTGTTGGCCAGTGTGCCCCATAGATGGGCAGTATTGGGCTGGTTGGTGAGGATCCAGTCTAATCTGGATTCTTTTTTAGTGGCCTTATATGTGTAGGGGATTGGACAAGTTGGTTGAAATTGTATAGATTAATATGGCAGGTGGGAGTGAGAGAGTGTATATAGTTCCAGTCAACACTAAAATCACCTAGTATGATGGTTTCCTGGGGTAGAGAGTGGGAGGCCTAGTGGAGTATGGATTCCAGGACTGGAAGGTTCTTGCCTGGGGGTATATAGATGCCAGTTATGTTAAGGTGTTTGTGTTGATTTAGGGAGAGTTTTGTGAGTAAGGGTTCAGCATTTTTGAAGTCTGAGGTCTCTATGTGTAGGAGTTGAACTTTTAAGTTGCTTTTCTGAAGTAGGGCTATTCCACCACCTCTTTTGTGCACCCGGTCAGTCCTAAGGATATTATAACCAGGTGGGGTTATGGAATTGTCACTGATATGTGGTTTGAGCCATGTTTCAGTGATGACAATGAAGTTGGGGTTGTATAAAGACATGGTGGAATGAAGTTCTTCTATTTTGTTCATAATACTGCGGATGTTTAGGTTCAGGATTAGTAAATCATTGGGATTTTGTTTGGAAGGAAGGTAAGAATTATTGTTGTTTTTGGTGGGGGTTGCAGGGCCCGGATTGGGGTGAATATCGATGCCTAGTAATAATTAGATAGTTATGGATGTAATAGTTTTGAGATACAGTATTGTTAGGGAGTGGAATTGGAGATTTGGTTGTTTTTTTAATCGAGTAGAGAAATATTTTGGGGAGACAGGATAAATGGGCGTTTGGTAGTTGGGTGTTGGGAGTATGCTTGTAGGCCTAGAGGAGTTGATATTGTTGTGGGATAGGGTGGGTGATTTTGGGTTGCTATAGTGGGTGGTTGGAAGATAGTAATTGGTGCTAATGGTGGCTATGGTGAGATGTGAATATGGAGGTCAGTAACAGAATGCAGAAATATTGAAGTGACAATTGGTAAAGGAGGTTTTTTTGTATTAGATGAGGGGTGTGGAGTGGGTTGGAAGGGGGCTGGTTGGTGAGAGTGTTGGAATAGGAGGGGTTAGACGAGTGGGAGAGGTTATGGAATTTAATGGGTAGTGAATATTGATTGGAGGGAAGGTAATGGGTGAGCAGTGTGTAATTGACTGGTGGGTGTGGTTTAGTGGGTCAGCTGATTTGGGGGATGGATAAATGTAGAGGCAGTGAGGTGGGTGGGAAATGGGGGCAGAATAGGGGAGCAGAGTGAACCTGAGCATAGCGGAGCTACACCCAGAACACAGAGTTGGCATAAAAAAACAATCAGTGAATAAGCAGTATTCGGCCTGGTGAGTGAGTCGGCCTTATCTGCACTAAGGGTCAGAGGACTGGGAACCTGGTCATTAATGGTGATGTCCTGAACTTGTGAGGGGTAGAGGGTTAAGAGCAGGCCTTTACCTGGTGAGAGAGGCACCCTGCACTGACTGGTTTCAAGCTGGGAGCTCACAGGTGGAAATAGATCTCAGGTAGGTAGAAGGAACACCTCGAACTGTTCGCCCGGTATCTGTTGCAAGAGTGGGATACCTGGGATTCTGCTGCCACCTAGTGGAATAAAGATTAAGTTAGTGGAAGGCTTCGGGATTGGAACAGGCTGGAAATGACTGGAGGGGTCGCCAGGTCACCCCTTAATGACATCTCATTCAGGGAGATCCTTGAGCTTGTGCTGCAGAATGGTGGTTGGTCTTCTGAAGCCCCTTTCCATAAGTGTTTCCCAAGGCTTTTGGAACTGGCTAAGCTACTTCCTGGATGATCCCCCCAGTGGATGAAATGGTGGATCTGATATCCCATTGGCCATGGAAAAATCTAGATATGGCATAACCCATTCCCAAGAAGCTGGGCAAGTATCTAGTAGCACACAAAGACCATTCCCACTGGAGCAAGACCCCATTAGTTGATGCTATGATGGTGGTGGTAGCCACTTAAAAAGAACTTGTCATCCCCCTAACACAGAGTCTAAGGCTTTGGAGAGATTCAGAAACTGAACCTATGCATCAGCGACCTTTGCTGTCTGATCACTGAATTATTTGGCATACATAACAAGGTTTCAGAAGGATTTGACTAAGGAACTTTCCAAGTCTGTATTGGGTTTCATGATTGTGGAAGACAAGATGACTGTGTCTTTGCAACTGGTCACCCTTCAGTTTCTCTCAAATGCCTCCATATGTTGGATCTCCAACACTACAGAGGGTGTTTTTAGAGCCACAAGTTCAGACATTATGGTTCAGAAGCATGCCTGGATGCGATTATGTGACTTTGCAGAGCCTTTCAAGATGTTCTTCATCAATGCTTCTTTTGATGGATTGACTCTTTTTGGGCACAAAGTTAAAGCGACTCTCCATGAGTGAACAGGATGGGAAATACTCTGTCTGCCTTAGGAATACATTTTTTTACCTCTCAGAGAATCTTCTCTAGGAGCCAGAAAGGAGGTGGGAAGATGTTTTTCGTGATAGTCACAAGGTTTTCCCAGGACTCCGACAAAGATAGATTTCTCCATGGCAGAGGAGGGAACTCTAATGGCAGACATTGCCAACTTGGCAGAGGAGGCCTGCATAATCAAGGCTTCAGGGGTCCATTTACCAAGAAGCTTTATCAAGCACTCCTTAAGGATTGCCTGACTGCTGCACTCTGCAGATAATCGGGAGACGCGTATGTCTGCACCTGGAAGCCTGGATATCCATCACCAAAGATGTCTGGGTGAACAATAATTACCAGAGGCTGTTACATTCCCTTTTCCCATCTAGCCCCAGTAAAATCAAAGAAAGTCCCAAATGTGCCACCCTGCCAGAGGAAAGATGCAGCCTTAGAAGTTGAGAACCCACTGACGAAAATAGTTATCCAAAATGTCCCATTAGACCAGCAAGGGTTCAGAACTTATTCAAAAATTGTTTTTGGTGCCAAAGAAAAATGGAGACCTCAGGCCAATTTTAGACTTAAGTCATCTGAATCTCTTTGTAAAAGACTCTATGTTCCAAATGGTTGCAGTTCTGTCCATACTCCCATTACTGAAGAAAGTCGATTGGATGTACTTGATAGATTTCCAGGATGCATACTATCACATCAAAACAGGCAGGCAATCCAGGAGGTATCTTCAAGAAAGTCACTTCCAGTTTAGAGCCCTGCCCTTTGGTCTCACCACAGCCCCCCAGGTGTTCACCAAATGTGTGGCAGTGGTTGCAGCTCAATTAAGATGGCTAGGACTCTGGGTGTTTCCCCACCTCGACATCAGGCTCCTCACTGCTCCCACCAAGCATCATTTGACTTGCACCAGGGACTACTTCCTCCATTTCTGCCAAGATCTGGGCATCACATTCAATTACAACAATCACACCTCTCTCCCACTTAAGTCCTGGAGTTCATAGTTGCTCACCTGGATACAATTTATCAGATAGCAAGACTGCTTTAGTCCAGACTGTCCACCTTACAACAACAGGCTGCAAGACTTTGTCTCTTCAGTCACCCCTAGCCAGGTTGATTTAATAGCTCCTCAGTTTGATAGATGTCTCTTTAACACTCATACCACCCACTGCAAGATTTTATTTGAGAGTGCCACTGTGGACACTGGCTGTCCAGTGGTTGT
Organism: Protopterus annectens; assembly: GCF_019279795.1. NCBI lineage: Eukaryota > Metazoa > Chordata > Ceratodontiformes > Protopteridae > Protopterus > Protopterus annectens. Next base: position 4,878,540 of record NC_056727.1, on the reverse strand, counting down.
TAAGACTACAGACCTATGAATTTTCACATCTGAATCACCAAGGTTTGAAAGAACATGTGTCCTGGTGGAATCATGCCTCAGACGTTACTCAGGGCTTTCCCTTTGTTCCATCCTTGCCCAAGGCAGCAGGGACCATGGACACTTCCCAGCTGGGGTGGGGGTGGGGGGGTACTACTTGAGAAAGATGATTCAAGGCATGTGGTCCCCTTAGAGATCAATCTAATCATCAGTGTTCTAGAGATGAGAGCAGTCTTCCTAGCATTGTATACCTTTCAGGATGTCCTTTTCTGGGGATGATTGCTACACAGACAGAAAACATGTCAGTAGTCTAGTACACCAACAAATGTGAGGAACTCACTCTTATCCCTTGTGTTGAGAAGCAGTGTGAGGGTGGCATTAGGCAGCCTCTTCCAATTGCTTTCTAATATCAATGCACATTCCGGGAGAGAAACTGAACAGATCAATTTTGTTGCCTCATGAGTCATCTCTCAATCCATTAGTGGCGAAACTGATATTTCAGCAATGGGGTCAGCCATGCTGTGATCTTTTCTCTTATCTCCACAAATCAAAATGCAGTATTCTTTTTGCCCTGATCCCCCAGAGGAGGAGCCACTGAGAGATGCTGCAGTCCATAATTGGCCTTGCAGTCTGCTTTATATTATCCACCTTCCCCCCTTATATCAAAGTTTATAAAGAAAGCATGTCAGCAGAAGAGCACAGTGATTCTCATTGCCCCATTCTGACCTTGACAGGTGTTATTTCCCTTTCTTTAACCTCACTTAATATGCCTTCCTTGGATATTGGATCCCTCTCCAGATCTCTTCTCTCATCCATCTGGGCTGCCTCATCCAGACATCCAATCCCTCAAGCTCATCACATGCCTTCTCCACTTCGAGTGATGGCTAGACAGTCCAGGCTTACTTCTCAGGTTCTGCACATTCTTCTTCCCAAAAGGATTCTGTCAGGAAGATATATAAAAGCAAATGGGGAAAGGTTCTCTATTTGGGCTCATGTCAGGCACTTTGATCCTTTCTCAGCCCCACATTCCAACTTTACTAGATTTTCTTTCTTCAGTGTTCCATGAGGGAGCAAGTTATTCAGAGGCAAGGTACAATTAGCTGCTATTTTCAGTTTTCACGTTGGCAAAAATCATTCCTCACAGGCTTCTCTCAAGCTGTGGAAAGTGTTCCTTAAGGGTACCTCTCTGCTCATAGCACCTATTAAGGACCCCACTGCTCCTTGGGACCTTGTAGTGCTTCTACAGACCTTGACACAGTCCCTCCTAGAACTAGCAGCTAAAGTACATATAAAGTTTTTATCTTGAAAACCCATATTTCTAGCTACTGTTATATCAGCTAGGTGAGTATTTGAACTCCAGGCACAATATTATCAGCCACCTTACCTAATTTTCCTTAAAGACTGGGTTTCTCTTCGAACTAACCCTTCTTTTTTACTAAGGTAGCCTCAGAAAATGTGCTTAATTAGTCTATTAATTTTCTTCTCTTTTTTCTAGAATTCTGTAATGAAGGCGAATACATGCTTCATTTATTGGATGTATAGAGACAGCTCAGATTCTGCGTTCATAGAACTAAATCTGTCATAAAATCTGATCAGTTGTTCATTTCCTTCTCAAAGGCAAAAGTGGGTCACTATGTGTCAGAAGTAACTTTAGTGAGATGGTTCACTGTTTGCATTTCTCATGTCTACAAGTAAAAGTGTTTGACCTTACCAAGACCTCCAAGTGCTCATTCCACACAGTCCATTTCCAGTTCTTCTCCTTTTCTATCAGTAACTTCAATAGATGATGCTTGTGTGGCTACCATTTGGTCTAATGCTTATACCTTCATTGTTCATTACAAGTTGGATATTTTTTCAAGGGACAGGGTGGCATTTGGTTTTGACGTCCTCCGGAATATCCTTCCATAAAGACCACCCTGGGGTTCAGCAGCTGGGGACTCTGTCCCATTAGTTGAGGAATGGATGAAAAGGACATCAGATACAAAAGGTATGAACTCCATAAGAAAGTATTTGTGTTGTCTGTTTTTGTCCTTCTTCAACCCTTTTCCCTCCATTTCCCCTTTGATTAATGAAAGATCAATATATGTCTCTCTCTATATTCCCTCTTGGTCTTTCCCCCTTTGCAGCTCCAGACCTTTTGCTATCTTGACTCTAGCACTGTTGTACCCGTCTCTTTTTCCCTTTATGCTTACCATGATATTCAGTCCTTTGAAGTTCTAAGACTAAGGGGACAAACTCAATCTGAGGTAATAATGGGACTGGAGTCGATTAAAGTGAGGGGGAGGAGCTTGAGCTATGGATCCTAAGTCTGAAATGTGGCCAAGGTCAGATCTGAAACCCATTGCTTGAGGAAGGATGAAAACAGACAACACAGATCCAGTGTTATGGTAAGTACACAACTTTTGTTTGTTGTGTATTTGTATGGGATGCAGTGATGGTGTGTGCTGCTCTCAGGTTGTAATTGTTTATGAGAGGAAGGCCTTCAGTCTGGCTAAGTACTTGCATCTCTCATATAAATAGTGACTAGTTATGCATAATTCATTGTCTGTGAGTATCAGGCAAGTCCTATTCCCCCAAAGGCAGGCGCCCTGTCTGGTGGACCCCAGCCATTAACAAACTTTACAACAGGAGGAGGAAGCTACTACATGACAGAGCAAAATCTCTAAAAGGGAAGGCATCTCTGATCAGTACTAGCAAAAAACTACGATCACTCATAAAATTATCCAAGGCCAACTTTGAGAGAAAAATCGCAAAAGGCACAAAAGACAATCACAAGGCCTTCTTTAGCTGTGTTAGAAACCTGGGTGGAAACTCCCAGATATGCTCAGAGTTAGTCCAAAATGACACAAAATGCACTGAACCCACAGACATTGCCAACATTCTGGCAGACAGGTTCAGTGCAAATTTCTCCACCCCCTCCCCCCCAAAAGGAGAAATATCTATCCCAGCAGAGTGTAGTCTCCCTAACATCTCAGATGCCCAGGTGAGAGCTGCCCTCTCCAAAGCTAAAAACACAGCATCAATGGGACCGGATGGTGTCCCGGGATGCGTGCTACATGAACTCCAAGAGGAACTAAATCCACGCATAAGGCTGCTGTTTAATCTTAGCCTTACTACAGGATACGTACCCAAAGAGTGGCGTACAGCAACAATGGTTCCCACTCCACAAAGGCGGTGCTTCTATGGACCCTGGAAATTACCGCCCCATAAGCTTGACGAGCCTGGTCTGCAAAGCTATGGAAAGGATCATTATGGAACTCATAAACAAAGACATTGGGGACCTACAGACATTGGATCCTACCCAATTTGGCTTTGTCAAGGGCAGATCCTGCCTTTTGAACTTGGTCGACTTTTTTGAAACAGTCACTAAGGCCATTGATGAGGGTAAGGCAGTTCACACAGCCTACCTTGACCTTGCAAAAGCCTTCGACACAATACCCCACTCGGGCATCATAGACAAATTCACCAACTTAAATGTAAATTCATATGTCACAAGATGGGTTGCAAACTGGCTCAAGGACAGAACCCACAAGGTCAGAATTGCTGGAGCCATGTCAGACTCTAAGCCAGTCACAAGCGGTGTCCCACAGGGCTCAGTCCTGGGACCCCTCTTATTCGGCATTTATTTTTCCGAGGTGCAAGCAAACATAAGAGGATTGTGGCTGACAAAGTTCGCAGATGACTGCAAACTGGGCATCATAATTGGTACTCCAGCGGACACAAGCATCCTTCAGAGAGGCCTCATAGAAATGGATAATTGGTGCCAGAGCCATGGCCTTAAACTGAATGCCAAAAAATGTATAGTCATACCCTTTGGGAAAAACAAGGTACCCACAAATTACCACATAGGTGGTAATCCATTAAGTACGGAAGAGGTAATCAGGGACCTAGGGACCCAAGTTGACAGTAACCTCTCATTTGACACTCACATTGCCAAGGTGGTTAGGAAGACCTTCTATATTGCCCACCTTATCATGAAGGGATTCACATCCAGCTCAAGAGAAGTCATTGTGCCCCTGTACTCTTCTCTTATCAGGCCCATGATTGAGTACAATGCCCCATTTGGGATGTATCTTACCCGACAGCTGCAGCAGTTGGAAAGACCCCAAAAGTTCCTCACCAAGAGGATAAAAGGTCTCAAACATATGTCATATGCTGCCCGGCTGAAGAAACTCCAGCTCTATTCAGTCGCATACTGCCTACTCAGAGGTGATCTATGCCTGACGTACAAGGCCATGTCCAATCCAGAATTAATGGACATGCTCCACCTCAGTAAATCCAAATACATCAGAGCCATGAGAGCAAGAGATTTGAACCTCAACACAGAAATAAATAGGACGTGCTGGAGGGACAGATTCATAACCCAGAGGCTCCCTACACTCTGGAACAGAATCCCAGTCCACGTTAGGCAGAGCCCCTCACTAGCTCTCTTCAAGAGAAATCTTGACGAGTGGATGGGAGATCGTAGGTTTACCCTGGGGGTCATCTCTGTGTCACTACTAGACAGAGGCACAGTAAACTAAACCCTAAATGGGCGTAGTATTCTCATCTCAAGGGGTGGCGAAAGCCACACACACTCTGGCTAGGCTTATAAATGCCCTAGGGCAGATAGCCTAGTACGAACCTATGAACCTATGACTTAACTAAGTGTTACAAGGCTGTCAAATGAGGGTAAACAAGCTTGCTGACCTTCCATTTTAGTCAAAGAATACATTAAAGGAATGTAATGTTATCTAATTTTAAGTAAAAAAAAAGTTTAAGAAGTTAGTAGTTCACTTGAAATAATATATTTATGACTTTACAGAAATGTAGTTTAGGGATTTATTAATATGTGACTCACATTTGTAGTGTAAAAGGGATAAGTAAGATTATAAGAACGTGGTTTAAGAGCTCATATTTGTAAAGTAAGAGGGCAAAAACTAATAAAGATAAAATTTATAAGAATAGATCCCAGTTATCTGAGGTAATACTAGGTGCAAATTTAAATAGAATACAGTGTAGGGATACATTCACAGACTCTTAGTGGGTGTGAGAGTGAATAGGTTCAGCATACTGTTATTGCTACACTGGTTATTTCTTGTCTGTATTATACCTCAATTATCCTTCTGATTCTCCAGGATTTTTCTAGGTCTGGTCTCTCATATGTCTTTTCTAACTTTTTTTGGTATAACCTGTTGTATCTGTTCCCCCTTATCTCTTGCAGCTTCTCCTGACGGGTTAAACACTCTGTGGTCATCCCCTGCCCAACAGACTCGTCCAGCAAACTACCTTGTGAAAGTGTTATAAATCTGCTTAAGTTACCTGCCTGAAGCAGCTCCAAAAACAAACTAAAAACCACAGCTTTCTAGCTCAACTGTAGGTGTTCTTTCTACTGTCATTTATCCAAACTTTGAATGTGTTTTTAAGACTATCTGCTTTTTAAAAAGTGACCTGCACCATATCATTTAAAGTATTACTAAAGGGCAGGTGAGCACACATGCAAGTTAGTTTTTCTGGCTGTAGTAACTTATTTTGGCCATCAGGAGGCAGCACAATGTCAGCAGTCTACCATATTCCTTGTTGTTTTAACTAACAGTAGTACCAATAGCTTTTAGTTTAATGTTATTTTAACCTCAATAATTCCAGTATATGTAGGTTTAATGTTGCCATCCACATTCTAGAGTGCTATTTAACATCTAGTACATCTTCTGTACCCTTTGTCTCCTGTTTTTAAATTTATATCTGCAACATTTCCATCTCTGGCTTGCTCTCTTCTTACATCTGCAGCTCTGAGTTTCACAGTTGCTTCCTTTCTGATTGTTATTTTCAGTGCTGTTTCACACTGCTGACATGGCCCTGCCTGCTCCGTTCGCCCTCACTGTGCTCGGGCTCACTCCGCTTTCTACCCTACCCCCATTTTCACCCACCCCATTACAATTTCCTTTATGCTATCCACTCCCTTCCCTTCCTTCCCCAACATCCACTGACAAACTAATTCCTGTCAGACTCCAAACACTTCCTTCCCCTACTATTACACCCTGTCTATAACCCCTACACCCTCCATCAAAAAGGAAACACCTTATCATTACCACCTCACTCCTAGTTCTTCTCTCTGCTCTAACCTTTTATCACTCACACCGTCCTTGTTCTCTTTCATGCTCTCCTAACTCCTATACCTTTAACACTCATTCTACACCTTCCTACTTTCATATCTCCCCAGCCCTTTACAACCTCTCCACCTCTTCTCTTCACAAACTGTCTATATTGCAAATCCACCCTCCTACTTACAAATCTCAACTCAAGTTACACAAACTACGTCTGTGTACTACTGTACTCCCTCTTCCACCTAATAACTTACTCATATCTGGGGATGTCCACCCCAACTCTGGCCCCACCCCCTCTCCCCTGAATCAAACACCCCCCTTATCTTCTACCTCCCTTCCTTCCCCAAACACCTCTCACCATACCCAGCCTCTTACACTAAACTTATCAATATCCAAGCACCTGGCAATATACTCTCTAAATATTCAAAGCCTAACCAACAAAAATCACAAATTTCCATGCCTGGATAACACATACAAACCCTTGCAACCTTTCCTTATCTGAAACTTGGCTTAAGCCACATATCACTAACAATGAAATTCTCCCACCAGGCTATAGTATCTATCGCTCTGATAGATTCCCAAAAAAGGGGGTGGTGTAGCCATCATCCACTCCAGTAGCCTCAATCTCACCTTTCCCCACACCCATCCCTGACTTTCACCCAGCTGAACTCATCATCCTTAATTGCCGCCGTAACCCTCACAGTAATGAGTTAACCCTCACAAAAAATTAGCTGTTGCCACCATCTATATCCCTCCTGGAAACAATTCATCCACTTTAGAGAATATCTTATCCTGGTTTTCCCACAATATTTCCTATGAAACCCTCATCTTAGGCGATGTTAACCTAGATTGGTCTAAACTTAAAACTGACTCTCCACAACTCAGCATCAACCTGCATGGTTTCCATCAACTGATATCTTCACCCAACTACCTCCATAAAAATCTTCTGACTCCATAATTGACTGGACACTCACCAACTCCCCTCACCACTACCACAACCCCCACTACCTTACCAGACCAACTTAGCGACCACCTCCCCACCTCGGTCCTTAGATACACCATCCAACCCCTGCAAAATTCCACCTTTATAGAGATTGCTGAAAACTCTCTAATTTTAATGTAGTCCAATTCAACTCTTTTCTATCCACCCTTAAACAAATCCCTCTCAATGACGGAGTTACTAGGCTCAATAGCATCTTCCTGAATAACCTGAACACCCTTGCTCCCTCTAGAAAGGTTAGAATAAAACCCAATTATGCTATCTGGCTCTCAAAAGAAACTAAGTCCCTTATGCTAAAAAGAGAGAGAGCTTGGAAAGCCTGGATCAAAACAAAGGAATTACCTCTGCTACATAATTATAGACACCTCAGAAATCTTACAAAAAACAAACCAATAATGACAAAAAGTCCTTTTAAAACTCTGCCCAATTCAGTAACAAATCCAACCCTCTCAAGTTTTGGTATGCTATTAACAAAATTCTCTCTCCAGGCTGCCCATCAACTCCCTGCCCCCACCCAAATATATCTCATCTGGAAACTGCTACTCTTCTCAATAAACACTTTATTGAAACCATTCAAGCACTCATACCTTCCAACTGTAACACAACTTCTCTGTCTACCCCTCCCAATCCTTCTAACAAACAATTATTCGCTTTACATCCTGTTCCTACATCAGATCTCTTCTTCACAAACTCAAACCCTGCTCTCCCTCCAGTGACCATTTACCTCCTGCCTTCCTCAAACCTGCTGCTGACTCCATTGCCTATACAGTATCTATACTAATCAATAGATCTATTCAGCAGTCCACCGTCCCTACCCTATGGAAATCCTTTTTCACTATTCCCCTGCATAAAGATGGAAACTCTACAGAACCATCTAACTATCAACCTGTAGCTATTCTATCTCCCCTCTCTAAAATTCTCGAAAAATGTATCCACTCACAACTACTCAACTACCTCCTCCAGCATAACCTCCTTACTCCCTCTCAGCATGGTTTCAGTCCCAACCACAGCACAACTACTGCCTTTTTATCCTTTACACATACCATTGCAGAGGCCCTAGACAATAACAAACTCATATAATGTCTCTTCCTTGACCTTTCCAAAGCCTTTGATAGTCTCCCATCCCCTACTGCTATCTAAACTTGCAGATCTCAATCTATCTTCTTCCTCCCTTGCCTGGTTCTCCAATTACTTATCCTGCAGGTAGCAGTCTGTAAAATGGCTCTCTTCCACTTCTCCATTCATACCTGTCCCAACCGGGGTATCACAGGGTTCCATCCTATGTCCCCTCCAATTTAATATCTTTACCAATAATCTCTGTACTTCTTGTAAACAATCCTCCCTCATCCAATATGCAGACGACTCGACTCTCATCGCCATCGCAGACAATATCTCCAATCTCCACACTCTTACTCAGCAGGCCTTGCTATCCACTAAACAGTGGTTGTCCAGGAATCTACTCATTCTTAACCCTAAAAAGACCAAACTCTTATTATTTTTTCCCCAGTCTCTCTCTCTCTCACCTCAAATCCAGCTCTACTATTACTTCCTCTAACAACACTGTTATCCATCCTGAAGCTCACGCTAAACTCCTTGGGGTCATCATAGATGAACTCAAATTCAACTTGCACATCCTCCAAAGCATAAAAAAAGACTCACCAGAAACCTGGTTTACTGCATCGCAACAAAAACATTCTAACTACAAATGCCAGACTCTCCCTTGCACAAGCTGTTCTCCTCCCCTCCCTTCTACTGTATATGCTGCCCCAGTACTCACCAACATCCAAACTACTACTTTAAATAAACTCCAACAAACTTATCACAAGATACTAGATTTATCACAAACTCTCCATACAATGCACATCACTCCCTTGCCCTAAATACTCTCCACTGGTTAGAATTCCCCCATCTTCTACTGCTGTCACAACTTCAAATGTTACACTTGGGAGGGTGGCCTAATGGTTAAGGTGTTTGCCTTACAAACACAAGGTGCAGGGTTTGAGTCTCACAAGGGATAATTGGCTAAGCTTAAAATGGCTCGCAAGGGCAGTTAGCTTAGTACTAACCTATGAACCTATAAGATTATTTACAAACCTTCATCCTGCCCTGCTCTCTCTTTCTTCATCTCTATCTACACTCCTCTGCGGAATCTCCGTACCTCTAATCAGCAACTACTACAAATCTACCAACCCAAAAAAATAGCTGGTAAACTCCTGTATAAACATTCCATCGCCCAAGCCTGGAACAAACTCCCAAGAGACATTTGTTCCATCATTCACCCATCCCACATTAAAGAAAAACTCAAACTTCATTTACTCAACTCCAGAATATGTCCTTGTCAAGCCCCAGCTTAAGCTCCCCACAACCCTACTATATACCTTTTCAGTCCCTCCACATACAGCTATGTACTGCACTATTGTGGATACTTATTAAACTCTACAATCAATACTGTTGGACTTAACTCTTTTTGTAACTATGTAAATATATATATTTAGTCTTTAAAAATATTGATATGTATATATCATGTGTTTGCATTTCTGCTTTGTCTCTCTAACATTCTTGTATAACTGATTTTGACCATATTTTTGATTTAAATGTTTGATTCTCTGTAAACTGTGTTTTTTTTGGGAAGTTTTCTCCTCGGGTCTCCATTGAAAATGGGCCACAAGCCCAGCTGGACCAACCTGGTTAACAAATGTCAATAAATAATAATAAAATAAATTTGTAAAGATGTTTGCACTGGAAAAGCATGTGTCTGACTAGTACAGCATTGTGTAGCACTGTGCAGACTGGCACATAGTGCTGCATATCCCGGTAGTACAGCAATGTGTAGCACTGTGAAAACTGGCACTTAGTTCTGCATATCCCAGTAGTACAGCGTTGTGCAGCACTGTGCAGAGTGGCACTTAGTGCTGCATACCCGGGTAGTACAGCATTGTGTAGCACTGTGCAGACTGGCACTTAGTGCTGCATATCCCGGTAGTACAGCATTGTGTAGCACTGTGCAGACTGGCATTTAGTGCTGCATACCCAGGTAGTACAGCATTGTGTAGCACTGTGCAGACTGGCACATAGTGCTGCATATCCCGGTAGTACAGCAATGTGTAGCACTGTGAAAACTGGCACTTAGTTCTGCATATCCCAGTAGTACAGCTTAGCAGCACTGTGCAGAGTGGCACTTAGTGCTGCATACCCGGGTAGTACAGCATTGTGTAGCACTGTGCAGACTGGCACTTAGTGCTGCATATCCCAGTAGTACAGCATTGTGTAGCACTGTGCAGACTGGCATTTAGTGCTGCATACCCAGGTAGTACAGCATTGTGTAGCACTGTGCAGACTGGCACTTAGTGTTGCATATCCCTGTAGTACAGCATTGTGTAGCACTGTGCAGAGTGACACTTAGTGTTGCATATCCCTGTAGTATACCATTGTGTAGCACTGTGCAGACTGGCACTTAGTGCTGCATATCCCGGTAGTACAGCATTGTGTAGCACTGTGCAGACCGGCACTTAGTGCTGCATATCCCAGTAGTACAGCATTGTGTAGCACTGTGCAGACTGGCATTTAGTGCTGCATACCCAGGTAGTACAGCATTGTGTAGTACTGTGCAGACTGGCACTTAGTGTTGCATATCCCTGTAGTACAGCATTGTGTAGCACTGTGCAGAGTGACACTTAGTGTTGCATATCCCTGTAGTATACCATTGTGTAGCACTGTGCAGACTGGCACTTAGTGCTGCATATCCCGGTAGTACAGCATTGTGTAGCACTGTGCAGACTGGCACTTAGTGCTGCATATCCCAGCAGAGAAAGTGAAAGAAACAGTAGAAATTAGTTAGAAATTCAGCCAAAAATACCTACTTCTAGAATACAGTAATAATTTAATTCTCTGACACACAACAAACCCTGAGAACACTGCTTCCTACGCAGAACTATTCACAGAAACCCTGTAAAAGCATGTTAATAGCTGCGTAAAGACAGCTGTACCCAACAGGAAGAAGAACAGAACTAACTCAAACAAAAGCCACCCTGGTGGAATCACAAAATCAGTCAGATGTATGTATAACAGGAGGAAGAAAATCATGGCAAAAATTAGGAGGTGCAGCACCCAGCAGGATAAAAGCACTCTCATCAAACTAAACAAACAACTCAGAGGACAAATAAAGTCTGCCAAAGTCAAATTTGAGTTAAGCTTGGCCTCCCAGGCCAAGGACAACTGCAAAGCATTCTTTATAGCTATGTCCACAACCTCAAAGGCAATACACAATTATGTGCAGAACATATTGTAAATGGAGCCACCTGTACTGACCCAGAAGATGTAGCAAACCTCCAGGCTGATAAATTCAGCTCCAACTTTAGCCCTCTCTCCCCCTCAACCTTCCCTCAGGAAATATCATCAAATATAACTCCCCCTACTATCAGTAGGGAACATGTCCTTAATGCTGTCTCTAAGACCAAGAACACTGCATTTATGGGCCCAGACAATATCCCAGGATGCCTTCTAAATAGCATAAAACATTGTATATCAGGGCCTCTGGAGTTACTGTTTAACTGTAGCCTCCAAACAGGCTTCATGCCTCATGAATGGAGAAAGGCAACAGTCATCCCTGTGCACAAAGGTGGGCCATCTACAGACCCTGGAAACTACAGACCGATAAGTTTCATCAGTCTTATATGTAAAGCTATGGAAAGAATTATCATGGAGATGATTAATAGAGTTATAGTAAACCTCCAGACACTGGACCCAGTTTGGTTTCATCAAGGGCAGATCATGCCTACTCAACCTGGTGGACTTCTTTGAGAAGGTCACCAAAGCAATGCATGAGAGCAAAATCGTTCACACTGCCTGCCTTGACCTGGCTAAGGCTTTTGACATGATACCCCACTCAAGTATTGTTGACAAACTCAAGAGGTTAGGTACAAACCCGTATGTCACCTGGTGGATAGCCAGCTGGCTCATAGACAGGACCCAGTAAGTTAGAATAGGGAGTCCACCTCTACAAAGAGGCCACTCAAAAGTGCTGTCCCTCAGGGATCCTTTTTTGCATTTACTTCAGAAGTCAAGGACAATGTCAGTGGTCTGTGGCTGACTAAATTTGCAGATGATTGCAATTTAATAGCTGTCACTTGAATCTCACACTGACACAAATGTTCTCCAGGAGGGGCTGACACAGACAAAGAACTGGTTTCAGAGCCATAGACTAAAACTAATGCCAAGCAATGCATAATAGTATCCTTTGTGAAGGCATCCATCTTTGGTAACTATCATATTGACAACACACTCCTTAGAGTTGACCCAGTAGTCAGGGACTTAGGAACACACATAGATAGTAATCTTGCCTTTCACCATAAAGGGTCTACTGTGGTGAGGAAATCATTCCATGTTGCGCAACTTATAAACAAAGGTATGACATCTAAGTCCAAGGAAGTCATTGTCCCATTGTATTCAGCATTCATCAGACCTGTCACTGAGTAGAATGCCCCCTTTGGTATGTACCTAACCAAGCATATCCAACAATTGGAATGTCCACAGAGGTTCCTCACTAAAAGAATATAGGGCATAAGTAAAATGTCCATTGCAGACCACCTCAAGGCCCTATCCCTGTATTCTGTCTCCTACAGGCTTTTGAGGGGATATCTATGCCTGGCATACAGGACATTGTCAGACCCCACTCTGATGGACCTCCTGCATATCCACAAAACAAACAGCACCAGAATTACCTGTTCTAAAGACTTAAACCTTGCCTGGGATATAAATAGGACCAGAGACGGGTATGTATCCCAGAGACTACCCTGTCTATGGAACAGGCTCCCATCCATGTTCCTCCCTAACCCAGTTCAAGTGCATCTTGGAGAATTGGATGGGAAACCAGAAATTCATCCCTGGTTAGGCACCTATGTTTCTAATGGACACAGGTAACCTGTAAATGGTTAATCTCCCAGGCGCATGCTTACACTTATTAAGGGTATCAGAATTTGTCAAAGATTTGGGATGCATGGCTAGGCTTAAAAAGGCCCATACCTCATTAGCCTAGTAAACACCTATGAACCTGTAAACTACCACCTCTGTTTTTTAAAAGTTAACATTTTACAAAAAATAGTTGGAAAATGTATAGGACAGCAGCAAAAATAAATAAAATCAGACGAAATATAAATAAGATACCACAAACATTTTTCTAGTTCATTAACAGCCAGGCAACTGTATAAACACAACAGAACAGTTTTAGTCAAACAGTAAAAAAATTTAGTAAATTGAATAAAATAGCACTTAAACTGCATAAATCACTAGGTAGCTGTAAGTGCAATAGAAAATGAATACTTTGCTGATTCATTAGGTTATGATTCAGTTCAAAACACCAACTTTAGTGATCAGACCGTGTGTTTTGCATGTAGCTTTCTGGTCTTTAAATTAATTATTTTTAAGCAGTATGTGCATAAATTGATTTCTGCAGTTGAAAATAAAATCAGAAGAAATAGGATTCAGTGCTGCATTTGGTATTTGGTTCACTGCCTAAATCTTAAACTCAACTTGCCCCTACCCCCCCTGAAAATAATACAATGATTTGGTTTAAATGTTGTAAAGTTCCTCTTACCTGAAGCAGTCTCTTTCCTGAAAACTAAAAGTTGATGTTGGTGCCATCAATCTACAAATGCATTGAAAGCATGTACATTTGCATTAGTGTTTGGAGGAAAAGTAACTGATGAAACCTAATAGTGTAATATGTTTGCAGACTCTGAATATCTAGTAACTCAACAATTCTATTTTGTCTGTTCTAAATATATTATAAACAAGAGGCACATGGTGCAGGTTATTTCAGCAAAACAGCATGGCATGTGCTGCCCTCATCATTTTATTAATTACATTTTTTAAATGGGTAATTGAACTGGTCCCAACAGCATGATCATTTTCAGCCATGAGTCAGTCCATCAGGCGAATGACAAGCACACATAGTAAATAAAAAGTTACAATCAGTTATGCACATAATGCAGTGTATGAACATGACAGAATATATCTTTCATAGGGGCATAATGTACAATATTTTACAGTAAGCAATTATTTTTTGCAAACAAAGTGGAAGTATTTTCATTTTCAAATTATTGTTTAGTTTGAGTAGCCAATATTTTCAAAAACAATTTATCTTGGATCCTTTAAACAGGTACGTATATTTAGGAGTCAGGCTTGCAGTTATGTTCAAACATCAAGTACTGTAGCTTGTCATTGTTTTGCACTTTTTGACATAAAGCATTTGAAGTAGTAGAGGCTATTTTACAAAATACTTTTTCAGTTGCTGTTAGAGTATAAGTTGGCTTTTATAGTTGAGAGCCATCCTGACTTCCCAGATTGTGGCTGGAGTGTCTTATAAAAATTTGTTCAGTTTCAGGCAACATATTCAGACAAATGTACAGTTTGGCTTTCTTCAGCATTTATGCCGCATTTATTGTTGAAATTAATGTTATAATAAATTGAACTTTTTGTGTTATATAGTGCTAAGCATGTTTATTTATCAGTGATAGCATCTCCAACAGCCACAAACTGTATTTGCTATAAATACATATAGTTTGTGTTTATGACTGTTGGAAATGCTATCACTGATAAACGCAAACTATATGTATTTATTATAAAGCCTGTGGTGGTGCAGCGGTTATAGTTGTCGCCTCACAGCAAGAGGTTCTGTGGTTTGATTCTTGGCTAGAGCACCTTGTCTTCATCTCCTCCCTGTGGTTGAGTGAGGTTTAAAGACATGCAGGTAAGTGCGAGTGTGTATGTGTGCCTTCTGTGAAGGTTGGATGCTGGGCTGGCAACTTGACACTGTAAAAACTCCACTTCCAATCAGTCTGCAGACCGGTGACCCACTTTGGCAACCCCAAATGGGAGAAGCCGAAAGATATTGTTATATGTATTTGCTATAAACTGCCTGCCAGGGTACTGGTGGAAATATATCTTTGTATTTCTAGTTTTTGCATGGAAACATTGTTGCTTCTCATAAGACCTTAATTGAAATATATTTCATAACCCTAATGAGCTTTTGCTCATAAGAATATTAAGGCATTATTTTTTTATTCTTTGGTTATCACTGTCTGTTATTCTGTACTATCTCCGTATAAAATGAAAAACAAAATAAACATGAACATAAATTTTGAGCTCATTGGTATTAAGAATCATGCATAAGACCATAACTGGCTTTAATAAATGTATGAAGTTTTAGGGACCACCTGAAGGTTATCACTATGGTACAGTTCTAATAACCCCAGGGTAACAGACTTCACATGAATAGTGGAAAACTAAAATAATTGTATGCCTGATATGTTAGGCCACACTCTCGGAAATCATTGACCTATTCCCTTGCAGCTGAATGATTGTATGCCTAATGTGTCAAGCCACACTCTGGGAAATCACTTATCCATTCCCTTGCAGCTGACTAAGGTGGTTAGTAAGACTTGTACAGAATCAGTAATTGTTTTAGTTAAGACAGGCTTGCATCTTTCTCTGCCAAGACCATGGCTAGAACCATACAGATTACCCTGAAGGCCTTTTTTACTCAGTGCCTGCCACTGATTATAAGAAGATGTAAATGCTAGATTTGCATCAAAATTGTGGCATCTTGTGGTAGTGCCACATGACTGTGTGACCGTCAGGGAGCACATGCCAGCTGTAGTTAAGTCGTCATATATTTATCTGAAGAACACTACCCGTGACTTAACTGTAGCATTCTATGCATTAGTTTCTTCTAGCTTTGACAATTACAAGTTCTTTTATCTGGAGATACTAAATGCAGATCTTGAAAGCTTCTGAGCAGGGCAGCACATGATAGCTAGGTTGCTGGTGAGTCAATTAAAAAAACATATATATGATTTTTGTCACCGGTAGCCACTTCAGAGTCTGTAGCACAGTTGTAGTATCTTTGAATTGACTTGAACCACCAGCAACCTGATAAGTAGAAGATGGGAGAAATGTATCACAGATGATAAAATGGCTGTCTAAGTATTCCAGAAGGATCCCGTGATCCACTGTGTTGAATGTATAAAAGAGATCAAGAAAGAGCAATGCTGTATAACAATATTGATCTCTCAGTTCAAGGAAACTGTTAATAAAAATGGTGAGAGCTATTGCAGTGCAATGATGAGTAAACACACACACACACACACACGCGCGCGTGCGCAAACTTTCTTGATAACCTTGCCAGTAAAAGAAATGTCAAGGAAATCAAAAATTCTCCAGACTAGAGAATCCAAACATGGCTTCTTAAGAACAGGGTGACTAGGGTCTTGTTAAAGATAAATGTAGAGAACTTTGTCCTTAGTGAGAAAATTCTACTCTGTAAAAATAAATGGAATAGTGATACCTGGGCAGAGAAGAACCAGTGTGTTTGGATCAGGACCTAGTCTACAAGCTGTATGATGTGTGCTCAGTATCAGATATATGACATCATGGTGGTCATTATTATGAATCTCATTCCATTTTTAGTCATGAGTCATTGTTGCTGTTATATTACTTATGCTTTTGGACACTTTATGGGGGGAGGGGGCCTCATGCATAATCCGGTTCACGTTATCCACTTAATATTAAGTGGCAGCCCTCAGACTGATGCAAAAAAGATGTTCAGTTTATAAGACAGACTGCATTACATAGCCTTTCTCAGTACAGAATGAGTAACATGTTGATTTCTTGCAGCTAAGGTCTCTCTGAACAACAGTGTTGTCTTCTTGCAGGTGATCTTCACCTTGTAAATAGACTACTGTTTCTCAAGAGTAAGTCTGTTTACCTTTAAGAAAGTGAATCTTCTCCAGTTATACTGCAGCCAGCATACAGGTTTCCAAAAACTACTGAGTTCTTGATAATACCATCAGGGCAGATCTAGCATGGTATGACCTAGGCAGCTGCCTAGAGTCAAGGGCTAGTTGAGGAGGACCCCAGGAATGTTAAAATTAAAAAAAAAAAAAAAAAAAAAAAACCTTTCCACCTTGCACCCTGTCTCACCCACATCTCTACTCTTCTGCTTCATTTTTGACTCGTGACAGTCCCGATTTCTTTGCTTTTATTGGCTTGAATGTGGAGTAAATGTGCAAGTATCTTTTTGCAGCTTTTCATAACCAAAATGGAACATTTGCAGACAAGCCTGCAATTTAGCACTAGTTCAGCCTTTTTGAAAACGCCAGTAGTGCAGTGCTGAATGACCTGGTAAGTAACTTTGCAGTGCACAATGTATTTTTTTTTTTGTACAGTATGTCTGCGTTTTTCACTCGTGCATACCCTCTGGTAGAGAGCATAGCTCTGCTCATTATCAGCTCCCCAGTTTTGTAGAATATCTCTGATTTTGGCTCATAATTTTACCTTCAGACTCATAAAATGCTTTATTTTCTGGTAAATCACTGAGGATTTCAGTCAATAATGGAGTCATTAGTGTTTCAGAATTCTTATTCTTCAGAAAATGCATGTTGCATCAAATTATGTTGTTTAGTTATCCTTTTAAATGAATTAGAATTGTCTGTGTCTCCTTTGAGCCCAATTTTGTATTACATTTCTGATATTACCTCATACTTTAGTCATCCATCTTAAAGTTTCATGGTTACTGTTCATCATATTAATGTCCATTCAGCCTCCATTGTTCTGTTAACTTCTTAGATGAATTTGAGTTGTCTGCCTCTCATCTGTGCCTGATTTTGAATAACGTCTGATTTTGCCACATATTTTTTTTTTCTGTCACTCACTTGATTCTTCATTTTATGGTAAATTACTAAGAATTATAGTCAATCAATAATGCCAGTCATTAGAGTTACATAGTTCTTATTGTTGAGATAATCCATGACCATGCAGCACCTGTTTTTCTGCTAACTTTTTTAGGTGAATTATAAGTGACTGGTGCTTAAGAGTCTGAGCTGTTAATAAACTGCTTCTTATAGTCAATTCAAAGTTCCCCCCATTTGCATATTGTGTGGCTTTGAGCAAGTCACTTAACCAGACAGTCCTCCTACGTCACCCCTGAAAAGGATACTTTGTTCAGTGGTTTACCTGCTTAACAAATAGATAAAAAATATATTTAACATTTTTCCCTTTTTGGGGTCTTTGTCTAGAATTCTTGAACAAAGAAGTTGATAGGTATTTTGGTCTGTTCCTTGTAAAATGTGTTGCTTTTTGGCAAAATGTTGTGATCTGCATTTAAATAAATGACAGGATGTGAATTGTAGACTTCATATGCTTCAGAGAATGATTGCCATTATTTGTGTATGTATTCATTCACTTGATCTCAAGTAAATATCTGAGGTATATAGTCACACAAATGGCTGCAATAAATGTTGGTCATATCTGGTGTGTGTGTGTGTGTGTGTGTGTGTGTGTGTGTGTGTGTGTGTGTGTAAGAAGGTATAGTTCTTAACTGTCCCTGGTTTTGCTTCACATTTGTGGTCTGCTCCTTGTAACTCCTTGTAAAATTTGTGGTTTTCTGGTAAAGTGCTGTGGACTGCAGTCACTAAACAATGACATACGTGAGTTTCAGACTTCAAATCTTTCAGAAAGTGTTTACTACCACAAAACCTGCTATACTAACAATTTTCTAACTATATAAGAATTATATTTAAAAATTGTTCATGATTTTGAGTCCCTCATTTTTGAGCTTAAGAGGTTGGGAGGGCATAGAGGTCCGATGGGGTGCAGTATGTGATTCTCACAGCAGCAAGTTGAGATACATTTCTAGGTCATTATTTATATGTGTGAATTCATTAATTTGATCACAAACAAACATCTAAGCTATACTAAGTCTGTGTGTGTGTGTGTGTGTAAATATTTGGTTCATGCATCCTAGCGTAGTTGTGGTGTAAAGGAAGGAATCAATTGTATTAAACAAGTGCATCATCATATCAGTCATGTTTTGTAAGTACAGTCCTTGGTTTCCTTCTTTTGTTGATAGTTGACAATGTGTTTAGTATTGATATGTGAATAAACTTGACATCATGAGGTCTACAAGTTTAATGTTAATATTTTAACTATGAATATGTGTTTAACTTTGCTTGTTTTTTTTTTTTTTTCATGGCACCTGAATGTGAAATGTATTGTCTTGGACTACAACAGTGTTTGTCTGGCATTTAAAGTAGATGAATAAATCTAGGAGCTGTGAATGAACTGCTCCTTGTAATGCATAATTTGATCCCCTCAGTCTTCATTGTCTACTGTGTGTGACTCAAAACAAGTCACTTCATCAGACATTGCTCCTAGGCTGCCCCTGAAAAAAACACTTGTGTCCAATGTGCTGCCCCAGGCAGTTAGCAAGTGCATTATACATAGGTTCATAGATTAGTACTAGGCTGACTGCCCTTGTGGGCCATTTTAAGTCTTGTCAATAATCCCATGTAAAAATTGAACCCTGTACTTTGTATCTATAAGGTAAACACCTTAACCATTATACCAACCTCCCACATTGTCCTTTGAATCCCTTTGCCTATCACATAGCAGTTAATTACTGCTTCACTATATGCTATTTGACTATGAATCCCAGCAAATCTCTTGCCAGATGCACTTTTAACAAATGTGAGTTTCATTGCAAGAGAAGTTTATTGTTGCTCGTGATTAGTCCATTTCAATGTGAGAGTCTTTTTCCTTTATTTAGCAAATATCTGTTAGCGGTTTTGTTGTAAAATTTGAACAAAAAGTTTTAAATGCAAATCTTTGTGATTATTGTAAGAGTAAAAAAGAAACTGATAGGTTTGAACAGAGTTTTATGGTAACTGGGAGGAGACATCCAAGTAAGGATATTGATATGGTTGCATTTTCCCTGCCTAAATCTCCATTTGACCATGATCTAACTCTGGATACCAGGACGCATGCACCATTATGGAGCATAGATGTATACTATATAGGCAAGTTAATCCACAACACTGGTCATGCCCATGTTATAGGCCTTTACCCTCAGGCCGGGAACATCTGCACTAAATTCCAGAGAGAGCTGGTTAAGGACAGTCAGTAATTTTGCTTCTTGTAAGTTAGAATATATTCTTGCATTTAAACAGCTCTGGTTCTACTGACCAAAGTATGGGATTCTCCAAACTGAAGTGAATAAACTGCTAATTAGGACCAAAATAGCAGTTCAACCACCAGGTCTGAAGTTGACACGCTTAACCAGAATAATAAATCAATACAGAATGACCTTTATGATGAGTAGCAGTGCAGGTCTTGGTATAAATCCAGATTGCTTAATAGCAGTTCAACATTTATTAAGATCAAAAGACTTAGCAGTGACCCAAATGCTGAACTCACTTGGAATTAAACAGTTTGGGAGAGACACTAAATTGATTAGAATGTTGAAAAACTCTTCCAGGAATGTCCTTGCAGTACCAGGTGGACAGTATGTAAGAAGAACACTGGAGGTTGTTTCTGTAATTAATGCATGCAGAAAAGATTTGATATAATTTTTAGTCACCTAAACGAAGCATAGATAGATAGATACCCCAACATTGAAATGGTCTTGGTTCACTACTTCTGTGCTCTTCTTATTCTATGGATTTGTATTTTTACCTCTAATTTAAAGCTTATTTAGAGATTGTACATGTTGGCATTCAACTAAACGTAATAACCTTGAGGTATTGCTAATTTGTGCTATAAGCACATACTCATGCAGACTTATATAGGAAATTACAGGCGCCTCAAAAACAATGCTGCTGATCTCAGATGGCAGTTTCCTACTAATGTAGTCCATTTGCATGCACTAAAGTAATCTCTTGCACAACTGATCTTCGGAATAAGTTACAGGCCTGTATTTTGCCAGTAGACAGAATGTACAGTTAAAAAGGAGGATGCAAATTGTATTTCTTTTGAACATAAGAGTCGTATGGCACCTACAATACTGAAGGTACTAATTATGAAAGTGGTTGCTTAAAATCATGCAGAACAATTTATTTTTATTTCACAACAAATACATGTCATTACCCTCTATCACAAGACTTCATTTTTTCTTCTGCTTGCCAAAATACCCTTCCTTGCTATTACATTTATTACAAAAGAAAGTTTATGATTTTATTAGTATAACACACAAAACCCGATATGGAGTGATATACAGATTATTAATGTGTGTAAAATTAAGTAAGAGTGAGATCATGTGGTTTTCAGTATTAGGAAGAGAATAGCTGCAGTCTTTTTTGTCAAAAACTACAGAACCTCCTTCTGAAGTTTGCGATTATAGGTGAATTCCATTCATTAGCCTGACATCATATGTACCATTTTTGTAATTTAGTGGATGCTTTATCATTTCAGATTTGAAACTTGATTCATCCTAATAGTTTTATGTTGTTATAATGCATTAGTTACTTGCGAGCAAATGCACTACATTTCCTGAAGAAACTAATTCACTATTTTAACCACAGTTTAGCCATAGTAGTTTATGTACACTTCTGAAAGGATGTTAAAGTTACAATAATTACAACAGCAAGTTCAAGATTATTCCTTTCATGTATATTTCCTATGGCTGCAACACTTGAGAATGTGCTTTAACAATACTCATATTTCATCATTATGTCACACAAAACACACACACCCACGCACACATGCACACACATACATGCTTGCAAGCACACATATACAAAACATAAGTTGCAAGAGTATACTTAGAGTTTTGCAATCTGAATGATATTTTTAGACAAGAGTTAATACACACACACACACACACACACACACACACACACACACACACATGCACACAAAGTAAGTTGCAGGACCATTATTCTAGTAGGGTTTACACAACCTAGAGGATATCTGTTTTATACAGTAATCATACCTCTCAGCCTCTAAGCACAAGAAATCTGGACAAAACCAAAAATAATGGGGGGGGGGTAAAGGTCCCAAATCAGGGACATATTTTAAATATTGCTCTCATAAACTTGCACAGTTACTAAAATAACAGGGTTTGTATTAGCATGCATTTTCTGAAGGATATTAAGTCTGTAATGTGAATGGATGATTTAGTGACTTCAATCCTCAATGATTTCCAGAAAGCCACAAATGTTATAAGGAACAGACAAAAATTATAAGGCACCTCCAGCTACAAGAACTCTTGAGTTTAAAACTGCTTTGACTGCATTGATTTTTGGATTTTCTACATTTAAGGTTTGGATATGTCCATTACTGTTTGATTTTTTTGTAATTATAAAATTGTTGGCTAGAATCAATCATTGGGTGAATAGGAATTAGCTGTAATCTAATTAGTGGGAGGAGCTGATAAACATTTTGATATTGTATTACAGCTTGTTGTATTTTAAAATTTGTTTTACTGCAAAACTTTTTTTCTTGAAGTCTTAAAAGTTGTTGGCTGGGGTCATTTAAGAAACATTCATTTTTGCATTTATTGATTGAATAGGAATTAGATTTAGCTAATTAGCGGGAGGAGCTGAGAAATATTTTTTCTTATTTAAGGTATTCACCTACATACCCCTTCAGTTACAAGAACTCTAAATTTAAAACTGCCATTTGACTGCATTGATGTTTGGATTTTTTTCCAGCCTCCCACCTCCTAAACTCCTGTGCTTTTAAACTTGTTGCCTTTTAGCTGCCCATCCCTACTGTAAATTACAGTTTGAAAGTCCCTCCCAGTGCTATTTCTACTGGACGCTAACAGCTTTACCTGATAAGGCACTCCCATTAGACTCTTAAAGCTTGAGTTAGCCTTTGTTTCATTTAATCTCATTTCAACTGTTGCACACTGCAATATTCAGACTGTTAATCTGAATTGTTTTTTTCTGCATTTTTCCTTGTTTCAACCAAAAGTCAATTGTATGCATTTTTAACTTGGTCAGGAGTTCATTCTTGTAGTTCCCCTCCCAGTAGTGGGAGAATTGTGAGTTTCTGCCAGATCTGAGCCTCGTTTGTTTCATTTCTACTGCTTTCTCGTGTTTGTATTTTGCAAACATTAGTGGATGGATTTTGAGTTTCTGCAGGATCTGAGCCTCATTTATTTTGTTTCTACTGCAGTTTTTACTATTTGTATTTTGCTTACTGTGGAGGCCTTAGTCTTGTAGTATAGCTCCCAATACTAAGAGAGTTTTAAATTACTGCAAGATCTGAGTGCCTAACTTATTACATTTTTAATGCATTTTTTTCAGTTTGCATTTTACTTATTCTTGGAACCTTAGTTTTGTTTAACTATCAATAGTGAGATAATTGTTAATTGCTGCAGGATCTGAGACTCATTTATTACATTTCTACTGCATCTTTTCTGTTTGCATTTTATTTAGTCTAGGAACCTTAGTCTTGTAACAGTACTTAGTCTCCCACTGTAGTGAGAGAATTGTGAATTGCTGCAGGATCTAAGACATATTTATTACATTTCTACTGCATTTCTTTCTGCTTGCATTTTACTTGGTCTGGGGACCTTCATCTAGTCTTATATTATCACTCACAATAGTAAGAGCATTGTAAATTCCTGCGTGATCTGAGCCTCATGTATTACATATCTACTGCATTTTTTTCTGTTTGCACTTTACTTAGTCTGGGAACCTCTTGCAGTATCACACACAATAGTGAGCAAATTGTGAATTGCTGCAGGATCTGAGCCCTGTATATACACTTATACTGCACTTTTACTGTTTATTGATTGCATTCCTCTCTAACACATCTTCTATAACTTGTGCTGAGATGTGCAGCAGTGGTTTGCAGTGCTTGTATAGACCCAGGCACTTAGAGTTGTAATTCCCCATATAAAACTTCCTCTGCCAGTTTCTCAAGTATCTAGCTGAGTATACAGGAGCTAGTTTGCCTTCTGAGAAGCATTACTACAAGAGTGTTGTTTTAGATCAATACTAGACTTCTCTTCCCAGCCCAACAACTCTGAACCCCAGTTGCACCACCCCTCATAGATCACAACAAAGAGGATCCACAGCCATGGATGTGCACTTCCCTACTGTCTTTGTAGCCAGCCTGGTGGAAGTGGGCATCTTGAGGCAATGAAGCAATTGTCTCATTTTTACTGACAAATACCTTATTCTTAAGCAGATTGAAGCAAAGTCCCATCTCTTCAGCTCTGTCCACTGTGTACAGAGTGAGCATTTGGGAAGGACAACCCCTGTAGTCTCTTAATCTTGCTCTATTCCATCCCTCTCCATTAAAAAAAATATTTATACTTTATTCAGCTGCTCTTACTGTAATTGTCTTCTACCTTCTTTATTACTTTAGTTTGCTGTTCTGTGTGCTCTTAAGTGCTCAGTTGCTCATATTCTGTACTTATTACTGCTTGTTAGTAGCTTGATTAAATTTGCATGATATTCTAAGCATCTTAATTTTGGTTTTAACACTTGTGTTTCAGGCCAGTTATTTTACCTTTAGGGTTTTTGTGGACAAACCCTCATTAAACCCTGTTCTCCCTAAGTCCACCAAGTATTCAAAGCACAATGTCTGGACAAATTCCCATCAGTTTGCCTGCCAGACTCGTTGAAATGGGCATACTGAGACAGTGTAGCAAATGCCTCATGTTCACAGACAGTCCCCTTCTCCTAGCACACAATTCTTCTACTTGTGAGAGATGCATCTACATCAATAAGTCAGAATCCATGCTCTCTCACACCACAGTCAGTACTCCTGGCACAAAGGAGGCTGCCAGCACAAACACCACACCACCCACATCACAGAGTCACACACCCACCTATACAGGGGTCCTCAACAAAAACTTACCTAAACAACAGAGACCCCAAAACACACTCACAAACATTCCACACACAATGCCAATCACATCACACACAGTAGTCAACACACCAGTGTCTCACAAACACAGTCCATCGGGCATAACAATAAACCAACGCAGTCCATAAGGCATAACAATAAACCAAGCGTACTAGTCATTGGCAATTCAATAGTGAGACACACTGATGTCCCGCTCACCAGGCTCAACAAGAACAAGGTCACGGTCAGCTGTTTGTCAGGTGCTAGAACCTGCCACATCACGCACACACTTAAGTCTCTCTACAACAGGTACAAGTATGACTCTGTCATTATTCATGTTGGTGTGAATGACTTGAGATGTACCTGCCTGGACTATACGAAGAGAGACATGAGTGAGCTGTCAGAGTATGTGCTCCAGAAAGGTGTGACCCTAACCCTGAGCAGCATCCTGCCTTCATCAAGAATGATGCCACAGTATCAACAAAACATGATTGACTTCAACAATTGACTTAGTTTCTGGTGTCTTTCCAAGTGGCTCCAGTATCTGTCTTCCTGGGATGACATGGTTGACAGGTCTCGATGCTTTGCCAGAGATGGACTCCACCTGTCACCCCTGGGGTTATGGATCTTGGCCAAGGCTCTTGCCTCCCCCATTGTGCCTTTTTAGGCTATGTCCCAAAGACAAATCTTCCAACATGAAAGATCTGTCAAAAAGCAAATTGAAGGTCATGCTGCTCAATGCTAGGAGCCTTAATCTGAAAATGCACTCACTGGAGGCTCTCCTCACACTAGAAGATGCTGATGTCTGTGCAGTCATGGAAACTTGGTTCAGGGCTGTGGAGAGCACTCCTGCCTTACCAGGCTGTACCTCATTCTACACTTTCTGATCCCAATATGAGGTTGAAAAGACTAAGGGTGGTGGAGTCTCTATCTTCATTAAAGATAGGCACACCGCCAGACTGGTTTACCAGCATGATGCACTGGAATTACTCCTGGTGCAACTGACAGTTAGCAAGACACCCATCCAAGTTATGGCCAGCTATAGACCCCCCTCCATGTCTCAGGAAACCCACTATGCTACTTGGACCTACTTGACTCCATCAAGGTACCCCCTAACACCCTGCTCCTTGGTGACTTCAACTACCCCACCATAGACTAGGCAAACCATTCCTGCACTAATGCACTCTCCCAACGATTCCTTGACTTCATCAGCTCTAATGCACTAGACCAGCTTGTCTCATCCCCCACAAGGATAGATAACATACTGGACTTGTTTCTCACCAACATGGGTGACCGCTGCACCACTCCCATAGTAAGTTCTTCCCTGGTGAGATCAGATCATCAGTCTGTCTCATTTGAAGTTTCTATCCCACCCAACCCCTCCCCAGCCATAACCAGGCTAAAAAAACTTCTCAAAAGCTGACCTCCTAAGGGAGGGTATCAGCAGCTTCACACCACTGCCCCTCTCAGAGGATGCACACAATTATGTTGAACAGTACACCAGTGCTGTATATAAGCACCTGTACAACTGCATGGACTCAGCCATACCCAAAAGAACTAAAACCTGCTCCTCAAGGAAACACAAACCTGTCTGGTGGACATCCTCTATCAATAGGCTTTACAACAAAAGGAAGAAACTGTTGTCCAAGGGTAAAAAGGAACAAATTCCAAATTGGAAAAATCTCCCTCCTCTGCCTCAGCAAGCAAATTAGATCACTAGTGAAAAACTCTAAAGCTAATTATGAGTTGAAACTAGCCTCCAAAACAAAGGGAAACCACAAGTCCTTCTTCAGTTATGTTAAGAACCTCCATGGCAAAGCCCAAGTTTGTTCCAAATTAGTACTTAATGGTACCACTTACACTGATCCTGCTGACTTAGCCAACCTGCTAGCTGATAGGTTCAGTGCAAACTTCACCCCCTTATCGCCCCCCCCCAAAGGCCCAGTCAGTATCTCCGATACTTGTCTCACACCTCACATCTCCATAGATCAAGTGTTAAAGGCCCTATCCAAGGCAAAGAACACAGCTTCCATGGGACCTGATAATATCCCAAGGTGTTTTCTGCACCATCTCCGTCAAGAACTAGCTTCGCCTTTGAGCACCCTATTCAACCACAGCCCAATTACAGGCTTCATTCCAGCAGAGTGGAGAACCGCCATTGTCATCCTCTTGCACAAAGGTGGTGCCACTACTGACCCAGGAAACTATCACCCCATTAGCTTGACAAGTCTGATCTGTAAAGCCATGGAGCATATTATTATGTATCTCATAAACAAGGACATAGGCAATCTCAAAACACTCGACCCCACCCAATTCAGATTCGTCAGGGGCAGATCTTGCCTATTGAATTTAGTTGACTTCTTTGAGACTGTCACCAAGGCCCTGGATGAGGGAAGGTCAGTACACACAGCTTACCTTGACCTGGCCAAGGCCTTTGGCACAATCCCCCACTTGGGCATCATCAAAAAGCTAACACAACTTGGTGTTAATCCCTATCTCATCAGACGGGTGGCCATCTGGCTCACAGATAGGACCCACAAGGTCAAAATAGTTGCGACCACCTCTGACAGCAGACCTATCACTAGTGGTGTTCCCCAGGGATCTGTCCTGGGACCCCTATTGTTTGGCATCTACTTCTCAAGGTCCAGGCAAAGACAAAGGGCCTGTGGCTGACCAAGTTTGTGGATAACTGTAAGTTGGATGCTGTCATTGACTCCCCAAGTGATATTAACATACTGCAAGAGGATCTCACAGCTACAAATAACTGGTGCCAATGTCATGGCCTTAAGTTAAATGCAAAAAAAATGTGTTGTCATACCATTCGGCAAAACACGGCCCCTACTGATTACCACATCAATGGCAACCCTCTAAGCACATAACCAGTGGTGAGAGACCTGGGTACTCAGGTTGACAACAATCTCACATTCGACCATCATGTAGTGGAAGTGGTCAGAAAAGCATTTTACTGGATTCATCTCATAAGTAAAGGGATTGCATCCAGAAGAAAGGAGGTTATTACCTCTCTGTACTCCTCCCTCATTAGACCTATAATTCAGTATAATGCCCCATTTGGTATGTATCTCTCCAAACACCAGCACCTTCTGGAAAGGCCACAGAAATACCTCACAAAGAGAATCCATGGCCTCCAACACCTGTCCTATGCGACAGGTTCAAATCACTATCACTTTACTCGGTATCATGCAGTTTGTTCAGAGGTGATCTGTGTCTTGCCTTCAGGGCAATATCGGACCCTGCCCTACTAGAGATGCTCCATATCTGTAAGTCTAACTCCTCACGCATTACCTGGTCGATAGGCCTAAATCTAATATACGACACTAACAAAACTTGCTGGAGAGACAGGTTTGTCTCACCGAGGCTGCCCAGTCTCTGGAATAGACTTCCCATACAAACAGAGTACCTTGCTGACCGTCTTCAAGCCCATCCTTGATGAGTGGATGGGAAACCACAAATTTGCCCCAGGGGTTCCACCATTGTCCCTCATTGACAGGGGTGATGGGTGCTGACTGAGGTTTCTTTTGTGGGAATAAACACTTGTGTAGGCTTGTAAGGGCTAGCCTAGTAACCTCTTATGATCCTATGATCCTATGTGAGAGCTGTAATTACACTATGTCTTTGTAAGCAAAGCTGTTGCATACAGACACTGATATCTCCAAGCAGGTTGCCAGTAACACCTACACTATACCTGCCATGGATCGGGTTCCTATCGCAAAATCGAACGTGAAGAACGCCGAATACCGAAAGGCCGAACTTGGTAATTCAAAAGGTGAGAATGTCAAAGCCGCGGAAACCCGAATTCTTTCCCAGGGATAGAATTTGGTTGGCCATTTCTGCGGCTTCAACATTTTCAGATCGGGTCAATGTAAGTGTACGAATGGGTAGTGACGGACTTTAGGGTTAGGGCGCAGGTCAGGTAAGTGTGTGATAGTGACGGACTTTAGGGTTAGGGCGTGGGTCAAGTAAGTGTGCGATAGTGACGGACTTTAGGGTTAGGGCGCAGGTCAGGTAAGCGTGTGGTAGTGACGGACTTTAGGGTTAGGGCGCAGGTCAGGTAAGTGTGCGGTAGTGACAGACTTTAGGGTTAGGGCTGGGTTAAAGATAGTGCATAGATAGTGGTGTATGTTAGATTTAGTGTAGGCTTTGAAGGTGTTTGGTGTGATTGTGTTATGTGTGTGTTTTTCGGAACAGCGAAATTTTTCCCTGGGAAAAAAAATTCACTGTTTTGAAGTTTCACTGTTATCCGAATTCGATCTTCCATGTTCGAAGTTATGGTGTTCGATATTTTGGAAGTTTGATTTCGTGATGTAGACGGGCAGCCATGGTGGTGCAGCAGTTAGAGTTGTCACCTCACAGCAAGAGGTTCTCCGGTTTGATCCTCGGCTGGGGTGCCTTCTGTATGGAGTCTGCATGTCCTCCCTGTGGTCACGTGGGTTTCCTCCGGGTGCTCCAGTTTCCTCCCACATCCCAAAGACATGCTGTAGGTGGATTGGACACTCTAAATTGGCCCTAGGTGTGAGTGTGTGTGTGTGTGTGTGTGTGTGTGTGTGTGTGTGTGTGTGTGTGTGTGTGTGTGTGTGTGTGTGTGTGTGTGTGTGTGTGTGTGTGTGTGTGTGTGTGTGCCTTCTGTGGAAGGTTGGGCGCCGGGCTGGCAACTCGACACCGTAAAACTCCACTGCCAATCATGAGCGGACAGTGATCCACTGTGGCGACCCCTAACCAGGAAAAAGCCGAAAGAAGAAGAATAAGACGATTTCGTGATATAGACCCTATGGATCAGACACACAAACTCACACATGCTGAGGTGTGTAAATGCAATCTACCCAAACCTCAAAGGCCACCCAAATGATCCCCACAGCATACTCCAAGTCTACAAAGACAACACTCCCCAGGACACATACAGCCACATCTAACAGTGTCTCAACTTCTAAACCTGTAAGGCAAACTACCACATAACCCAATATATTGGTCATTGGAGACTCTTTTGTGAGACACACTGATGCCCTTTTCACCAAACTGAGCAAGGAGACAGTCACAGTCCATTGCCTGTCAGGGCAAGGATCTACAAGATCACACATGCACTCAGGACATTGAACCATAAGTACCAGTATGACTCTGTCATAGACCATGTGGGTATTAATGACCTGAGATTTATCACCCTGGACTATGTGAAGCACTTTCAGATTATGTTTCCAGGCAGGTATGAGCCTAACATTGAGCAGCATTCTACCTTCTCCAAGGATAACACCAAAGTATAAGCAGAATATGATTGACTTAATTGGCTTTGGTACTGGTGTCATTCTAAGGGGGTCTAGTATTTGTCATTTTGGTAGGACATGCTCTGTGGACCATGCTGTTTTGCCAGAGATGGTTTGCACCTCTCGCCCCTAGGCTTTCATATATAGGCAAGAACATTATCCACGCCTCTAGTGTCTTTTTAACCATATCCAGTCTGATAAATCTTCCAACATAGTACATTTTACACCAGACAAACTAAATGTGTTACTGCTCAATGCTAGAGTCTCTGCAAGAAGCTACACTCTCTGGAAGCAATCTTCACCCTGGAGATTGTTGGCAGTACAAGGCTATAATGCCCTTCACACATTTCACCACAAAAGAAGGGACAAGAGGTGAAGGTGTATCAGTCTACATAAAAAGTAATCACACCTCAAGACTGGTCAGACAATATGACATTCTGGAGCTACTCCATGTCCAACAAACCTTGGGTTAAGTCCAGTACCATGTTCTTGATAGTTATTGGTCCCCATGTATGACCCAGGATAATCATACCACATACTTGAATGTACTGGAGTCATTCACAGTTCAGCCCAACACCATATTCATGGTGGAGTTCAATTATCCAACTATAAACTGAGATACATAAACAACTGCTAACATGCAGGCTCAAAGATTCCTGTGATTCTATCAATGCAAACACCTTGGAACAGCTAGTCTGCTTACCTACTAGGGGTGCAAATATCCTGGATCTAGTGCTCACAAATATGAGGAAATGCAGCACCCCCACACTTATGTAATGTCCTCACTGGTAAGATCAGATCACAAAGCAGTAACCTTTGAAATAAATATAAAGGCTAAATTCCCAGCAAACCCCAGAACCTTTAAGAACTTTTCCAAGGTTAACTACCTCCTATTAAGTGAAGGCATAGTAAAATTCCAAGCTCGCCCCCAAACTTGGAGAACATGGTGGCTTATGAGGAAGTGTTTACAGAAATGCTGTAAAAATATGTAAATAATTGCGTAGAAATGACAGAAACAAACTCCACAAACAAGCCCTTTGGAAATCCTATCCGAAATAATTAACCTACAAGGCAGTCTCCAGTCCAGCCCTGACTGATATGCTACACATTCAAAAAACAAACAGTGCTAGAATTACCTGATATAAGGATCTAAGCCTTGTCTGTGGCATTAATGAAGCATATTGGAGGGACTAGAATACGTCTCAGAGATTACCCCTTCTCTTGAACAGACTTTTCATTCATGTGAAACAGAGCTCTTCTCTAAGTCTATTCAAGCACAGTTTGGTCTAATGGATGGGGAATCACAAATGCACCTCTGGCTTGTTACCTGTGGTTCTTATGGACAGGGGAAGTTTGTAGGTTCTGTAAGGCACAGACATATAGCATAGCTGCGCTGGCCCATGAGCACTGATAAATGGGAAGATTAGTGCATGAATGGCTAGGCTTAAAAAGGCTCTAAGGCCATTAGCCTGGTAATCTCCAAAGATCTTATAAAATTTTCAATGTTCTACAAAAATCTGGACATCGGAGAGGTATGGCGAGAGTATAACTCTCATTACCTTGATGTACATACAACATGAATCTGTGTAACTCATTCATCTGGTCCTCAACATCAAAATCAATGCTAAGTGTGCTTAAATTGTTAATTCTGTCTAAGCAAGCACTCGTTAGGCCCTTCATCCCCCACCGCACCAAAAAAATGCACTAGAAAAGTCTTTCTCACATATTTCTGTTATCTGCAGTAGTTCAGATACTGTGATTTTTTTATTATGTCAGGCACTCCAATAACTAATCTAATGTTCGAATAGCAGGTGCAGAGGAAAAATATTTGTTCATCTATAGCTGAAAAACAGTAACCCAGGCTTAAACAAGACTGGCCTTACTTGTTAAGATCAGCAGTAGGAACAATAAGTGGCCATTTTATTATGATAATTGTTAATATGAAATGTGAAGTATAAATCACATTATCATATATTTAGACTTCTCTGTCGGCAAAATTATGGACAGTAGCTTTGTGGTACTGCAACAGTGCTCTAATATACTTAAAAGGTATGTATGGCTAAGCCTGTTAGGAACCTATGATCACTTGCCTAGTCGCATTCTTACATTTCTGGGAGGCATATTACTTTGCTGCAGGCTGTAGTTTGTTTACCAAATGGTGTGTATCTGATAGTTATTTGACACAGATGACAGACATCTTTACCCCACTGTACTGTCTTACATGAAGTGCTTTGTGTGTGTGTGTGTGTGTGTGTGTGTGTGTGTGTGTGTGTGTGTGTGTGTGTGTGTGTGTGTATGTATGTGTTTCTATGTCTCCTGTATGGCTTATACAGTTGTTTTGCAATAAATATACATTTAATTTTAGATAACTGTATACAGGACATGTTAGACAATCTTTTATCTGTATTAAGTAAGCAGCATCTAGATGTTCGGTCTCTAGTATCAGGCAAATTAGGTTTTTTGTTACAACTTGTTGTTTCATTCCTAGTTCCTGTTAAAAATTTCTACTGACAAGTGACCGAAATATAGCAATAAATTATATGAAAGAGAGTACAATCCAAAATGTAGAAGACATGCAGAACAGCTGATTCTAACTTGATTTAATTTCTTAGCAATTTTTAAAACCTTTGAGTGGAGCATAGTGTGAAAACATGAGCCAATATTTTTTAATTAGGCAAATTTTTTTTCAGTGAGTGCATGTACTAAAGGTCAGCTTGTGTAGTGTATGCAACCTCTAATTACTTTAGTCTTTCTTTTTAACGTTTCCTTCTCGCCTACCATACTGATATAGTCATTCATCAATGCAGTTAACATTCAACACTGGCAAATGCATATTCCTGTGTTTTTTAATTAGCCTGAATATGCTTAGTTGAAATATGCATTAATCATCATTTGTTATGTTTATTTAAAACAATGGAAATTCTGTCACTCATAATTTTTGCACATTAATTTTAATCAGTGTTTAGAACTAAAGTGGTTTATTACAGGATAGCAGAGTTGGGTCTTTTCCATTCTATTAAATAACAGAAACAGATAACGTATTTCTATGAGAGAGAAGCTTGTTTGCCTGTAATTACATTCAGCTGGGGTCATTAACAGTCTTCTGTGCTGTGTACAAGAAGCAAGCAGCACAGAGCCTGTTTCATCAGTGGTACTGAGAAGCATGCAGTTCATTGATTCAGTATGGTGGCTCTTGGTGCATACCCAGTACACCACAGAGGAGCATGTATGGTGTACTCCGCTCAGAATAGAGAGATACTTGCATCACCGGTGCAGAGTGCCACTAAACATAGTGGCAGGTGAGAGGGACATATTGTTCAGCAGGGTGAGTTGCACAATCTGTGCATCCCCTCACTCTTATGTATGAAGAGCCTAGGTGAGCACAGCAACAGATATGGTGCTTCTAATTACCTGACAGTACCTGCATTTCACTGTGGACTTGTACTGCATGGCTGAAGACCATGTTGCACTACACTGTATGACTTATGGGAATACCAGTCCACAATTGGTCACCAGAGCAACTACAAAGCAGCTGTACTCCACATCATAACTGTAGCATTACTGGTTTCTCTATTAGCACCATATGCATTGCTGTGTGTTGTGTAGGGTGTGTTTGTGTGTGTGTGTGTGTGTGTGTGTGTGTATATACATATAAAAAGATTCCAGCAGAAGGAAACATTTGGCAACAAAATACAAAATCACATACAACAGGGTTTAATAAATCACAGAGCTTTCAGATAAACACCCTTCTTCAGTGTGTAACAAACAGTTAAAACCCCTCCCATTTTACAGACATTGGAATTAAAATCAGATCACATGACACAGCTTTATCAAGTGTTTTGTTTTGTTGTGTCCCTTCTTGTTGTTGCATGTATCTATATACATATATGCTAGATGCATGCATCTGTGTATATATGTAGCTCGTACATGCAGCATGTTTATCAACAGAGCAATAAGTACACCACTTTACAATGTGTACAATTGTATGTCTGCATACATACATCAGCTATACAAAAAGCTGTCTATACCTGTAAGTGTACCGTGCATCAGATATTACCTTGCCCACAATGGTTAGCAAATGGGTAGGGCTCAGACATCATCATTTGCCAAGGTGGGGGAGTGCAGTGACATTTGACAGCAGTGCTGTCATATGTACCAGAGTCATGGAGATTGGATATAGTAGCAGTGCAGTCTGACAGTAGGTTGTGGACCACCAGGGATCACTTCAACAAATGGCAAGTTAGAGCTGCCATCTGTCAAAGTTGGCACTGTGTACTGTCTTGACCTGCTGTCTCATTCAGTGTGGTCTATGGCAGGGATGGCATAGAACTACAGAAGAATGCACATGCTCCCTGTTAGGGTATCCCATGTTGAGAGCCAGCAGATTATGGCATTGACAACTTGGATAGCCATAAAGAAGAGTTGCTTCTATCTACCCTCAGGTAATATTGCAGGCTTAGAACTGTGGCAACAAGAGCAGGTGGCCTTTTTGGATGTCCCAGGTACAGAGCCCGAGGAACATATGCAGCCACAAATGCAACACTTGACATGCCTAGGTTTAGTGGACTGTGTGAACATGGCCAATAGTGATGCGGTCTCTGGAATATACCTCTCAATGGTCCAGATTTTTGCAGTTTCCAAAATTATGCCTCATATTTTTGGTCTTTTCCTCATAAAATTTATGATCTCCTGGCAAATCACTGAGGACTGAAGTCACTAAATAATGACACATATTCTGATTTCAGATTTCATATGCTTTGGAAAATGTATGCAGACACAATTCCTGCTATTCTAGCAACTTTTTTAAGTTTGTAAGAGCAATATTTAAAATTTGTCCTTATTTTGGACCTTTGTTCCCCCCATAATTTTAAGATTTGTCCAGATTTCTTGCACCATTGGGTTAAGAGGTATGGTCTGGAGTGGGCTGTGTCATCTGGATATGATTGTTTTTTGACTGACCGCCTTCACATCCCATCCTTTCTATGGTCATGGACAGTTACCATCTGATTCATGAACACACCAGTGGATGCAGTGTTAGCAAGTGACCACAGGAGCACTGCCTACTCCCTGTCGCTATGCATTATGCCATGATGTAGGCAGCGCATATTATCCTACAGGCCATCAGGTGTTGTCTGTCATCACATAGCCCATGCAGCACACTCAGCATCTCCCCATGAGGGGTTGTTATGAGCTATCCTCTTTCACCCGTCCCAACACATTCAGCCATTATGTCCAATGGGTGTTCCCCTATATGGACCATCCCTTCCCAAGGGAATGCCTAGATGAATACCCTCTCCCTAGGTATGGGCACTCCAATCCTTCCTGCATGTACCTCAGAAGCCTGAGCCACTAATCGAACCTGTGTTTCCTGGGCCATAGATAGGGCTTTATAGCTCTGCAGCACAGCACTGGCTGAATGTGAGCATACTGAGCTGAGTATCTGATGTTATCTATTTTTATCTTATTCAACATGTAGGTTGTCAGATCTTATACCATTGTACTGGATCTGAGAGTACTGATTCCTTCCATAGCTACAGTTCCCCTCTCCTTCCTAAATTACCTCAGATCTTGTTTGCCGCCCATCTAACCAGATGTGTTGACTGAGAGCTTCATCCTGTTTTCACAATAAGTGAAGGTTTTGTACCCCCTTTTAACTCGATAGTTAGAATTTTTTTGAAATAATATTTAGCATTAGCATTAGTGATTAATATTAATGTAACTAGGCTAGTTTATTGTGGTAGCATATAATTTTCTAGTTTCTTCTGTTGTTTGTAGTATGTTTTTATATATATATATATATATATATATATATATATATATATATACAGAGAGAGAGAGAGAGAGTGTACTTACTATTCTATTGTCGTGTGTGTGTGTGTGTGTGTGTGTGTGTGTGTGTGTGTGTGTGTGTGTGTGTGTGTGTGTGCATGTGTATATATATATATATATATATATATATATATATATATATATATATATATATTTTACCTTTTTTTGGTACTGTGATAAGTCTTTTTTTGTCAGAAAAGTCTACAGATTTTTAAAAGCGTTCCTCCTGTGGGCATAAGATCCTGCCTCAAGACTCATACTTTGTGTGTACTGCTTAGGGCTTTCACACTTGCAGGACACCTGCTGCATTTGTGCTGCCATCAGCACAAGGGCTGTCCAAGGAAGGAAAGAAAAAATGTTATTCTAAAAGGACTCCTTCCCCTTCAGATAGGGTCCAGAATGTCTTCAGATCTGAAGGCACCTTCCACCTCTCCTTCTGCTGACAAGAAAAGAGAAAAAGAGAGAGAGAGATCAAAGGAGAAAGAGAGAGAAAAATACAGAGATAAAGACAGGTTGAGGGAAAAGTATAAGGAGAAACAGTCTGAAAGAAGACAAGAAGAATGAGTTGACCAACCTAAGAACAGGTCTGCAGGTCCATCTGCTGTTTCTAGTCTGGCACCTACGATATCAAGGCAGTTGAATCCTACTACATCTAGTATCCGAACTCCCTCCCCAATAGCTTCCTTTTCTCCTGGCCAGTTAGCCCTGATCTTCACTGAACAATTCTTCAGAAGCTTCCATAGAGACCTACGTCAAAAGCTACTTCTTCAAGATCTGGTCGATCCACTAGAAACCTAACTGAATTGGATGTCAACTGTATGATGAAGTTTTTTGGGACACAGATTCATCTGGGAGTCCTGCTGGCTCCATCTCCGTTGAGAGGACCAGGATCAGATCCTGTGACACTGGCAATATTTGTTCCAACACCGTCTCATATGGCATCCAACCCTCCTGCCATACCAGTGTTGGATCCGATAGCCCTGGAGACTTTGGCTTTGACTTCTTCCTCACTTTCTGTACACTGTTGCATTTGAGTCAAGTAGAGACCCAGAGACAGAGCATCAAAGTTGGTGCCCAGATGATGGAGTTGACTCAGACGTTTTCAGAGCTGTCTATACAGCTTGGAGCTTTATCCTGGATAGCTTATTTCTGAGGTCCTCCAAGGAGTCATCCACTTTGGAGGTGAAAAGGCTACCAGTTCTGCTGCAATGTGTGTTTTTTCCTCAGCTCCATTGGCTGAGTCAGCTTTTGAGGCTGTGAGAGGGTCTTGGATGAGCCAAAAAGACTGATGCATGCACAAAGTTTGGATTCATTTTGACTGTCACTGGAGCCTGTACCTTCTTCCTTTCATTCAGGCTTACTCGCCATTCAAGCTCCACATCTAACTCTGAAATGGCTACTTCAGAAGTATGGAGGGACATTTCCCAGAAGACGACTTGCAAGCAGAAGCATTTTGGCTCCCCCTCCTGAGTCTGTCACTGAGGACACTGACTTAGATGATGGAGAAGGCTCCTCAAGGCCCCCCCCCCAAAATAACATCTCCTTTGGAGACATTCTGGAACTGATGCAACAGAAGGGGAAATTGTCCACCGAAGCCCCTTCTTCTGATGAGTCAGTGTTTATTGAAGCTTTTGAGTCTAGCCCTTCAATGTCCTCGGTGGTCCCACCTCCTGACACCTTAATTGATCATGTCACCCAGAAGTCTTGGAAGGAACCTGATGTGGCAGAGCCTGTCCCAAAAAAGTCAGACAAGATTCTGGTTTGCTCCAAAGATAGAAAACAGAGGGTTCCCCAGTAGATACCATGGTGGTAGCAGCAGCCACAAAAAAGAACTGTCTGAAGGAAGTTCCTCTGTTCATCCCCCAAAGAGGGAGTCAAGGGCATTGGACAGACCAGGGAAATGGACATACACTTCACTGACATTTGCAGTCTGAGCACTGAATGATCTATCACACTTGACATGATTGCAAAGGGACTTGATCAAGTATCTTTCAAAGTCCCGGCCAGATAGCTTATCAAAGGTTGTCCAAAAAGCAGAGGATGTCCAAATGTCTACCCTACAGTCCTCCTTGAATGTGGCCATGAAACTGTTAAGTAATGCATCAGATGTTACAGCAAGGACATATGGCACAAGTGTTTCCATACAACATTATGTCTGGATGCTGCTTTGCGATTACATGGAAAGCCTTGAGATGGCCTTCATAAATCCCACCCCACCCCCGTAATGGTTCTGCATTATTTGGACCAAAAGTAAAAAAAAAACACTTACCAGGAGTGAACATGGTGGTAAGACCTTTTCTCCCATAGAGATACATTTTTCTACTCTAAGATCCTTTTCCAGGAATCAAATACAAGGAAGGAAATGTTGTTCAAGTAATCCCAAGGTTTTTACTAGGACTGTCCTGGGGACAGGTCTTCCTGAGGCAGAGTAGGAGACAACTTCACTGGACGTCTTCTGTGAGGCAGAGGCTGTCTGCAGAACAAGGTTTCCATGGGGGTCATCAGTGTCCCTGAATGTTTGCTGACTGCTGCTTTCTGGAGGCAATCAAGGGACACTTTTTCTTCCACCCTGTAGCCTGGCAAACAATAACTTCCAATTCTTGGGTGCTAAGGATTCTCCAAAAGCAAGACTAAAAATTCCTGATACTGCATCCAGTCAGTTGGAATCTGCAGCAACAGAGGTTTCAAAGTTGCTAGACAAAAGAGTCATCCAACCAGTCCCTCCTGACCACACAGGATCCTTGTTTATTCCAGGTTGTTTTTAATTCCAAAAAAAAGGCAGTGGACCTCACACCAATACTAGATACTAGAGCTCAATAATCTAAATCAATTTGTCAAACAGAAAAATTTCGGATGGATGTGTTACAGTCCATTCTACCGTTTTGAGTAAGGAGGATTGTATGTGCCTTATTGATCTCCAGGATGCCTAGTATCATATTGAGATCCATAGGCAATCCAAGAGATTCTATTTCTGACTGGAAGCCAGTCACTGTCATTTCAGAGCACTGAAATTTGGTCTCACCAAAGGGGTTAGACCCTTTTCAGCCCCTTTTGGACTTTCTTTCTGAACTATTTAGGGCAGACTGTTACTGTACAATCAAAGTCCAGATAGCCACCATTTTCAATTTTCACATAGGACATAATGATGCCTCTATTGCTTCTCTTAAAGTGACCAAGGCCTTCCTTAGGGGAACATTCTTACTGAGACTTCCAATTCATGATCTGGTCCCTCCTTGGGATATTAATATTTTACTTCAGTCACTAACCCAGAAACCCTTTGTGCCCAAAGCTTCAGTAGATCTAAAATTTCTTTCAAGGAAGACTTTATTTTTGGTTGCCATTACATTAGCAAAACATATATCGGAATTACAAGCACTTTCATGCAAACTCCCATTCCTTATTTTTCATAAGAATAGTGTGCCACTGAGGATAAACCCCTCTTTTCTCCCCAAGGTTGCTTCAGAATCTAACCTGAAACAACAGATTGATTTGCCAGTATTTTTTCCAAACTTTGCTAACAAAGGAGAATATACCCTACATACCTTAGATGTCTATAGGCAACTCTACATCATACTGAGGGTGTCATATAATCAGACCAATTGTTTGTATCCATTTCCAAGACAAAGCCTGGACAATGTTTGTCTAAAGCAACACTATCAAAATGGCTAGCAGACTGCATTTCATTTGTTTATAAGTCAAAAGGTCTATCATTACAGTCAAAGCCTAAGGCTCATTCTACCATAGCAATGGCAAGTTCAACAGCATTTGCAAAAAGAGTGCCTGTCAGTGACATGTGCTGCAGTGACTTGATCAACTCATACGTTTGTATCTCTTTATAAGTTAGATGTGCAGTCTAGGACTCGTACATCTTTTGACTTGTACAGCTTTTGGCTCTGCCATACTCCAGAATGTCCATCCTTTAATTCATCCAGGTCCCTGTTTGAGTAGCTTGGGAATCTGTCCCACATGTTGAGTCAGAAGAAAATAGACAACATTGGATATGAAAGTTATGCACTTACCATAAAGACAGATCTGTGTTGTCTTGTTTCCATATGATTCAACTCCCCTCCCTCCTTCCTTCCCCCTGTGAAATTATCATTTCCTTCTTCTAGGGATTGACCAGACCTTGTCTGGACCATTGTTCAACTTGGTATACCACTTACCCTAACCCAGACCCTAACCCTAAGGTCCGTCACTATCGCACACTCACCTCACCTGTGCCCTAACCCTAACTCACTTAACCCGCCCCTAACCCCAAATTCTGTCACTATCGCACAATCACCTCACCCGCACCCTAACCCTAACTCACTTAACCCGCCCCTAACCCTAACATCCATCACAATCGCACACTTACCTGACCTGCTCCCTACCCCGAATGTCCGCACAATCACACATCAGTGTTGGTGTCCTGTATGTTTTTCAGTATTATGAGATTCAGGATTATGAGTTTTCAGGATTTTGAGCTTTCAGGATTTTATGTTCAGGATTTTGAGATTCAGGATTTTGAGCTTTCAGGATTTTAAAGGTGACCCATATATATATATACTTTCCTTTTTCTCTTTCTCCATTATTTTCTACGTAATTTATGACCAATTGAAATAAGTAAACAAACTCAGTCTGAGCTAATTCAGGCAGGAGAGGTGAATTGTGGTAAGGGAGGAGTCAGAGCTCTCAGATCCAGTATTATGGTTAAAGTGCCAAGCTTGGATCTGGCAACCCACATGTTGAACCAGGTGAAAATAACACAACATAGATCTTTCATTATGGTAAGTACATAACGTTCATATTTTATTTTCAGATGATTGTACTAATACTGCATTTTGAGCTGAGCACAATACTATATCTGGGAGCCTATATTCTAGCCTGGAGAGCAGAGCATTTATTGCTATGGTACAGGTTACTTCTACTGTGAGTAAATTTAAAATAGGAATATTTCAGTTGAATTAAAACTTTATTAACATGAGCCACTCCAGTGACATAGATGAGGAATAAAGCTCTGATTACAGCCAAAGCAACCCAGGTTTGATCAGCAGCTCAGGTGACTGACACTGCAGCAGGGAGGGATGGGTGTGCCCATCCTGAAGTATATTGACTGGTGCAGGGGAAGGGGGTAGTGAAAGTGGGTTAGTCACATGTAAAGAAATGACTAGAGGATGGACAGTGAACCTCTGCTGGGTGTCTTTAGGTGCCTTGGTGGCCTGTCATAAATTTGAAAATTAAACTGGAGGGTGAACTGGAGTACTGGTAGAGACAGCTTAATGCGTGGGGCACTGAGATGGCTGTCAGAATGACAGTAAGGGATGGGAGGAAAATGTATCATCTTGAGACTCTGTGTGTAAGTAAAAATGAGGTTAGACTCAAGTGTGATGCTTAAGTGTATTTGCTCATTATTCCATTGTAGTGGATTTCTCAGTGAGTCTTTAATAGAAATTTGTGGGTATTTTTCAGTTTCTTTAGTGTAGCAAATAACATAATTATGTTTTTTTTTTCTCTGTTATCAGCTAATTTATTAATGTGATGCCAGATTTAGT
Source organism: Protopterus annectens (assembly GCF_019279795.1). NCBI lineage: Eukaryota > Metazoa > Chordata > Ceratodontiformes > Protopteridae > Protopterus > Protopterus annectens. The sequence continues at coordinate 4,837,172 of NC_056727.1, read as the reverse complement.
GTCTTCCTGCAGTTAGTAACTAATTGTAGGTTGGTCCTTAGTAGATCTAGTATACAGTATATCATCTGCGTAAAGGGTATGGTTGGTCTGGGGAAGATCCCATGTGAGGATGTTTGTAAAAAGAGAGAAAGGAAGAGGTGCAAGTACTTTGCCTTGGGGAGCACATTGGTGTATGGAACCCATTACTAGGCATTTGTTCTGACCAACTAATCTAAAGGTTCAATTGAAAGAGAGCTGTTATACCACTGCAAGATATTGTTAGGCTAGCCAACATCAGCCAATTTATGAATATGCAGATAGCGGTCCACTGAAATGTGTTCTGTTGAGGTCCAGAAAGATTGCTGCAGTCAGCTTACCCAGTTCCATATTGGAGAATATATGATCAGGAAGTCTACAAATTGCTCTTAACTTCACAACTTAAACTTTTGAGTAGCAGACAAAAATATCAGATATATTTTCTCTGGATATTGGAATGAATAAGTATGAGTCATTATTAGTGGTCTATATGAAATGGAACCAGATATTCATTCTGTTGTTGCTGTAATAAGTTTGGCCTGTCTTACCTTGTAGTCTAGCTTGAACAGAAGTAAAAGGACTACTAAGTGAGGATGGGGAAATCAAAGTCAGTTTTTAAAAGTTAACTTGATAGTTTTCCTAACAAACCCAAATGCCTGGTTCTGTACAGAAACAACTTCAGAAGTAATGGCTGAGAAGGCACTTTAAATGATGACTGGACTGGCCCAACTCCGAGAAGAAAACATTGTAAAAATCTGAAGTAAGAGTAAAACAGTGAAATGAAAATGTTCATGCCATGCCTGAAATGATTTTTTGTGCTTTTGGCAACATACGTTATATGCTTATGGTACAGGTGGATCTCAATACTCTTTAAGTTTGGGGAAAATAAAAGGTTCGCTTAGACACTGTGGTTTCTGTCTTACAGTTTCAGGGTTCATTCGTGACCTCTGTGTGGTGTTGTTTGTTTGTTCTTATTGTGTTTCTTTCTTCTTTTCTTGTGTACTTTTGCAGTTATGTTCTACCTCCAAAAAGACATGCTGTTTGATATGTTAATTTCTCAGTACCTGCTTTAGCTATTTCATACCTGCAATTGTATTGATTTTATTTAAAAACATGTATTTTTATAGCTGTGAAAGCTTATACTGTGACTGACTAATAAAAAGCAATGTGAACAAAACATGGCATAAACAGTATTCTGTTTACATTTTGAATCACCCTAACAATGTGTATTAGAATGTAACCACCTTAGAAAGGTAGCAAACAAAATAGCCAACCCCCGAACTTATATATTATAACCTGTCACTTACCAGTCCTGCGACATACCATCGTTATACCTCTTCCTAAGGTACCCCAGCCCAAAACCCATAATGAGTACTGATCTGTCTCTACTGTTTGCCCTTTTGCAAACATTTTTGAAAAAGTTCTTTATAAACAGGCCTTCTACTGCTATGTCTCATACCTCAAAGACAACACACAGTAGTTTACCAAACTGGTAGACAAGTGGTACCACCTTCACTGAGCAGATTGGCATAGCAAACAACTGGCTGAGAACATCAACTCAAACTTTATCCTCCACTCGCCACCCTGCCACCACCCATGAAATGCCTACTAGTATAACCTTTCCTTAACTATCAGCAGGAAGCAGGTCCTGGTGGCGTTCACTAAGACCAAACACACAGTTTCAGTGGACCCCAGCAATATCCTAGGATATCTCCTATATAGCGTAAAATATGTCCAATTAGGACCACTTGTCACTTTTTAACTAAAGTCTCAAAACAGACTTTGTAGCTTGTGACTAGAGGACTGCAACAGTTATCGCTCCCTATAAGGGTGAATATCAACCGACCCTGGAAACTACAGACCTATTAGTCTGAATAGTCATGGAATTAATTATTATGGAAATGATCGAGAAAGACATAGGTAACCTTCAGACACTGTACTTACCCCAGTATGACTTTGTCAAGGAAAGGTCACACTAATTTGACCTAGTGGAGTTCTTTGAGAAGGTCACCAAGGCAATGGATGAGGGGAGAACAGTGTAACCACCTATTTTGGCTGGCTAAGGCATTCGATGCAATACCCCACTTGGGTATTGTTGACAAACTTACCAAACAATCTCGTCTCCCTTCCCAACACAGTTTCTGCCCTGGCCACAGCACCATGACTGCCCTTCTTTCCTTTCTTGAAACCATAAACCTCGAATGCGACTCAGGCAAGTTCGTATCCACACTATTCCTAGATCTGTCAAAGGCCTTTGACACCATCTCACACACCCTACTTATATCCCAACTCTCCACCCTACACCTCTCTCCCACCACTATCACCTGGTTTTCCAGCTACTTGCCCAACCACCAACAAGTTGTCCAATGGAAAACTTCAACCTCCTCCTTCTTTCCCACACCCACAGGTGTTCCACAAGGTTCATTTCTTGTCCCTCTTCTCTTCAATCTATTCATTACCAACTTTCACCAATCCATCCCAGATTCATCTATCATCCAATATGTAGATGACTGAACAATCATCTGCTAAGCCTTCTCCCCCTCTGAGCTCCTAGCAAAAACCCAACTAGCCTTCTACAAAACAGAAACCTGGATGCGATCTAACCATCTGGCACTAAATGCAAATAATACCAAACTAATGTTTTTTCCCCTACCAAAAACTCCATTGACAAATCCACATTCACCATACAGAGCCAAAACAATACCCTCCTTGAAACTGTTCCCATTACCAAGCTTCTTGGCATCATTATTGATGAAGAACTAAAATTTGACACCCACATCTGCTCCGCAGTCAAGAAAACCCACCAAAAGTTAGGTCTCCTCTACAGGCACAACCGCTTCCTAAGCCCCTCTACCCGTCAGTCTCTTGCATCCACCTTCCTACTCCCCTCCCTTATGTGTGGTGCCCCTCTTTTCACCAATCACCATCTTGGCCTTCGGTTCAAACTTGAATCCTGCTACCACAAGATCTCCAAATTTGCAACCAATTCAAAAACCTCATCCCTCAACTGGCTTGAACTACCCAACTACCTCAGTTCCCTGCAACTCACCATTCCCCACAAGCTCATCTTTAAACCTGCCAACTGCCCAGCTCCCTCTATTTCCTTATAGGTTCATAGGTAGGCACTAGGCTACTGGCCCTAGGGCCTATATAAGCCTAGCCAAACGGTACCCTGGCTTTCACCACCCAAAAAAATTATTTTCCTGTGCCCCACTCGAGCAGAGCCACAGAAGTGATCCCTGGGGTGAAGTTCCTATCTCTCATCCAATCTGGATTTTTCTTGAAGAGTGCTAATGAGGAGCTTTGTTTGATATAGATAAGTAGTTTGTTCCAGAGTATGGGAAGTCTCTGGGATAGGAATCTATCCCTCCAGCATGTTCTGTTTATTGTGGTGACAAGGTTTAGGTCCCTAGAGCATGTAGCTTGGAGGGATTGGAATTTCTTTAAGTGGAGCATGTCCAGCAGCTCTGGGTTTGACATAGCTTTGTATGTTAAGCAGAGATCTCCTCTGAGTAGGCGATATGCGACAGAGTAAAGCTGGAGTTTTTTTTAGACGGTCTGCGTAGGGCATCTGTTTGAGGCCGGTAGTCCTCTTTTTGAGGTATTTCTGTGGCCTTTCCAGTTGTTGTAGATATCTTGTGAGGTACATACCAAAAGGGGCATTGTACTCTATAATGGGTCTAATGAGTGATGAGTAGAGGGGAGCAATGACCTCTTTTTTCCTGGATGAGAAACCTTTTATGATGAGGTGTGCCATGTAGAAGTATTTCCTGACTACTGTGACGATGTGATTATCAAAGGAGAGACTACTGTCCACCTGTGTCCCAAGGTCTCATCACACTTTCAGTGTTAAATAGACTACCGCCTATGTGGTAGTTCATGGGTACATTGTTTTTACCAAAAGGGATGACAATGCACTTTTTGGCATTGAGCTTGAGGCCATGGCTTTGACATCAGGCATCTGTCTCAGTGAAGCCCTTTTGTAGGATGGTCCACATTGTTAGGAGTTTTGATTATGGCTCCTAGTTTTCAGTCATCTGTGAACTTTGTTAGCCAAAGACCTTCTGTGTTAGCCTGTACTTCAGAGAAGTAGATACAAAGCAGGGGAGGACCCAGGTCTGAATCCTGTGGTACTCCACTTGTCACTGGTCTGAAGTTGGATTTGGAGTCTGCTACTTTCACAGTGTGGGTTCTGTCAGTGAGCCAGTTGGAAATCATCTTGTGACATAGGGATTTATACCTAGTTTCGTGAGTTTATTTATAATTCCAGAGTGGGGGATGGTGTTGAAAGCCTTGGCGAGATCCAGGTAGGCTGTGTGAACCATCTTACCTTCATCTGTGGCTTTGGTGACTGCTTCAAAGAAGTCTATCAGGTTTAGGAGACATGATCTGCCTTTTATAAACCCAAACTGGGTAGGGTCCAGAGTTTGGAGATTACCAATGTCATTGTTTATAAGTTCCATGATGATGATACATTCCATAGCCTTGCAGACCAGGCTCATCAGGCTAATGGGGTGGTAGTTCCCGGGGTCTGGGTTGGCTCCCCCTTTGTTGAGTGAGATAACCATTGCTGTGCGCCATTCAGTGGGCACAAAGCCGGAGGTGAGGTTGTGATTGAACATGGTACTTAGGTGGGGTGCCAGTTCATTCTGTGGTTCGTGTAGAATGCTCGGATGTTGTCAGGTCCCATGGATGCTGTGTTCTTGGCTTTGGAGAGTGTGTGTTTTACCTGTGCAGCCATGATTACTGCTCTTTGGCATCTACTTCTTAGAGGTCCAGGCCAGTGTCATGGACATTTGGCTGACCAAGTTTGCAGATGATTGCAAAATAAAAGCTCTCATACATTCCCTCATGATACAAACATCTTGCAAGAGGGACTACCACAGACAAATGACTGGTGCCAAAGTCACGGCATAAAACTTATTGCTAAGAAAGGCATTTTAGTACCTTTTGGAATATTGGGCACCCAGGTAAATAATGCTGTCGAAAAGATGCACCTAAGAGTTGAACATATGTAGATAGTAATCTGGTCTTTGACTAACATGTGCCCAAGGTAGTAAGCAAATCATTCTGTGTTGCCCAGCTCATAATTAAGGGCATGGCCAACAAATGTAAAATAAATAAATAAATAAAAATAAATAAAATAAAAATGGCATCCAGATCCAACAAGTCATAGTGCTACTTTTTTCGGCCCTCATCAGACCCATCAAGTATAATGCCCCATTTAGCATGTATCTGACCAGACATATTCAGCAGCTGGAACACCCACAACAGGGCATAACCACATGTCCTATACAAATCGGGTCTATATTATAAGTTCGAAGTTTGAAAACTTTCGAATCTCATATGATCAACATCATATAAGTAAAGTTTTCAAACATTGAACGTTTCAACGGAGATCGCCGTAGGGAATATTTCCCTTCACTTCAATGTAGTGCAGTCTGGTAGTTGGTATATTTAAGTAGCGGGGGTGTGGGGGGTGCAGGGGGGCTTGCCCCCCCCCTGCATAGAGCATTCAGGTAGTTTTTTTTTATTTTTAATTTGTTTATATTTTATGTTCGATGTTTGAAAACTTCGGTCATATGGAGTCGCTCATATGAGATTTAAAGTTTTCAGACTTCGGACATATAATATAGACCCATATAGATCACCTTAAAGCCCTGTCTCTATACTCAGTCTCCAACAAATTACTGAGTAACGATGTATGCCTGGCATACAAGGCATCCTTGAATCTAGCTCTGATGGACCTTTTGCATATCTACAAAGCAAACAAGATCAGATCTGCTAGACTTAAGGATTTAAATGTTTCTTGCGACGTAAATAGGACATGTTGGTGAGACAGATATGTGTCTCAGAGACACCCCATTCCCTGGAATAGGCTAACCCATTCATGTGAAGCAGAGCCCCTCCCTAAACTTATTCAAGCATAACCTTGATCATTGGATGGGAAATCCGAAATTCACCCTCAGATTGGCCTCCATGTCTCTGATGGACAGAAGCAGACAGTAAACTATGTCCAAATTAACATACCACCACCATGTAACCTCTACAATCTTCCTAACATACTCCCTCCTAATATAAATGCTTAGGATACAAAGGGACACAATTGGGTTGTGAGGCTAGGTTTATAAAGGCCCTAGTGGTTATTAGCCTAGTGTACAACTATGAACTTATGAATAGTTGTTTAAACACTTTAGAAGCTGTGGGCTTATTTCTATCTTATAAACAGCATGGCTTCACAAATAGTTTTAGCATTAGCGCCCCTATACTGCTAACATCTGACACTGTCTACAGTAACCTGAATGATGGCCTCCTTACAGCTGGTGTTTTTTGTGGACATGACCACCCCTTTGAAACTGCTGATAAATTCTGCTTGCTAAACTACAAAAATTCATCTTGGGAGAAAATGTAATTTCCTGGTTCCATAACTACCTTGACAGCAGTCCATTTATGGAAAACTAAAACACATGTCCCCTAAGGCTCTGCTCTAGGCCTGGTGCTGTTTTCTTTATTCATTAATGATATTACTGGTGACATACCTGAACTTAACTATATCTTCTACGCAAATGATATTTTATTGCTCCAGGCAAACAGATGTCCCACTGTCCTGCAATTTCAAATCTAGTAATCTTTCTCTGATCTTTGTCAATGATCTGAACAAAACAAAGCAAAAAACAAACAATGCCATGTTTTGTGTCTCTCCTTACAGTACTACTCAACTAGATGTTCTTACATTTCAGAAAATAACAACCATAATATTCTTTTTGTATCAGAGTACAAATACAGAGGACCTAAACCTTGACTGTACATTACGCTTTACAGCCCACACTGATAATATCATTAACATAGTCCTTTTACAACTAAAACTTTGCTATAGGATACCATATAAACTATCTCCTGCTGCCTGCAAAGTACTGGGCAGGAATGTCTTTCTGCCTTAACTACAGTATTGTATTCCTGTACCCTCCTTGTACTCTGCTTGTAACACTCAAAGACTACAAGTCACTAAGAATAAATTTGCCAGATTTGCCCTACTTGCTGACATCTGTGTACCCCTCTGCAACCAACAAAATTACCTAAATCAGCTACCCATTACTGAAACGTCCACTTATCTTCTATGTCGCTTACTATATAAAATTCTAAATAATGGTTACCCCCACATAAAAGAAAATTCCTACATTTCTACCTGCTAAGGAATACACAGGCGCAGAATAACTTAATATCACTCGACCATCCTCCCCCATTTAAAACAGTCATTGGTGAAAGAGCCAGCAATCTGGAACAAACTACCAGCTGTACAAAGCATCAAGATGCTCTTACCAATATTAAGAAGTCCTTTTCTGAGCACCTCTTCAAGAAAGTTGTTTATAAATGCTTTAGGGATAATGGAAAACTCCTAAAGTCCTAAAATGTTGTTACGTGCTTACACTCTCTCAGCTGTTTTCGGTTGCCATTTAATCATTCTTATTCCTGCATTTACTTCTTAGTCTGTAGACCTGTCTATGTAATCTCTTTTATTTACTCACTTTTCAAAGAAATTTAAATGTAAAACTTTAAGAAGCAATTTCATGTAACCAAACTGTATTTCAACATATGTAAACTGATAAAACCTAATTAAACCTGCTACTTTATTAGAAAAGTATAGGAACTGTATAATATTCTACTTTATAAAAGTTGTATAGTAATGGTATATGAACTTTATAAAGTTTTGCAGCTGTGTAAACCTACAACTGTATCATTTATTTATTTTATTTTACATTTGTTTACCGGGATAGTTCGACTGGATATTTGTCCATTTTCAGCGGAGGCCCAGGGAGAAAAGCTCCGGAAACACATTCAACAAACTGTTACATTTTTACAGTTTAAACACAAATAAACACAAATAAAAGCATTTTTACACAGATGCAAACAAGCACAACAAACAGATGTATCATATTTAAAGTATATAACTTAAGTTGACTTGCACTGTTTATTGCTTCTGAGCCCAAGTCATAGCTGAAAGTGTCTGAACCAGCCCACCTTCCTGGTTACCAAATAATAAATAAAATAAAAAATAAGTAAATAAAATATCTATACAATATATTTACATGTACGGACATTGAGGTAATAACAGATGAGTACTTGTTCATTTAAGTAATTTATTTGGATGCATTATTGGCCTGAAGTGCTTCTTCCTCTTTGACATTCAGAAATGTAACAGACTGCAATTTTCTGATTTTTTGAAAATTGATCTCACAATTGAGAAGAAAACTAATGTTTAAATCCACAATTCCAGTTCTCAGATTCCCTGCAGAAAGTCCCAGAAGGTATTTACTTCCATGGACCCCTGTCTAACAGGGCAACTGACGTGATCCCCGGGGTGAATTTCCTATCTCCCATCCAGTCATCAAGGTTCCTTTTGAAGAGGGCCAAGGAGGTGCTCTGCTTGACATGTATGGGCATTCTATTCCAGAGTATGGGGAGTCCCTGAGTTAGGAACCTATCCCTCCAGCATGTTTTCTTCATTGTGATGACAAGGTTTAGATCCCTGGAGTGTGTGGCTCTGTGGGATTGGGATTTCTTTAAGTGGAGCATGTCCTACAGCTCAGGGTTTGACATGGCCATGTATGTTAAGCAGAGATCACCTCTGAGTAGATGATATGCCACAGAGTATAGCTGGAGTTTTTTTAGACGGTCAGCATAAGGTATCTGCTTTAGGCATGTGATTCTTTTAGTGAGGTATTTCTGCGGCCTTTCCAGCTGTTGCAGATGTCTTGTGAGGTACATACCAAATGAGGCATTATACTCTATAATGGGTCTAATGAGGGATGAGTACAGTGGGACAATGCCTTCCTTTTTGTGGATGAAAAGCCCTTAGTGATGAGGTGTGCCACATAGAAGGATTTCCTGACTGTTGTGGTGATGTGGTTATCGAGGGTGAGACCACTGTCCACCTGTGTCCCCAAGCCTCTAATCACACTTTTGGTGTTTAGTGTACTGCCACCTATGTGGTAATTCATGGGTACATGGTTTTTCCCAAAGGGGATAACTGTAGATTTCTTGGCATTAAGCTTGAGCCCATGGCTCTGGCACCAAGCATCTGTTTCTGTAAGGCCCTTTTGCAGAATATCCACATCATTTGGGGATTCAATAATGTTAGCCAGAGTCCCTTAGTTTTGGCCTGTACTTCAGAGAAGTAGATGCCAAACAAGAGTGGTCCCAGGACTGAACCCTGAGGTACTCCACTTATCACTTGTCTGGAGCTGGATTTGGAGTCGGCTACTTTTACAGTCTGGGTTCTGTCAGTAAGCCAGTTGGCAACCCATTGAGTGACGTAGGGATTTATGCCCAGCTTAGTAAGTTTATCTATGATTCCAGAGTGGGGGATGGTGTCAAAGGCCTTGGCAAGGTCCAGATAGGCTGTGTGGACCACCTTACCCTCGTCCACAACTCTGCAGACTGATTTGAAGAAGTCAGTCAGGTTCAGGAGACAAGATCGGTCCTTCACAAACCCAAACTGGGTGGAGTCCAGTGTTTGAAGGTTGCCAATGTCTTTGTTTATAAGTTCCATGATAATGCGTTCCATGCCCTTGCAGATCAGGCTCATCAGACTGATGGGACGGTAGTTCCTGGGATCCAAGGTGGATCCCCCCTTGTGGAATGGGATAACTGTAGCTGTGTGCCACTCAGTGGGCATGAAGCCTGAGGTAAGGATATGATTAAACATGACACTTAGGTGAGGTGCCAATTCATTTGGTAGTTCATGTAGTACACAGCCTGGGATGTCATCTGGTCCCATGGATGCTGTATTCTTAGCTTTGGAGAGTGTGGTTTCTACCTGTGTGGCTGTGATTACCGGAATATGGCAATCTTTTGGTATTGAGATGGGCCCTTTAGGGAGTGAGAGGGGGGTGAAGTTGGCACTAAATCGATCTGCCAGGATATTGGCAATATCCTTGGGATCAGTATATTTAATGCCATTCTGTTGTAGCTCAGAGCAGATCTGAGCATTGCCATTTAGATTCTTGACATAACTATAGAATGCCTTGTGCTTGTCTTTGGAATCTTTGGCAATTTTATTTTTGTAACTAGCTTTGGAGGATTTTATGAGGGATCTCAGTTTCTTACTGAGGCTGGTAAGGGAGTTTTTTGCATCCTGGGATTTTTCTCTTTTCTGCAACAGTTTCTTCCTTCTATTGTATAGTTTGTTTATGGCCAGATTGGCTTCCTTTTTTTGGAGGAGAACGTCTTTGTTCTATTTGGGATGGCACGATTCATGCACAAGTGGATGTGCTCATACAGTGCCTTAGTGTAGGATTCAGCAGTCGAACTTTCAGCTCCCTTCCACATGGGTGTCATGAAGTTGTCACTTCTGACTTGAGTAGCATGACGTTGGCTTTGGAGAAGTTTTTTTACGGAGGTTTCCATACTGGGGGGCGGGGGGAATGTGGATGTCAAGGGTGATTCGCTTATGGTCAGACCTCTTCAATGAGGAGGTGACCACTGGTGTGGAGCATCTATCTCCCATGTTGGTAATAACCATGTCTAGGATATTGGAGCCCCTGGTGGGACAATGGATTAGTTGATCCAGGGTGTTGGAATTTATGAATTCCAAGAACCGTTGGGATAACATGTTGGTACCCGAGCAGTTTTCCCAGTTAATGGCAGGGTAGTTGAAATCACCCAGTATTATAGGGTGTTTGGTTGTATCGTAATATTTTCCAGTATGTTTAGAAAGGTGTAGTGAGAATATTGGGGCATGGTGGGGGATCTTTAGCAAGCTACAATTTGAATTGCAGTCTTACCTAGTGTTAGTTGCACCTGGAGAATTTCAGATGCATTGTGTTGGGCAACTAGCCTGGAGGTGTGAATATCCTCTGTGAATATGGACACTCCTCCATCTTTAGTGTTTCAGTCTTGGTTTTGTGGCTGAAAAGTGTGGTAAGAGTTGTAGCCTGGTATTGCAGGGGTGCTCTCTGGAGCCTTGAACCAGGTCTCAGCTACTGCACAGATATCGATGTTCTCCATTTTTAGGAGTGCCTTGAGAAAGTGCATTTTGAGGTTTAGACTTCTAGCATTGAGTAGCATTACCTTCAGATTTTACATGCTTGTATCTGTTACGGTTGTGGTTTTGTCCTTTGAACCTTGCCTAAAAAAGGCACTATAGGGGTGGCAAGAGCTTTAGCCAGTAACCTGAATCCCAGGGGCGACAGGTGCAGACCATCTCTGGCAAAGCGTCGTGGTCTGTTGATCATGTCGTCCCAGGCAGACAGATACTGGTTCCCCTTTGAATGACACCAGAAGCTTAGCCAATTGTTGAAGTCAATCATTTTGTCCTTATACTGTGGTATCATTCTGGGTGAAGGCAGGATGCTACTCAGGGCTTGGGTCATACCTGCCTGGGCCACATGATCCGAGAGCTCTTCCATGTCTTTTTTCATGTAGTCCAGGGAGGTACGTCTCAAGTCATTCACTCCAACATGGACAATGACGGAGTCGTACTAGTACTTGTTGTGGAGTGACTTGAGTGCATGCGTTATGTGGTGGATCCTGGCACCTGACAGGCAGCTGACTGTAATGTTCTCCTTGTTCAGCCTGGTGAGTGGGACATCAGTGTGCCTGACTATAGAGTCACCTGTAGTGTGTTTATAATTTGCCTGTTGCTTTGTGTGGATTCAATATACCACTGACATTGTTTGTAATGCCCTGTCAGGTTCCATTTTGGCTACTCACTTTAACTGATGTGAAATTGACTAAAAACTGTTGATGTAGGAGTACTCATTTTCATATGTTCTATGCACCATGGAGATGTTTGGAGTACAGTAATGTATCTGTGAAGCAACACTAGTGCAATGCTGTTTATGGATTGTGCACCAGCTTCTGCAGTACATTTTATGGTAAAATGGCCCTCCATACTGCAAACAGCATCTTTGAGTGTCACCTTCAGTCACAGGGTTTGTCTAAAGCTGAAGGAATACGAGGGTAATGACTGTGCAGTTAGAAAGCCATCAGAGATGGAAGATTTACATGTCGGAAACTACTGTCAAATATTTCATGTTTCTTCCAGATTGTAACAATGCTTTTTTATTGGACTGGGCAGACTAAGGAAAGATTAAAAAATACTGATGCTGTGTTTTCTGAATGCTTGCTTAATTCCATGGATATGGGTCAGAATGTGGTCAGAGCAAACTAAACAATAAAGGATCTCTTGGTGAAAATGGGTCAGGTAAAGAGATACAGAGTGATTCAGGAGGTCAAGTTTGGGATGCATTCTTATCTTGAACAGTAGCTAATGACTTTGTAACTTTATATCCCTATTTACATTAATTTTTTACAAAGCTTTTTGTGAAAAATATGCATTGAAGATGCCCTGTATTTGTTATTACATTGTTGTATTAAAATATATTTGCAGGTCTTTTCTTTTAACAGATATAGGCTTTATTGAAGTTTTGATAAGTTAGATTTTTGATGTTTTAATGAGTCAGATTTTTTTTTTGACATGTGGGTGCTGACCACTCCATGGTTTTGGACAGTTTGACACTTTGATTTTTGATGTTATATATATTTGTTAATGATGGAGCGCCTTCTGTGTGGAGTCTGCATGTCCTCCCCGCGGTCGAGTGGCGTTCAAAAGACATGCGTGAATGGGCGTGCCTTTGTTGAAGGTTGGGCGTCGAGCTGGCACCTCGGCACCATAAAAATCTACTGCCAATCATTAGCGAACCAGAGTTCCGCTGTGGCGACCCCTAACCGGGAAAAGCCAAAAGAAGCAGAAGGTTTATTGAAGACTTAGCCAGCCTTACCGAAATCTTACTGCTTTTCTCTCTCTCTCTCCATTTTCTGGCAGTGTTCCCTTAGTCATCCTCATAGTATTGTTTCAGAGTATCCCCTTTTAACCTGTCAAATTTCCAGAATTTTGCAGACTGCCCCTATTGTTGCCTCAGATGTTTGGTTTGTTCCTTGCAAAATGTGTATTTTTCTGGGAAATCAGTGAGAATTGCAATCAATAAATAAGGACAAGACATGCTAATGCAAAACCTGTCCTAGGAACATTCTAAGTTTCTATCAGCTATTTTTAAAATGTGTGTGTATTCTTGGTCTTTTCTCCACCTATTATATTTTCCTTTGCCCCTGATTATTGTGCTAAGAGAGAAGGACTGAATTTCTAAGCTAGAGAGTGTGCATATATAGAGCCATCTAGACAAATAATCAAAGGAGCGTGGTTAGAATGGCATACAAGTAATGCAGTCATTCATTTATTGGGGGCAGGATGATGTGAAAATGTTGCCCAAAGTTATTTGAGTTCAGTGAGGTATTGTTTCATCTAAATGACTTTTCTCTTGAAAGTTTATTGAGGATGTTTTGCTGTATGATTTAGTTATGATCTTTCAGTTTACAGTCATCTTCAGTGATCAACATGCCATCAAAGAACTTAATGTTCATAAATAATATGTTTGTGCTCAGGAATAAATAAGGCCGTAAACTTGTAGTAGTGTTAATTATCTTAGCTAGAAACAGTTAATAGCCAAATATCCACCACTTTATTCAGAGGAAGTTTTTATACAGTCATGCATTGTTTATAGGAACAGTATGCAGATACCTCTTCTCTTACTTGTAGGGTAAAATGAAACACATACATCACTAAAAATAGTTCTGATAACTTTCTGTGCTCACATGAGCCTAAGTGTGTATTCTGGACTGGAGGCAGGAAGTATTGCTTAGTCTCAGCCAAGAACATTGATTGCTGGTCTGTCAAGTCCACATACTTAATATGAGATAGATAAATGCCTACTTAGTTGAACAATGAGTACATATGTGGAAAATACTTCAAAACTCAGATGTTGGGGTTAACTTCCTAACTTTCTATAAATGTCTGAACTCCGGCATTGATTCAAAATGTCTGATACTACAGACTCACTGGTTGGTATTATGAACTCCTGAGAAATATCAAATTCACTTGCATTATTGTGTTAGTGTTCATCACCACAGTCCATTACTTTTGAACTGGACTCATTTTTTTGAGGATGTTGAGTAATTTTATTCTGTCATTCTATCTATAATTGGCTGGGTCTGTAGAGGGGCTGCTGTTGTTTAGGGGAGTCACAGTGACTGTTCTTCAGCCATCGGGCACTAATGCTGTGGATAGGGTGAAGCTGAACAGTTTACATCAAGGCTTAGATAATGCATACTAGCACTGATGAGAATGTAGAATGTTATGTTGTCTGGCCCCACTGAACTATTCATTTTAGCCTTTGACACAGATTATAAGACTTCTTCCAAGGTGATTTCCCAGAGAAACTAACTCTTAGGAAGTATTGAGAGCAACAATGTGGATAGATGGGGTAAAGTTAGCACTAAACTTGTCAGCTAAAATTTTGGCTATATCATTGGGATTGGAACAGGTGACATTATGAATTAATTCGGTGTCATTATTCCTTAATTTTCTGACAAAACTAAAGAAAAATTGTAATTCCTATTGCTAGCTGTAGCAAATTGTATGTTTGTTCACCACATTACATTTTGTTGTAATGCTCTTAAGATCCTCGCTGGCACGCTGCAGAGTGGCATTAAGGCTCAGGAATAACACTACTGCTGACTATCCAGTTGTACATCTAAGCGTGGTTTTCTGCAGTGGGAGAAATAACAAAGCATTTAACCTTTATATCCAAGTCTGTATGTGCATGTCTAAGTGCATGAATGTACCTTTCTTTTAATCAATTGGAAGCAGATACCTCGATGCTCTAATGTAATAAAATAAAAATAATATATTGCATTTGGATTGAAACTGATGAAATTATTCTATCAAGAATCAAGTACCCATATCCATAACTATGCAGTCTCGTAAACCATAAGCAGCAACTAATCTAAGTTTATTATTGTAGCTTTTGCTGTAATCCTATTAATGTAAAACATTTCTATCCATTTTGAATATGCAGCCACCATAGACCTTCAGTGTAAACACACACACACATGCGCATACACACACACACACACACACACACACACACACACACACACATACACACACACACAATCTGTCAAATTAACTCCTTAAATATGGCAAATCCAAAAATCTAAGAACAGAATAAAACAATAACTGCAATTGCTAGTTAGAAACTACATTAGCAGGCTAAATCGACCCAGTTTGAATGAACTAAGTTTAAACCTACTAAAAACATAACTAAACTACAAAACTAACACATCTTAACAGAATCCTTACTAGACTGCTAAGATTCATCAAAAATCAATTGGTATTATCAAAAATGGTTTACAATTCCTAAAAGGCTACAGTAGTAAACTACCTACAAAGCATTCCATTCGTAAAACCCTATACTTAAAGCCCTCCTTGGTAAACAACTGAAGCAACTAACAGTGGGTAAAACTGCCTTCCAGTTTATAGCCTGCTACAGACCACTCTCCCAAACCCAGGAACCACACTCGGCCTTCCTGAGAACACTGGAAAATATGAAGGTCTCTCCAAACACCATTATATTGGGCGACTTCAACTACCCAAACATAGACTGGGAACATTACTCTAGCTCCAACACCCTAGCCCAAAGGTTCCTAGAATTTATAAACTCAAATGCTATGGAACAAATTGTTACCACTCCCACAAGAGGGGAAAACATACTGGACCTGATCATCACCAACATGTGGACTCTATGCTCCAGACCAGAAGTGTATCCCTCACTGGTAAGATCAGACCATAAACTAATCTCACTGGATATTCACATCCCGACCCCACCTCCTGCCCAGAAAACCACAGTGAAAAACTTCTCTAAAGCAAATTTCACACTCCTCAAAACCGAGGTGGAATCCTTCAAAGCCCCCGGGCCTGTGGAAAATATGGCCCAGACCACAGAATCCTTTATAAACGCATTCTATGAACACCTTCAGGAATGCATGGATCATGCAATCCCAAATAAAACCAAGACCCAATCCTTCAAAGGCAGGCGTCCTGTCTGGTGGACCCCAGATATAAACAAACTATACAATAGAAGGAGGAAGCTACTACATGATAGAGCAAAATCCTAAAAAGGGAAGGCATCTCAGATCAGTATTAGCAAGAAACTACGGGCACTCATACAATCATCTAAGGCCAGCTTTGAGAGAAAAATTGCACAGGACACTAAGGATAATCACAAGGCTTTCTTTAGTTATGTTAGGAACCTGGGTGGGAATTCCCAGATATGCTCAGAATTAGTCCAAAATGACAAAAAATACACCGAACCCACAGGCATTGCCAACATCCTAGCTGACAGGTTCAGCGCAAACTCCCCCCCCCACCAAAAGGGCAAATATCTATCCCAGCAGAGTGCTGCCCCCCTGACATCTCAGATGCTCAGGTAAGAACCGCCCTCTCCAAAGCAAAAAACACAGCATCAATGGGACCAGACGGTGTCCCGGGCTGTGTCCTACATGAACTCCAAGAAGAGCTAAACCCAAACCTAAAACTACTGTTCAATCTCAGCCTTACTACAGGATATGTACCCAAAGAGTGGTGTACAGCAACAGTGGTCCCTCTCCACAAAGGTGGTGCCTCAACGGATCCTGGAAACTATCGCCCCATAAGCCTGACTAGCTTAGTCTGCAAAACTATGGAAAGGATCATCATGGACCTCATAAATAAAGATATTGGGGACCTACAGACACTGGATCCTACCCAGTTCGGCTTTGTTAAGGGCAGATCCTGCCTCTTAAACCTGGTCGATTTCTTTGAAACAGTCACTAAGGCCATTGACGAGGGGAAGGTGGTCCACACAGCCTACCTGGACCTCACAAAAGCCTTCGATACAATACCTCCACTCGGGCATTATAGATAAGCTCACCAGCTAAATATAAACCTCTATGTCACTAGATGGGTTGCAAACTGGCTCAAGGACAGAACCCACATGGTTAGAATTGCTGGAGCCATGTCAGACTCCAAACCAGTTACAAGTGGCGTCCCACAAGGCTCAGTCCTGGGACCTCTCTTGTTCGGTATATATTTCTCGGAGGTACAGGCCAACATGGAAGGACTGTGGCTGACCAAGTTCGCAGATGACTGCAAACTGGGCGCCATAATAGACTCTCCAGTCAACACAAGCATCCTACAAAAGGGCCTCATAGAAACAGACAACTGGTGCCAGAGCCATGGCCTCAAGCTAAACGCCAAAAAGTGTATAGTCATCCCCATTGGCAAAAACAAAGTGCCCACAAATTACCACATAGGTGGTAATCCATTAAGTACAGAAGAAGTAATTAGAGACCTGGGGACCCAAGTTGATAGCAATCTCTCATTTGACAACCACGTGGCCAAAGTGGTTAGAAAAACATTTTATATAGCCCACCTAATCATGAAGGGATTCACATCTAGATCAGGGGAGGTCATCGTGCCTCTTTACTCATCCCTCATCAGGCCCATAATTGAGTACAATGCCCCTTTTGGGATGTACCTTACCAGACACCTGCAGCAACTGGAAAGACCCCAAAAGTACCTCACCAAGAGGATCAAAGGGCTCAAACAGATGCCATATGCTGCCCGGTTAAAGAAACTCCAGCGCTACTCAGTGGCATACCGCCTGCTCAGAGGCGATCTGTGCCTGACGTATAAAGCCATGTCCAACCCAGAATTAATGGACATGCTGCACCTCAGAAAATCCAAATCCCATCGAGCTCACGCTCGAGACTTGAACCTCAGCACTGAAATAAATAGGACATGCTGGAGGGACAGATTCATAACCCAGAGGCTCCCTTCACTCTGGAATAAAATCCCAGTCCAGGTTAGGCAGAGTCCCTCATTGACTCTCTTCAAGAGGAATCTTGATGAGTGGATGGGAGATCGTAGGTTTACCCCAGGTATCACTTCTGTGTCACTGTTAGACAGAGGCACAGTATACTAACCTCGAAAAAGGGCATAGCAAAATTAATGTAAAATGGGTGGCGAAAGCCAAACACACTCTGGCTAGCCTTATAAATGCCCTAGGGCAGATAGCCTAGTATGAACCTATGAACCTATGACCTCTGCTTGAAATCAATTGCAAGTCATACTCTATTCTAAAAAAACACAGGAAGATGGATGAATGTAATAAATGGGAGTCTGGCTTATGTGACATGTCTGGACACAGAGGAAGAAAATGCAGTTCTTTTTCATAGCACTAATGTAAAATGTCTGAAAAAGTCAGTATCCTTCAGATCATTCTACCTCCAAGTCACAGAAACATGGAGAAAAGAGTAAAAAATGTTTACAAAAAATCTCATTTTTCTCTCTACTTTGAGTAGCATGAGCCTGGAGGTACCACTACATTCAATACATGGCAGCTCCCCAGACAATATAGTACAGGGTCAACAGTTGTTTAATACAAATATCAAAGCTTAGCAGATGTAGAAGCTTATATAAACCTGTGTAAATTCAGAAAAAAAAGTATGCCCTTCTTAATGTATTAGTTTTAAAATAAGTCAAAAGTTTAAAAAATGCCTGCAAAATCTGCCTATGTTATGCAGTAAAAATGTATTTTTTTTTAAATAAAGTCAATGATAAATGTAAATAAAGAGAACCGCCCACTAGTCTATTCAAAAGAACTTCACTAAAATAAACGGTGGGGGTGGCTGTGCCTCACACTCACTGTAGCAAGACACACCTGTGTTACTTTGGAATAAAAGGGATTCTTGTTTTGCAGGAAAGCAGAGAATTCCACTGACCTTTGAGGAACTGTGACCTTAAGATTTATTATATTTAGTTTGCAGAGCTGTGAGGGGCACATACCTCTCAACTGTACAGATTTTCACAGACTGTCCAGTTTTTGCCTTATATCTTTGGTCCATTTTTCATAAAATTGTGGCTTTCTGGCAAATTAGTAGCAAATCATTAAAGATTGAAGTTAGAAAATAATGACAGACATGTGAGTTTTGGGCTTCATGCCCTTCAGAAAATTCATGCTAATGCAAAATCTGTTATTCTATCAACTTTCTAAGTTTGTAAGAGCAATATTTAAACAATGACCCTATTTGTAGCACTTTTTCATGGCTTTGTCCAGATTCCTCACTCTAAGAGGTTGAGAGGTATGATAACCTCCCATATGGAGGGGGTGTAGAGAACGACACACAACACATACACACACACACACACACACACACACACACACACACACACAAATGCATATTGTTATTATGTCATAGACGTGTCTTTTTTATTCATTTTCAGGTTTCATTATTTGTGTGCCTTTGTAAATTTACAATGCCTTTGTAATACTGTGTGTATTATATGGTGACCACAAGAACTTTGTTTCATATATGTACTGTAAGTTTATGAAACACTGCTCACCAACGCAAAACCGTAATCCATCTGATAAGTTGCACATTTTTCACTTGCATACTGTAAAGCTTCCAATTTGTTTTTAATTGTGTATATAGCAAACTCATCTGTACTGAAAATTGCATACTTTCTGTGCTGCTCCTCAGAACGTGGGTCACGGCTGAAGCACATCTTGGGCGAGCCACCTGATTATATGCTCATTATCACTCATTTGACAGTAAATCTAGATAGGCCCTCTCATCCCACCACTTTTCTGCAGTTCATAATGCAGTTCATTTTACTGAGCCCTTTTTCTACACACTGCATACACTTTGTTAAGTACATTCAGCTACACAATGTTGAAAGTCACCACAAAAACATTAATTTGCCTAATTCTGGTATTTTAATGCCCTATTACAATCTTTGGTTACAACAACATTAGGTAAAAGGCACGTTTTATATTTTAACATGCAGCAAAACCCAGTACTTCCCATCCCCATGCCATATTTCTCTTTCATCAAATGTCTTTCTAACTTCATGAACAACTCTGCAAGAGTCTCTAAACAGCTTTCTGTTTCCTGCTTAAGAATATCATTCAGTCTAAGTTGTATCAACATTCTTTCTTAATTTTCAAACTGTAATCATTTATAACAGTTTTTTTTCATTGTGCCACATCACTTAGTCTGGTACATTCCAACATAAATTTTGCCAACAACTGAAAACTCTCATGTCATGTCTCGTATTTGCTGAGCTCCAAAGCACAAAGGTTTACCATATTCTCCTAATCAACATACCTGTCTATAGGAATCCCATCGTTGCTGTAACTCTTAACGACCATTTTCTTATTGCAGAACTGTTTGTGTCTGCTGCATATCAGTTCTATAGCACCACTGCATAATCCTGAATCTGTTTACATCAGTTTTTGCTTTCTTGTACTATCCAAAATCTAAAATAAAAAAACAGAGCCTGGGCCAGCTGGAGAACAATTAAAGCCTCACTTCCCCATCTGAAGTATAGTCAACTCAGGAATGATACAAAAAAATCTATTTTACTAGATAAAAAAAGCTTCTACCAAAATCTCCTACAAAAACACCAAAACAACCCTCAAAAGTTCTGGGCAGGCATAAATCAACTACTTCATCCAGGTCATTCTACCTCCCCAACCCCGGCTAACTACACCCCCAGTTCCCCAGAGACCATACCTGGTGCTTATAATAACTTTTTTACTGAAACAATCCAATCCCTAGCAAATCAACTAACCCCCACAAACTTAAACCACACCCCTAACCTACCCACTAATCACCCCCAATTTAGCTTCCAACCGATATCCACTAGTTTTATCAAAACACTTATAAAAAAACTAAAACCTACCACCCTTGCTGCTGACCTCCTCCCTGCAGAGTACCTACAAATAGCTGCAGATGCCATTGCATATCCCATATCTATCTTTATCAACAGAATCTTATCCGAAAGTGCTATCCCCTCCCTCTGGAAAATATCCCATGTCATCCCACTCCATAAAGGTGGTAGTTCTACAGACATATCCAACTATAGACCCATTGCCATTCTTTCCCCACTAGCCAAAATAATGGAGACATGTGTACACAAGCAACTAATGTAACACCTTACACAGAGTAACTTACTATCCAACTCCCAGCATGGTTTCAGGCCGTACCACAACATGACCTCAGCCCTCCTTTCCTTTACTAATGCCATAAACCAAAACAGAAATGACAATAGGCTGTCCTCCGCCCTCTTTCTTGACCTATCAAAAGCCTTTGACATAGTCAACCATGAACTTCTCATTCTTTCTCTAAAATCTATTTCCCTCAATAAGCATGAAATCCAGTGGTTCCAGTCCTACCTGACTGGTAAACAACAGGCGGTAGTATGGCAGGGCAAACTCTCCAGCCAGCTACCTCTCACACTTAGTGTCCCTCAAGGCTCCATACTAGGTCCACTACTCTTCTCTATTTTTATCAACAACATTCACACTGCTATCCCTAAAGCTACCTGTATTCAATATGCAGATGATTCCACTCTGATCTGCTCAGCCACCTCCCCATCCGAACTGCAAATCCTAACCCAAAATACATTTAACACTATTGAGAACTGGCTCGCCAACCAACGCCTACTGCTGAACCCCAATAAAACTAAACTTCTACTCTTCACCCCCACTAGTAGATCTGCCACACTTGCATTCTCTGTCACGTCTAACCATGGTACCACTATCTCCCAAGATCAACACACCAAACTTCTAGGGGTTATCATAGACAGTAATCTCAAATTTGACCTACAGGTCAACAAAACCATGGATCAATAAGAAGCTTGGATCACTGTATATAAACAAGGCGTTTTTAATGCCACTGGCTAGGACTGCAGTCGCCCGGTCACACCTACTCTCTACTCTTTTATATGCCTTGCCTGTACTCTCAAACCTCAACAAATCCGAACAAGGTAAAGCTGTCCCATATCTACAACCGTATTGCCAGATTCACCACTGGCTCCACCTATAGAACCTACCACTGCCAGAACCTGAAACAACTAGAGTGGCTAGAACTGCCCAGCTTAATTCAATTCAGTCAGCTCTTAATAGTGCACAAAATTCTGTACCACCCTGAGGATACCCCCTCACTTATAAATATTATTAAGCCATATAGCAACCTGAGATCCCTACGGTCAGCCAACAAACTACTGGTCAAAACCCACAAAGCTAATAACTCTGCTGGTGAATTCCTGTTTGCCAACTTTGTTGGAAAAACCTGGAATTCGTTGCCAAACTATATAACCCTACAATCCTCCAAAAGTCTCTTAAAAAAAAAACCTCAAACAGTATCTCAAAGTGAACTGGCTTTGCCCATTTACCAACCCTGATTAAGTTATAAACTGAAAGCATAATCTGTAAATATCATAACATGCAACTACGTCACCAAGCTCTATATCCAATCTGACGTCTCTTGCTTTTAATTATGTCTGTCCATTAGAACTGTGAGTCCCTACTAGGGAACACTATTAAACCATTGTACATAATCACTTTGTTTTATATTTTCTAATGTTATCTAATGTCTTTGGTGCTGCGGTAGTGTTGTCGCCTCACAGTAAGACGCTGTCCGGTTCGATTCTCAGCTAGAGTGTCTTCTGTGTGGAGACATGCGTGAATGGGCGTACCTTCATTGAAGGTTGTGCATCAGGCCTGGCAAGCTGGTATGTAAAAATCAACTGCCAATCATTAGCGGACCGGAGTTCCGCTGTGGCGACCCCTAACTGGGAAAAGACGAAAGACATAAACAAACAATCTAATGTCTTGTGCAATCTATGTAAGTTTTTCTATTTGGAGCTTTTCTCCCCAGGCCACCACTGAAAATGGACATGTATTCAGTCGGACTATCCCGGTAAACAAATGTAAAATACAATAAATAAATAAATCCACTGCTGAAACTCTCTGCCTGCCCCGATTCTTATGCCCTTGTAAAAGCTAATGATTTTGTAAATGTACTGTAAATCTACTGTATTCTACCATGTGTCCTTGTCCCTCTGTAACCAAAGGAAACCTCTTCTCAATTACTTTTTTCCACAATACTGGGGTTTCATCTAAGGGCTCATTTTCCTCAACCAGCCTCATTAACTTGTCTTGCAAACCACCTATTTTCAATATCACAGCCTGAATTTCACAAGCATTTTTTCATTATTAACCACAGTAACAGCAGTGTAGTTTACGGACCATGTTGATTGCGCTGGGATATTTGAAAACAGACAAAATAGTTAAGTGCCTGAGTGGTGCGTGACCCAACCTTAACAATTGTTAAGTACCCCTGCTTCAGTTGTTAAGGTCAGTTCTAGTGCTAGGCAGTAAAATCTGCATGTACTGACTAGTAAATGACAGTGGCAGAACAAAATATTTGTTTCTAGCTGCTGCCCATAGAAATAAGGTGTTCCTTCCTCTAACAAACTTAGAAACTAGCTGGAATAACAGGATGTGCATTCATCTGCATTGTCCAAAGATGCCAACTTTGAAACTTGAATGTATGTCATCATTTAGTGACTTCACTGCTTAGTGGTTTTGTCTGAAAATCACAGATTTTATGAGGAACAGAACTAAAATATGAAGCAATTATGTAACCCAGGCAGGTATGACCCTAACCCTGAGCAGTATCCTTCCTTCACCAAGAATGATGCCACAATATAGAGACAAGATGATCAGCTTTAACAATTGGCTTAATGTCTGGTGTCATTCAAAGGGGATCCAGTGTCTGTCTGCCTGGGATGACATGCTTGACAAGCCACGCTGCTTCGCAAGGGACGGCTTGCACCTGTCACCCCTGGGATTCGGGATATTGGCTAAGGCTCTTGCCACCCCCATAGTGCCTTTTTTAGGCAAGGCTCAAATTCTAAACCTACCACCCTAGAAAACAAAAATGGGAAGAAACTGAGGGTAATGCTGCTCAATGCCAGAAGTCTAAATCTCAAAATGCACGCACTCGAGGCCCTTCTCAGTATGAAGAACATCGATGTCTGTGCTGTAACTGAAACCTGGTTCAAGGCTCCTGAGAGCACCCCGGCACTATTAGGTTTTACCTCATATCATGCGTTCCGGCCCCAAAACCCGGACCACACCACAAAAGGAGGGGGGTGTATCCATATTCATAAAGGATACCCACACCTCCAGGTTGGTGGCAACGCAAGCTTCGGAAACCATCCAGGTGCAACTAACCATAGGCAAAACTGCTCTACAAATTGTAGCATGCTACAGGCCACCCTCTCAAACTCAGGAACCCCACACAGCCTTCCTGAAGACACTGGAGGGTATAAATGTATCTCCAAACACCATCATATTGGGTGACTTCAACTACCCAAATATAGACTGAGAACATTACTCAAGCCCTAACTTTCTAGCCCAACGGTTCCTGGAGTTCATAAATTCAAATGCCATGGAACAGCTAGTCACTGTTCCCATGAGAGGAGAAAATATACTAGATCTCATTGTCACAAACATGGGGACAAAATGCTCCACACCGGAAGTATATCCCTCATTGGTGAGATCTGATCATAAACTAATCTCACTGGAAATCCACATCCCGCCCCACCCCAAACAAAAAAGACCATAGTGAAGAACTTCTCTAAAGCAGACTTCACACTACTCAAGACTGGTGTAGTATCCTTCAAGGCCCCTGGGCCAGAGGAAACCACAACCCAAGCTGCGGAAGCCCTTACAAATGCCTTCTATGAACACCTCCAGGACTGCATGGATCAGGCAATCCCAAATAAAACCAAGACTCTTTCCACAAAGGGCAAACATCCAGTCTGGTGGACCCCAGCCATTAACAAACTTTACAATAAGAGGAGAAAGCTATTACATGATAGAACAAAATCCATGAAAGGGAAGTCACCCCTGATCATTATTAGTAAAAAAGTACGAGCACTCATAAAATCAACTAAGGCCAATTTTGAGAGAAAAATTGCCATGGATTCAAAGGACAATCATAAGGCCTTTTTCAGCTATGTTAGGAACCTGGGTGGAAACTCCCAGATATGCTCAGAATTAGTCCAAAATGATACAAAAATCACTGAACCCACAGACATTGCCAACATACTGGCAGACAGGTTCAGTGCAAACTTCACCCCCCTCCCCCCCTAAAGGAGAGATAACTATCCCAGCCGAGTGTAGCCTCCCGGACATCTCAAAGGCGCAGGTGAAAGCTGCTCTCTCTAAAGCTAAAAACACAGCATCAATGGGACCGGATGGTGTCCCCAGCTGTGTGCTACACGAGCTAAATGAGGAATTAACCCGCACATAAGGCAGCTGTTTAATCTCAGCCTTACCACAGGATACGTGCCCAAGGAGTGGAGTACGGCAACTGTGGTCCCACTCCACAAAGGCGGCCTCTGGACCCTGGTAATTACCGCCCCATAAGCTTAACAAGTCTAGTCTGCAAAGCTATGGAGAGGATCATGATGGAGCTCATAAACAAAGATATAGGGGACTTGCAGACATTGGACCCGACCCAGTTTGGCTTTGTCAAGGGAAGATCATGCCTTTTGAACTTGGTCGACTTCTTGAAACAGTCACCAAGGCCATTGATGAGGAAAGGCAGTCCATACAGCCTACCTTGACCTTGCAAAGGCTTTCGACACAATACCCCACTCGGGTATTGTAGAAAAACTTACCAGCTTAAATGTAAACCCATATGTCACAAGATGGGTTGCAAACTGGCTTAAGGACAGAACCCACAGGGTTAGAGTTGCTGGTGCTGTGTCAGACTCCAAGCCGGTCACAAGTGGTGTCCCACAGGGCTCGGTCCTTGGCACCTATTGTTTGGCATCTACTTCTCAGAAGTACAGGCCAGCATGGGAGGACTTTGGCTGACAAAGTTTGCAGACGACAGCAAACTGGGCGCCATAGTGGAAAGTGCATCGGACACAGATATCCTTCAGAAGGGACTCACGGAAACAGATAGCTGGTGCCAGAGCCATGGCCTGAAGTTAAACGCCAAAAAATGTACAGTCATACCCTTCGGGAAAAACAAGGTAACCCCAAGCTACCATATAGGTGGCAATCCACTAAGCACAGAAGAGGTTATCAGGGACCTGGGGACCCAGGTTGACAGTGGCCTTTCTTTTGACACTCACATTGCTAAAGTGGTTAGAAAGACCTTCTACATTGCCCACCTGATCATGAAGGGATTCACATCCAGATCTAGTGAGGTCATTGTTCCCCTGTACTCTTCACTTATCAGACCAATGATCGAGTACAATGCCCCATTCGGGATGTATCTCACCAGACATCTGCAGCAATTGGAGAGACCCCAAAAGTTCCTCACCAAAAGGATAAAGGGACTCCAAAATCTGTCATATGCTGCCAGATTGAAGAAACTCCAGCTCTATTCAGTTGCATACCGTCTGCTCAGAGGTGACATGTGCCTGACATACAAGGCCATGTCCAACCCAGAATTAATGGACATGCTCCACCTCAAAAATCCAAATCCACCAAAACCACTAGAGCAAGCGACTTAAACCTTAGCACGGATATAAATAGGACGTGCTGGAGGGATAGATTTATCACTCAGAGACTCCTATGCTGTGGAATAAAATCCCGGTCCATGTGAGGCAGAGCACCTCGCTGACTCTGTTCAAGAGAAATCTAGACCTGTGGATGGGAGATCGTAGGTTTACCCCGGGAATCATCTCTGTGTCACTGCTGGACAGAGGCACAACAAACTAATGGGCACAGTATTTTTTCATATAAGGGGTGGCGTAAGCCACAAAAATTTGGGCTAGGCTTATAAATGCCTTAGGCCAGATAGCCTAGTATAAACCTATGAACCTATGAACGTTCTGCAAAAATCTGGAAAGTTGAGACGTATGGAAGGTGAATGTAAATGTAACAGACTGCGTTACTTCCTAACCTTGTATTATGTGTTCTTAACATGGTGCCAAAATTCACCTCTCAAGCTTTGCTGTCGAGGTGGATTTCTTGGCAACCATATCTTGAATACATAATAAGTAGGTTATCATCAGCAGCCCAATCATAATCCTCTATATATTATGCTTGCCCTCAACTATTACAGACGGTCCTATGCCATCTTTGCTGTAACTCCTCTAATCTTTCTTCACTCAAAAAGGAGTGAGGGAATTTGCCCTGTGCCCTTACCAAAGTTCCAGAAATCACTGTTAATGCCACCTCTGGTCTCCCCTGAAAATAGTCCATAGGCCTAGTGAGATTAATATACTTGTCAAAATATAAATAAACAAAGAAAATACTCTCTGTTCCCCAATGTTTAGCTATATGTTTCTCTGCTTTGAATTAATCCTGTGATTCGTGTGCATATATTGTTTATTTATTTATTTAGTCATTAGTTGTTGCCTTTGAACATACCCCTACAGATGAATAGCTCTTCTTTCCAGCAAAAAAAAAAATATTCTATGCGAAATCAGTTTTGTTGTATAATTAATTATAGCTAGATCTACTTACCCAGTCTAGTGGTGCACTTACGAATGACAGAACTTGGCTGAAGTCAGTATACATCTCCTGATAAAACATTTCAAGAAGTAATTTCGGAAAAAAAAATCAGAATGAACTGCAGATCACATTGTGTATGGAGTCTTGTATCCAGACTGTTCCTGTTCATCTTATGAGTGATGAGAGTGCAAAGGTGATTTTCAGGTATTTAAACTGAAACATTTTTTTTCCAGCAGAAGTTTACATTTGATATTTTATAGAGGTTGAATTGATTTGCTTCTTACTTTTAAGAATCTCAGTTTCAGTCTTAAAGCAACACAGTGTTATTTGCTTTTCTTTTAATGCATGCTTTTAGTTGTTTTCTACCTCTCATTTCAAGCACAGTTCTCCAGAGTAACTTTACCCTTCTGTAATTTCAATTTGCTGTAGTTCTTTGCAGCATACAGATTGTCATTAACACCTCTAAAAGATCATGTCTTTTGGTGGTTAATTTCTACAAGCTCCAATTTGTTTCACACCCTGAAAATAGGTCCGGTGAGTAAATTGACATCCCATACACTTTTGATTTGACCCTGCCCTATCATATGCATTTCACACTTCCTGAATTTTGCAAAAGGCTGTAGGGCAACTTCAAAATGGGCTACAAGATCACTAGTGTATTGACTCCTAGTGCTAGTACAGCAAAAATATTAATTCCTAAGCATTAACATGTACTCACCTGTGCATACATCTGGGTTTACCACAAATGCAGGGCAGATAATTTCTGCTGTTAATAAAGTCTGATGACCAATCCCTTCATTTTCAAGCATGAGTAACATAGTGCTACTGTAGGTAAACATGCTTCTTACTTAATCATTCAGTTGATTTCCTCCTAAACTGTCTTGCATGTAGGCTTTGTGATGATTAATTGCTACTGAGAAGAAAGGGGTTAGGTGTTTATATAGTGGTTAAGGTGTTTTCCTTTCAGACACAAGGTACAGAGTCTGATTCTCATCTTTCAAGGGAAATGGCTAGGCTTAAAATGAGCTGCAAGGGCAGCTAGCCTAGTACTTACCTATGAACCTAAGAGTGCACACATACTCCCAGTGTGGCTTTCTTCATAGATATTAATGCTTTAATGACCACCTCTCCATTTACAAGCACAATAAAAATACTTTGTCTTTCCAGGTACATCACTTTGGGATAATTTCAGTTTCCACGAGACGAATCCAGAGTCTCAGACTACTTAAATCGGCCTTTAAGGATCAAAGAAAGGTCTTTCCACAATACACTTCCTCATGGGGACAAGATAAGATGAATTATTCAGGTATATGGATTAAAAAAGATTCTATTATGGCAGTTAAGGCTATGAAGGAAAAGACTAAACAAAAGATATTACAAAATCTGAGAAATTTCTTCTCGTCTTGATTATGAATGTGGATAGTAAAATGCAAGCAGTAAAATATTATAAGTCCCTTTAGTTTTATATGCAGGTCAGGTGTATTTTTATCAACTAGAGGAGAAGTTGTAGACCATAATTAATAGAGCTGACAGAATTTAGGCAAGAGTTAAGTGAGATAAGTTGATTTTCCTTTTAGAACAAGATGATTTAGAATTACCTGATTTGAAGGGCTATTGTAGCACTATGCAGCAGAAGCGTAGCTGATTCAGCCAGCACTCTTTGTCAGTACCATGAATCAGCCCCCTATCCCTTAGCTGTTCAGGTGAAGAGCCATAAAAAAGCACTTTAGTGTGTCAGTATTATGCTGATCTAGTGATCAGTTTATTACATATCTCCCCCAGCTCTTCTATTGGAGAACAAAAAAAAAATGGACATTCCTTCTATTGCCAGACACATAACACATCCCCCTCCCTCCTGCTCAGCCATTCAGGTTCCATTTCTGTGCTCTGCCCCAGACTCTCAACCAAGTAGTTGCTACAGTTTACACCCTGCCTACATGAAGCACTATGTCGCTCATGTTTTAGCTAAAAGAATCTTATAAGTTGTAGCAAACAGATGCTACAGTTTATACACTACCTGTACAGAGTGCTTTAGTGCTTAGAATTTAGTTTAAAAAAATAAAGAAAAAGATTTTTTTCTAACTTTTAAACTGTAGCAAACTGTTTGCTACAATGTAACAAGCAGTTGCTACTTTTTAGACCACATACAAAGCTCTACAGCACTCAGGTTTTGCATTAGATATAAGAATCATTGGACCGCCCCCCCCCAACACTTTGTGCCCTGGGTAGTTGCCCCTCTCGCCCTGTCCTACCTACACTACAGCTATGCAGTTAAGGTTTACATAGGCAACACAAATAGAAGGTTATAAATCAAAGTAAGAAGAGATAATGATGAAATGGGGGGGGGGTAGTTTGATAATTAGAGAGAGAGTATGATTTAGGGATGCAGGTCCTTAAGGAAAATAATAACATCCTTACAGAGTACTATATTCTTAAAATAGAACAAACGGACTAAGTCAACACAGGAATAGAGAAAGGGGATTTTACCAGTAGGCATGACGTCAGGTATGGGTGCAGAAAGTTAACAAGATGGGGCTGGAATTTACTGGAGAAAATTGGCAAATAACTAGAGAGGAAAATTAATAGTAATAGAAAGAGACGAGGCTAAGTAGAAGTATGGACTGCAGGTTAGAAACGACCTTCCCTACCAGTGATTGGTAGCAGCGTATAGCCAAAGATATTGTTAAAGCAAAGACCAGCTCTGGTAGTGTTATTAGTTGAGACTAGACATATGTTCCTGTTAAAAAGGGATAACTAGTAGGGCATATAAAATATTCTATGATATCTATAAGAATTAATCACAGGAGATTAGGAAAAAATCAGAAGACAGAATGGAAAGGCACTATACAAAGGAAAGATGGGGGACATCTTTATGGCTCTCAAGTATGCAACAAAGTCTAGTGGGTTTAGCATTTTTGCATTGAAGTGTTTGTATAGGCGTTTTTAAACCCCAGTCAGACTTCAAAGAATTTTTCCTCAGACAGTCAGAATATGCTGGTGGTATGATGGGAAATAGAGAGGTCACGGGGGGCGTTTTTTCTGGGGGGGCATGCAATGAGTTGGCAGATTTTAAAAATTCCCTACAGCTTAATTTGTCAGACATTAGAGGAGCAAATCGTTGTAGTAAGGAAGTGATTCTTTTGAACTAGGATATAGAATCTGAATTAACTAGACATAGTAAGGCCTTGCTGTGTTTAATGCTATTGGCTGCCAAAATCAGCAATCAAAAGGCAAGTAGAAAATTGCACAAAAATAAATGGAATTTGTAGGAACAATACATGCATAATAATGTTCAGAAGGAAGAGTGAAAATTAAGGAATGGCAGGAATAGAGCAATTTATGAAATGCTGGAGTGAATGAAAATTGCTAAAATGTATACTGCATGAAATTAACAAAAGAAATGTTAATATGGTTTGTTTTATCTTCTACAGTTGTAATACCCACCTATGTCACAATTTAATGTCATATTTAGTAAAGATGTTTAAAAAAATAAGGTCTTATTGTTAGAAAGGCAAGTGTGTGTAAGGCTGATCTTTATGAATATTTTGAGAATAACTGGCACTTAATAAAGTACGAGGCATTACTATAGCATTGTATGTACAATGTAAGATTTTAAACTTGAGAGCTTTTAAATGGTAGAGTTTAATTATTGAACCTTTTTGCAAAATACACAGTACAAATGTTTGTAACAATACTGTACCCAATCCACTGTATTGGAGTTTTTGTTGCTACCATAATCTTTTTTTGCTTTACTGCTACGTTTTTTTGTGTGCCACCAAGATTATGATTGAAAATGGTC
This sequence comes from Protopterus annectens, assembly GCF_019279795.1. Lineage (NCBI taxonomy): Eukaryota > Metazoa > Chordata > Ceratodontiformes > Protopteridae > Protopterus > Protopterus annectens. The sequence goes on along the minus strand of NC_056727.1, from coordinate 4,806,149 downwards.
ATCAGGCCAGATCACTTAATAGGTTAGCAAATAAATATGCAAATTAGGTCACCAGAGCAAGTATTATTGATTTATCTAAAATAACAATAAATGAAATTAACATTTTAAACTTATATGAAACGCCAGTTTAATGTGCTTAAAGTATTTTTAACTTTAACTTTCAAATGCACTTTGAGCAAACCTGGAGTCAAGACTTGTCTGAAAAGGTAAATCCAAGCAAAAAGACTGTTGAATAAGGATGCCTTTTATGGAATTCATCTGTAGTAGCGCACTCACTAATTATACAACATAAGAGCTTCTTTCATTAGTCATTATCCAACACAGTGACAAAGCTGTCATACAAAACAATTTCATATTGGTAAGCAGTCTGTTCTATTCAACGGTAACATATGATCACTGTTACCAAGCTGTAAGTACCAAAATACTCCCATGATGTATGTTTTGATTGCTATTAATCACAGTCTGCCAGCACTGTGTGACAGAAGTCACAGCTGCATGCCACACTGCCTCAGGGGATAATCAGCTTGAATAACAACATAACACTAAGTTATTATAATTAGTAGAATTGATTTTTATAAAATTTTCCAATAGCTTTGCATTTATTTTAACCATATGATGTAAAGCAATCTGTTTGCTAATATTTATATAGAAGTACAAAAATAAACAAGCAAAAACAAAGTGACATATTCTTAGTTTTTTTTCTTTCATAATAATATGCTGGCAATGTGCAGTGTTTAGCACAATACATACTTTTGTAGTAATCAGCAGTGTCATCTTTTATATACATGATTTTGTCCTTAGAAACATTGATAAATGCACAACATGACGAGAAGCTCAGAGCTGTCTCTTTTCAGATGCAGAAAAGCCTTATTCTCAGAGTACCAGTGTCCATCAGTAAGCAAATTGCAAATAGTCATTGGTCAGACTGTCATGGAAGCACTAGATAGTCATTGGTCAGACTGTCATAGAAACACTGGATAATCATTGGTCAGACTGTCATAGAAGCAGTAGATAGTCATTGGTCAAACTGTCATAGAAGCACTAGACTGAGGTCTCTTTAGGTTATTGTCATCATTCTTAAACATGTATTTGGCTGCAAAGAATGGAGGATGAAAGTCAGAAAAAGTTATCATAATGACAACACACGGTTGAAATGAGCTAAGAAAAAGATAGTGATTTGACAACAGAAGTGTGAATGTTTCACAAGGCAAAGACCAGACTATAAAGTAAAAAAAAATTAAAATTAAAAACAAAAGTTAAACAGTGTCTGTAGGAGTAAATTCCCTGGAACACATAGGAATAAATGGTGTCTGTAACAGTAAGTTCCCTGCGGCACATAGGAATAAATGGTGTCTGTAACAGTAAGTTCCCTGGGGCACATAGGATTAAATAGAGTCTGTATGAGTAAGCTCCCTGCGGCACATAGGAATAAATGGTGTCTGTAACAGTAAGTTCCCTGGGGTACATAGGATTAAATAGAGTCTGTATGAGTAAGTTCCCTGGGGTACATAGGAATAAATGGTGTCTGTAACAGTAAGTTCCCTGGGGTACATAGGATTAAATAGAGTCTGTATGAGTAAGTTCCCTGGGGTACATAGGATTAAATGGAGTCTGTAAGAATACATTCCCTGGGGTACATAGGATTAAATAGAGTCTGTAAGAGTAAGTTCCCTGGGGCACATTGGGTTAAATATATTATGTAAGATTAAGTTCCCTGGGGTACATAGGATTAAATAGAGTCTGTAAGAGTAAGTTCCCTGGGGTACACAAGATTAGACAGTGACTGTAAGAGTAAGTTCCTTAGGGTGCATAGGAAGATCTTAGGCAAGGAAGCAGCTTTTACATATTTCCAAAAAGTAAAGGAAGGACCTGGGTGGATGATTATCCGAGAGGGAATATCTTACCAAAAGTATAAATCTAGACAGTAATAATGTGTGTAACAGGATAGTGAGTACATCTAAAATAGTACTGTGTCTATACAGTAGAATGATTTGCTGATTTTATAGCAGGTAGGTGATGGAAGGGTAGTTCTGTAATAGGGAATGTGATACAGCCTTGACAGTTAAAATATCTGTGCAGCAGTTTTGTAAAGAAAAACAAGTACAAATGCAAAAATTAATTCAAGAAAAAAATTGTCTACTTACTCTGTTAGTCTTAGGTCTTTTCTGCAGGGAACAAAAACAGTTCAAGTGCCTTGTCTAAACATCCAAATTCCAAAAGGTTATATACTTGGGATAGCAAGATACTGCCCAAGCACTTGCAGTATTCTCAATTTTGAAAGATAAATGTGATTCATCATTTGTGATCCATCAAACTGTGTAGGCTAATGAGGAATTTTGGAACTCTGCTTCCGATTCTGAAAAACAGCTTCATTATGCCATGTCATAATCTTCTGAAAATATACACTGGTGTAGTGTGTAGTATGACAGTAGATACTTCTAAAGGAATCGTACTGCCCACTGACATTACTGCGCCTGTCTTTAAACACCTTTATGGACTTTTCACTTGTGACATAGGCAAATTTACATTCATATAAAAGTGATCAAACTATATTAGTTTCTGGGCCTTTCTGGTGCAGGGAGGAGGTATGATGGTAATGTGACTGCAGGCTTCACATGGGAAAAAGTCATATGGCTGCAGTAACACTGCTGACATACAGGGGAGCTGTATAGAGGGCACTGTAATGCTTGTCACCCTGAGTTACAACTGTATGCTCATGCAGCTGTCTTTATGTGGTAGCCTTTCATTTTGAACACTGAAGGAAACTGCAATCAATTTATTTCTGTAAAAAATGGACAGCACTGCAGGTGTGCAGTACCATACCATGCCACCCATTTATGTCTGTCACTAATACTGCATGTGTTCCAGAGTTTTAATCTGTCAATCATGTGGAATTATGGCCCAACAAAGCCAGCACTATGGAGTTGGATGTGTTTGGTGACCAACTGGGGCTATCCTTTGGAATTTGACTACTTCAGACTAAGTAATACATTGGTAGTTGGGTTCATTAGCATAAAATGTTTATAAATTCCATTACCTATATTTGACATAGTGTTTCATATTTGATGTAGCAATTCCAGCACTGCATCTGGAGGTGGTTAGGCATATTCCACTCCCTTGGGTATGACGAGATTTCAGGAGGCTGATCTGCAAAGTAGGTTTGGAATTCTGTTGCAAAATGTCAGTTGAACTTCATTGTGTAAATCAGAGCTTTTTGAATCCAACATAGAGGCTCAAGTTGCTATATATCGCATTAGATAGCAGTCAGTGAATCACAGTATATGAAAGTAAGAACAGTGAAATGTCTTATATCCAATAGAAGATAATCTGGGGCAATGCACTAATATACTACTTTAATAAGTATAATTTACATTTTAAGCAAACATTTCTGTGTGCAAGAGACAAAAAAGGCATAATAAGTAATAGAAACTCTTAGTTTGTTAATCAAGTTCAGCTTGTTAGGAATCAAAAATTCACACCGTACATTATTCCAAACCTTCAGATGAATCAAATCAACATCCTAATTATGTACAGAATTAAATAGCTCTTATTTTAGCTGTTGTAGTTATGCTGTTTTTCTAAACAAATGAACACACATGATCACAGTCATGAAAATCCAGTTTAATTACATGATCATGGGAGGTCAGGCTGTAGATAGCCTTCTTCTTCTTCTTCTTTCGGCTGCTCCCATTAGGCGTCGCCACAGCAGATCAACTGTTTCCATTTCTTCCTGTCCTCTGCATCTTGCTCTGTCACACCAACCACCTGCATGTCCTCTCTCACCACATCCATAAACCTTATCTTAGGCCTTCCTCTTTTCCTCATACCTGGCAGCTTCATCCTTAGCATCTTTTTCCCAATATACTCTGTATCCCTCCTCAGCACATGTTCAAACCAACATAATCTTGCCTCTCTGGCTTTCTCTCCAAACTTTCCAACTTGGGCTGACCCTCTAATATACTTCTTCTTAATCCTGTCCATCCTCGTCGCACCCAGTCCAAATCTTAATATCTTCAACTTTGCCACGTCAGGCTCTGACTCCTGCCTTTTTGTCAATGCCACTGTCTCCAACCCATATAACATAGCTGGTCTCACTACCCTCTTGTAGACCTTCCCTTTCACTCTTACTGGTACTCGTCTGTCACAAATAACTCCTGACACTCTTCTCCGCTCACTCCATCCTGCCTGTACTCTATTCTTCACCTCTCTTCCACACTCACCATTACTCTGAACTGTTGATCCCAAGTATTTAAACTCATCCACCTTCGTCACCTCTACTCCCTGCATCCTCACCATTCCTCTATCCTCCCTCTAATTCACGCACATATATTCTGTCTTAGCCCTGCTGACCTTCATTCCTCTTCTCTCTAGAGCATATCTCCACCTCTCCAGGGTCTCCTCCATCTGTTCCCTACTCTCACTACAGATCACAATGTCATCTGCAAACATCATAATCCATGGGGACTCCTGTCTGATCTTGTCTGTCAACCTTTCCATCACCATTGCAAATAAGAAAGGGCTCAGAGCTGATCCTTGATGTAATCCCACCTCCACCTTAAACGCATCCGTCACTCCCACCGCAGACCTCACCGCTGTCACACTACCCTCGTACATATCCTGTACCACTCTTACATACTTCTCTGACACTCCCGACTTCCTCATATAATACCACAACTCCTCTCTAGGCACCCTGTCATATGCTTTCTCTAAATCCACAAAGACGCAATGCAACTCCTTCTGACCTTCTCTGTACTTCTCCATCAACACTCTCAGAGCAAAGATCGCATCTGTAGTGCTCTTTCCTGGCATGAAACCATACTGCTGATCACTAATCATCAACGTCCCTTCTTAACCTAGCTTCCACTACTCTTTTCCGTAACTTCATGCTGTGACTGATCAGTCTAATCCCTCTGTAGTTACTACAGCTCTGCACATCACCCTTATTCTTAAAAATCAGTACCAAAACACTTTTTCTCCATTCCTCAGGCATCCTTTCACTTTCCAAGATTTCATTAAGCAATCTAGTTAAAAACTCCACTACCATTTCACCTAAACACCTCCATGCTTCCACAGGTATGTCATCTGAACCAACAGCCTTTCCGTTCTTCATCCTCTTCATAGCTATCCTTACTTCCTCCTTGCTAATCCACTGCACATCATGATTCACTATCCGCACATCATCCAACCTTCTCTCCCTCTCATTCTCTTCATTCATCAACTCCTCAAAGTACTCTTTTCATCTGCTGAACACACTCTCCTCGCTTGTTAGTACGTTTCCCTCATTATCCTTTATCACCCTTACCTGCTGCACATCTTTACTAGCTCTGTCCCTCTGCCTAGCCAATCAGTACAGGTCATTTTCTCCCTCCTTAGTGTCTAACCTTTTATACAACTCTTCATATGCCTTATCCTTAGCCTTTGCCACCTCTCTCTTTGCCATGCACCTCATCTCTTTATACTCTTGTCTACTTTCCTCATCTTTTTGACAATCCCACTTCTTCTTTGCCAACCTCTTTCTCTGTATACTCTCCTGTACTTCTTCATTCCACCACCAGGTCTCCTTGTCCTCCTTCCTCTTTCCAGATGTCAAACCAAGCACCTTTCTAGCCATCTCTCTTACTAGCTCTACTGTTGTTACCCAGCTATTCAAGTAACTCTTCACTGCCACCCAGTGCCTGTCTTAACTTTTCCCTGAACATCACCTCACAATTACTCTTTTTCAATTTCCACCATTTGATCCTTGGTGCTGCCCTCACACTCATCCTCCTCTTCTTGATCACCAATGTCATCCTACAAACCACCATCCTATGCTGCCTAACTACACTTTTCCCTGCCACCACTTTACAGTCTCCAATCTCCTTCAGACTGGCCCTTCTACATAAGATGTAATCCACCTGTGTGCATCTTCCTTCACTCTTGTATGTCAACCCATGTTCCTCCCTCTTGTTAAAATACATATTCATCACAGCCATGTCCATCCTTTTCACAAAATCCATTACCATGTGACCTTCTGCATTCCTTTGCTTAACACCATACCTACCCATCACTTCCTCACCCCCTCTGTTCCCTTCACCAACATGCCCATTGAAATCTGCTCCAATCACCAGTCTCTCACCCTTGGGTACAGCCATCACCACTTCATCCAACTCACTCCAAAATTTTTCTTTCTCATCCATCGCACACCCACCTTGTGGAGCATATGCACTAACAACATTCATCATTACACCATCAATTTCCAGCTTCATAAACATCACTCTATCCGACACTCTTTTCATCTCCAAAACACTCTTAGCATACTGTTCCTTCAGGATAATGCCTATGCCAATTCTCCTTCCATCCACACCATGATAAAACAATTTGAAACTGCCTCTGATACACCTAGCCTTGCTCCCCTTCCATCTGGTCTCTTGCACACACAATATATCAACCTTCCTTCTCTGCATCATATCATGTAGCTCTCTCCCTATACCAGTCATACTGCCAACATTCAAAGTTCCGACCCTCACTACCACAGTCCTAGCCTTTACCTGCCTTCAGGCATGCCTTCCTCCTCTTCTCCTCCTTCGGCCAACAATAGCCCAATTTCCGTCAGCACCCTGTTGGCCAACAGTACTGGTGGTGGTCATTGTTAACCCGGGCCTCGACTGATCCGGTATGTATTTCTGTACTGTTGTCTGCATGTATGATTTGGAAAAATTTTACACTGGATGCCCTTCCTGGTGCAACCCTCCCCATTTATCCGGGCTTGGGACCGGCACAAAGAAATGCACTGGCTTGTGCATCCCCAGTGGCTGTAGATAGCCTGATTCTCCCAACGCTAGCAAGTGCAACAATATTTATACAAAAATGCTTAGTTGATGTCATATCATAAGACATTAGTCCAATCCAGTAAACTATGCACTGTCTAACCTAGAACATTCATAAACCATAAAACTGTATTTTTCCTATTTTAAGCTGGATTTCATAATGCTTCAGTTAAACATACTATTTACAAGAAATTTAGCTCAAGTAGAAGAAACTTAGCACAGTGTCGTGTTTCTAAACTCCATCTTAATTCAGTATGGTTTCTATCATTTTATACTGTAGATTACCTTATAGGCAATATCTGTTAAAAAATCTACAACATAGCTTTAGAGATTTTTTTTGTGTATATATATATATATATATATATATATATATATATATATATATATATATATGGATCTACTTCAGTAGATCGACTTTTACAAGTTCGAATCACATATGGCCGAGACTATATGTTCGGACTCGTAAAAGTTCGAACACTGAAATAAAAAAACATAAAACAAAAAGACACAAAACTAAACATCTATAGCAGGGGGGGCTATACCCCCCTGCACCCCCCATACCCGCCTTACTTAAATATACCAACCCTGAAATCGCACTACATTGTTGAAATGGGAATCTTCCCTTTCTACTCTGTACGAAGATCTCCATTCAGTCCGATCAAAACTAAACATCTATAACAGGCCTGCACCCCCACACCTGCCTTACTTAAATATACCAACTCCAAGATCGCACTACATTGTGGAAATGGGAAATCTTCCCTTTACACTCTGTACGGAGATCTCCATTCAGTCCGATCAAACTTTTACAAGTTCGAACATATCGTCTCGGCCATATGTGGTTTGAACTTATAAACGTTCGATTGACTGAAGGGTACCCATACATATATATGTATATATATATATATATATATATATATATATATATATATATATATATATATATATATATGTATATAGATATAGATATATGGGTCCTTATTGTTTGGTTGAAAACACATTTGGTCGAAACTGAGTTCACCCCGCCACCATAGTTTCAGTTCATATTGTCTTCTGGAAAGAGTTGTTGATTGCACTTCTCAATGTACATGTGTATGATTTAAACTATTTAAAATAGGTGGGGAGCTATGCTTCCCAATATTGGGGGCCATGCCCCTACACCCCCCTAACTTTATATTCTGACTCCAGAATCGCACTACAGTGGGGAAGAGGCCATAAATCACTTTTGACGAAATGAGTTTCGACCAAATGAGTTTTCAGTGAAGTGAGCTTTCAGTGAAGTGTGCTTAGTGAACTCAGTTTTGACCAAATGTGTTTTCAACCAAATAGAGACACAGACACACACACACACACACACACACATATATATATATATATATATATATATATATATATATATATATATATATATATATATATATATATATATATATATATATATATAGTTCACTTTTAAGTTGTCTGGGTACACATATTCAATCTATATATCTATACCATACCTCTCAGCTATACAGATTTTCACAGAATGTCCTGATTTTTACCTCATATTTTGGTCTATTTCTCATAAAATTGTGGTTTTCTGGCAAATCACTGACAAATCATTGAGGGTTGAAGTCAGAAAATAATGACAGTTAAGTTTCATACTTCATACCATTCAGAAAATACATGCTAATGCAAAACCTGTTATTCTGTCAACTTTCTAAGCTTATAAGAGTAATATTTAAAACGTGTCCCTATTTTGGGGCCTTTGTCCCCCCATTATTTATGGCTTTGTCCAGATTTCTTGCTCTAAGAGGTTGAGAGGTATGATTTATATAAATATAGACATATATGTATATGGCCCACTTTGTTTTGTTGAATCTCATTTCACTCCTACCACTTCGCTGAAAACTCAAATTACTGAAAACTTATTTCACTGAATCTCATTTCACTGAACTGCAGTTAGTATATATGGCACTGTGTAGAGTGCTGTAAGGCAAGTAAAAGGTATATGCCCTTTTCCCCACTGTAGTGTGATCCTGGAGTTAGTATATATAGTTAGGGGGTTGGAGGGGGCACACACCCCCACATTGGGGGGTGTGGGGGCATAGCCCCCTACTTAGTTTCAGTAAATATTGTCTTCTGGAGACAGTTAGTCATTGGTGTTGCAACTGTGCATGTCTATTGTTTAAAATGTATTGTTTTGAAGTTTTTGGTAAAATAGAATATAAAACAAGGTGCAACTGACGTATCCATTATGATGTTAACCTTAGCCAGAAACAGAATAGAGTGGATGAATTAAGAGTACGAATGTCTGCAGGCTATCCACCATCACCTAAGAAACGACGGTTATTACAGAGACAAAGACAGTTTGAATGTGTGTTAGAAAACAAGGGAAGCTACTCTGTCCTTGAATTCCTTAGAGCTATAGCTACACTACTTAAAATCTAAGAACAGTGTATTGAGGATAATGGAACATTTACGTAAAGGTCAATTTTGTGTGCAAAATGTACTTTGAAGGACAGGAATAAATTTGACTGAAACCACAATTGTTCATTTATATGAACTTTGGTTTTAGCACAAGAGTCACTATCACTGAATTGACATACGGGTGTTTTCAGGAAGTTTGGTTTGTATTATCACAGTACATAGAGGGGTGGTACATCACGTCACGTCACGTCATCTCAATTGCTGCTTTTGGTGTTTTGTGATTCGGTCTAGTGATGTTTCAGTTATTTGGTTTCAGTCTAATGTGGTTCGCTTATATCACTATTTGGCATTTAGCATTTTCAGTCTTTTAGTCTTGCTAAAATGGTCTTCGTTGTTATGATAACTCAATCTACTTCAGTAGATCCATATATATATATATATATATATATATATATATATATATATATATATATATATATATAATTTCAATAAACAAAATTACTACAAAACGTAATCACATGACCCCCTTTTCCCACAAGTGCATTTTTTCAAAAATGCACTTTTGAGAAATAGAACCTAACAGAAAACAAAAAAAAGGACACACACAATAAAAAAAACACAGCAATAACCACGTTTATGCAGAGAGCCAAGCTCCCCTGCACCCACACCCCCCACCACTTATGTATTCTCACTCCAAGATCGCACTACACTGGGGAAAAGGGAATACTCCCTTATCCCTGTTGTGCAGCGATCTAAGCAACAGCCTCCGTTACTGTTCATTTAGTTGCCTTTTCACAAAACTGCATTTTTGGAAAAATGCACTTTTACAAAACGAGATTGCCTAATTATGTATGGGATATGGAGGTATTTGTGGAGAAATTTCTATGCAAGTACCCAAAAACAACATGGTTTTGTAACTTATCATGTGGCAAACATATTTTTATGTCTTTCACCCATTTATTTCCCCAAAAGTTGCTCTCATTTGTTCCAGCGCTAATTACCCTTTTTAAGATTTAATTACCTTAACCTTTGCATGCTGTGTTCATTAATTTTTTTTCATCCATAGATCTTCTTCCTTACTTTCTGTCAATAACAACAATTGTCTGTAGATATGTTTTTATTAAAAGACCTGTAAAATGCCAATCTTCGTATTGTATTAATTAGTCTTGCAAACTCTGTTTGCAAACACCCTAAAAGTGCATACTTCTGTTGTGTCTGATCCCAAGAGACTCCTTCACTCTCATACTGCAAGTAAATTACTTTAGTCTTTCTGTCTTTTCAGGGCCTAAGATCTCTTTCCTTTGGTATTCCCACCAATTTCTATTACATATTGAGCATGATGCACTGCTGCAGCGATTAACATTGTTGGCTCGCATCAAGACGTTCTCATGTTCGATTCTCAGCTGAGATGCCTTCTGTGTGAAGTCTGCATGTCCTCCCTGCATTTGTGTGGGTTTCCAGTGGATACCCAATTTTCCTCCCACATTCCAAAGACATGCGTCTGGAGTGTTTCTCCCCGGGCCTCCGCTGAAAATAGACTCTGTCCTAGTTGGACTTTCCCGGTCAACAAATGTTAAATAAATAAATAAATAAATAAAATGCTATGCATAGACTCTTTAATTTAATAGATTTATCATAGTATTCAATGCTTCTTTCACTGAATATGGTATCTTTGCCATCTAACCACTTATTCCACAATACTAGATATGTTTTAAAATTTTCTTCTCTCTTTATAATTAATTACATAATTGTTTTTCATTTTGAATCATGTTCCTAAATCAAAAGAAGATAAAATATCCTCTACATTCCCTGTGAGATACAGGTTTGTTCCAAGCTACTCTGGAGCTACCCCCTTCCCATATTTAATCCCATATCATATTGTTAACTAATGTTGCAAAATTCCCTGGTAAAGCTTCTGGAAAGGCCTAGAATGCATTAAGTAATAGATGTCAAGAAAAAATGCATTGTCTGGTGTAGCTCTACACAAGTCATTTTCCATCATTGGATATTCTCCTTTAACATATTCATCATATTTTCCTGTTTTATTTTTGAATCTCACCAGCTTATTCCCTAATGATATCCATATATATTTAATATGTTCATCCTAACACAAGTAATCATCCTTCCTCTGCAAACACACCAGTGGAATATATTTAATTGCCACTGCCCACCATTATCATTTTATTCACTTTGTTCTTCTTTCGGCTTTTTCCCGGTTAGGGGTCGCCACAGCAGAACTCCAGTCCGCTAATGATTGGCAGTAGATTTTTACGGTGCTGAGGTGCCAGCTCGACGCCCAACCTTCAACGAAGGTTCACGCATGTCTTTCGAATACCACTCAACCTTGGGGAGGACATGCAGACTTCACACAGAAAGCACTCCAGCCGAGAATCGAACAGGAGAACCTCTTGCTGTGAGGCGACAATGCTACTGCTGCACCACTATTTTATTCACTTTGTAATCTGAAATATTATTGAAATTATCCAACATCTGATGTAATTTATCAATGTCATTTTTAAGACACGCCTGTTAAATCAATACATCATCCAGCTATAGTGATATTTTAATTTCTTCACACTGAAGTCTCTACCCTTCCAAATCTAATGTCTTAACCAATTCTGTCAAGGCTGCAAATGTAATGCAAACAGTAACTGTGACAGCATATGCACTTAGATTGTTTCTGTACATTTACTTAATGATAACTACATGCCAGCATGTAGCCAGCTCTTGGCTAATAATATACATCTCTCAAAACATTCACACAGCCCTTTGGGAATAGAAAGACCATTAATGTTCACATCAAATAATTCCACTTGACTCCATCACAGGCCTTTTTTTGCAGCAAAACTCACTATCACTGGTGACTTCCAGTATGGCGCTGTGAGAGTAGGTCATGCCTGGTGTGCTCTCCTTCCAGGTAAAGAAAAAACAGTGTAAAAACAGGGTCTCCTTCACCAAATATAGCAAATGAAAATCAATGGATGAAAGTAAATGACTGAATGTCAAAATGAAGAAGAAAGTGAGTACATAGGGAATCTGCAAAGCCACATACCTGCAGCAAAGAAAGAAAAAAGGAGGTGGCAACAAAGCTGAAATACAAGAGCTGAGTGAAAAAAATCAACAGACTATATACAGAAATAGCAAAAGTAGGTGATACTTTGAATATTATGTGAAAAAAACAGCAAGGGATAGAGGACATAGAGACAGTGCTAAACAGCCATTCTGATGAACTCAAGGTCCTGAAAGCAAAGGGAAAAGATGCCTAAGTAAGGTTATCAGAACTTGGGGTTGGCAAAGAGAGTCAGAAAAGAAAATTCAGAAGATGGATGCTAGAGAGAGGTATGAAAACTGTTTAGCAATGTCTCAGAAAGGGCAGAAGGAAAAGAATGCAGAGACTTTGTTATTGGGCAATTGAATAGATGGTCAGGCCTGGAGAAAAAAATGTTACTTGTTGCCACTCAACCAAAGCCCCTAAGGCAAAATAGCATGCCCAACACACTAGTCATAGGTGACTCGATAGTGAGGCACACTGATGTCCCACTCACTGGGTTGAATAAGGAGAAAGTAACAGTCAGCTGCCTGTCAGGTGCCAGGATCCGCCACATAACGCCTGCACTCAGGTCTCTCAACAACAGGTACAAATATGGCTCTGTCATTGTACATGTGGGAGTGAATGACCTGAGATGTACCTTCCTGGACTACATGAAAAGAGACATGGAGGAGCTCTCAGATTATGTAGCCCAGGCAGGTATGACCCTTGCCATGAGCAGCATCCTACCATCACTCAAAATGATACCACAGTACAAGCAGAAAATGATTGAGTTCAACAATTGGCTAAGTTTTTGGTGTCATTCTAAGAGGCTCCAGTATCTGCCTGCCTGGGATGACATGACTGACAGACCTCGATGCTTTGCCAGAGATGGCCTGCATCTGTCACCCCTGGGCTTCCAGATACTGGCCAAGGCTCTTGCTACCCCTATAGTGCCTTTTTAGGCAGTGTTACAAAGACCAAATTACCACCGTAACAGCTACAAAGAAATGCAATATGAGAGTCATGCTGCTCAATGGTAGGTCTAAATCTCAAAATACACTCCCTCGAAGCATTCCTTAAAATGGAGAACATCGACATTTGAGTTGTAACAGAGACCTGTTTCAAGGTAGCAGAAAGCACCCCTGCACTACCAGGCTATAGCTCTTTCCGCACCTTTCGGCTGCAGAACTTAGACCGAAGCTCCAAAGGAGGTGGTGGTTCTATATTCATAAAGGATGTGCACACCTCTAGACTGGCAGCCCAACATGACGAATCTGAGATACTTCAGGTGTAGCTAACATTGGGTAAAACAGCAATTCAGGTCATAGCCTGCTGTAGGTCCCAAAGCATGTCCCAAGACTCACATTCCATGTTCCTAAGCACCCTGGGGAATATTGGGTCCAACCTAATAATCTCACATTGGGTGACTTCAACTACCCCTCTATTAACTGTGAAAACTACTCATGTACCAGTACACTTGCCCAGCATTTCCTGGAATTCATTAATTCCAATGCCCTGGACCAGCTCGTTCTTACCCCCATTAGAGGTAGCAACATCCTTGACCTGGTCATTACTAACATGGGCGACTGTTGCTCTACACCAATAGTAAACTTCTCCCTGGTTAGATCTGACCACAAACTAAGCACCTTGGAAATCCACATCCCTCCCACCCCACCCCCCACAAAGGTAACCACAATGAAAAACTTCTCCAAAGCTAACTTTGGGCTCCTAAAAACAGAGGTGGCTAACTTCACGGCACCCATGCAAATGGAGAATAGTTGCATGAGCACCGAATCACACACCAATGCACTGTATGAACACATACACAAATGCATTGATCTCGCCATACCTAACAGAACTAAGACACTCTCCTCAAAAAAAGGAAGCAAATCTGGTGGTCCCCTGCCATAAATAAACTCTACAACAGAAGGAGAAAACTGATGCGGCATAAGGTAAAGTCCCAAGACTGGAAAAACTCCCTTATCAGCCTCAACAAAAAGTTGAGATCCCTCATCAAATCCTCTAAAGGTAGCTATGAAAACAGAATTGTAGCAGATAGTAAAGACAACCACAAGGCCTTCTACAGTTATGCAAAGAATGTCCCCGGCAATACCCAGATTTGCTCTGAGCTACTACACAATGGTACCTCCTATACTGAGCCAACAGGTATTGCCAATATACTGGCCAACAGATTCAGTGCCAACTTTACCCCTCCCCTCCAAAGGACCAATCACAATACCAGTATATTGCCAGGCACCCAGTATTACTGCTGCACAGGTTAAAACAGCACTGTCCAAGGCCAAGAATGCAGTTCTATGGGGCCCGCCAATATCCTTGGCTGTGTTCTACATGAACTACAGAGTGAACTGGTACCTCACCTGTGTACCCTGTTCAATCACAGCCTCACCTCAGACTTTGTCCCTACCAAATGGCGCACTGCTACAGTCATCCTTCTCCACAAAGGTGAAGTGACTAAAGACCCTGGGAACTGTTGCTCCATTAGCCTGACGAGTCTGATATGCAAAGCTATGTAATGCATCATCTTGGCCTAATAAACAAGGATATAGGTAATCTCCAAACTCTGGATCTTGCACAGTTTGGTTTTGTGAAGGTTAGATCGTGCCTGCTCAACTTGGTCGACTTCTTTGAGTCAGTAACCAGAGCTATGGATGAAGGCAAGGTGGTTCATACAGCCTACCTTGATCTGGCCAAGGCCTTTGATGCCATTCCCCACTCAGGAATCATAGAAAAACTCACTAAGCTAGGCATCAACTCCTATATCACTAGGTGGGTTGCAAACTGGGTCACAGAACCCACAGTGTGAAAGTGGCTGACTCCAAGTCAGACTATAGACCAGTCACAAGTGGAGTCCCACAGGATTCGTTCCTGTGTCCTCTCCTGTTTGGTATCTACTTCTCTGAGGTCCAGGCCAACACGAAGGGACTCTGGCTGACAAAGTTTTCAGATGATTGCAAGTTAGGAGCTATTATTAATTCCCCAAGTGATGTTGACATCCTACAGAAAGGCCTCACTGAGACCAACGATTGGTGTCAGAACCATGGCCTTAAGCTCAGTGCCAAAAAATGTGTTGTCATCCCCCTTGGGAAAAACTCGGTTCCCTTGAATTACCATATTGATGGTAGTCCAGTGAACACAGAAGGCATTATAACAGATCTGTGAACACAGGTTGACAGCAACCTCTCTTTTGACCACCACATTTCCACTGTGGTCAGAAAGTCCTTCTATATGGCACATGCCTTTACTAAGGGTTTTGCATCCAGGAAGAAAGAGGTCATTGTCTCCCTCTACTCTTCCCTCATTAGGCATATCATCGAGTACAATGCCCCATTTGGCATGTACCTCACTGGACACCTGCAAAAACTGGAGTGGCCACAAAAGTACTGGACAAAGAGGATCCTAGGACTTAAACACTTGTCCTATATGGACAGACTCAAAAAACTCCAATTATTCTCTGTCTCATATCGCCTAATTAGAAACAATCTCTGCTTGACTTACAAAGCCGTGTCTGACCCAGCTCTTTTAGAAATGCTACATCAAAAAGAATCCCAATCCCTCCACACCACATACTCGAGAGACCTCAACCTCATTACCACAATCAACAAAACGTGCTGGAGGGACAGGTTCATAACCCAGAGACTGCCTATGCTGTGGAATAGACTTCCCATACATGTCAAGCAGAGCACCTCACTGGCCCTGTTCAAGAGAAATCTTGATGAGTGGATGGGAAATTCACCCTGGGGATCACTCCAGTGGCTCTTCTCGACAGCGGCACTGGGAACTAAGGTCGGGTGGCACGATGTCAGGATAATCCTATGGGCTAGGCTTGTAAAGGCTCCAGGGCCATTAGCCTAGTACACACCTATGAACCTATGAACCTATGACAGAGCTCACTGTACGTTTGCAGTACACAGATCAGGGCTAATATTTTTGCATCCTACAGTCATAAAGATCTAACATTACCAGCTCAAAGAAAGGCTGCTGCTGTCTTTGTTGTGAAAGACTGCAGAAAGTATATGTGGATCACAATTTCTTCCTGGGTACCACACTACAGAGAAACCACTACAGCCCATATTTTAGGCAGTGCAAACAGTTACATTTGTGCTTTGAAATATTCTACCTGGTGTTACTGAATTTTTTTTTCTGCATGGGTTAAACATTTTTACAGATCGAGAGGTAGCAAAGGAATCACTTCAAAATGCAAATAGCCCCAGGAACATGAAAACCAGGAGGACAAGGAATTGGAAGAAGAAGGTACTCAAACCTGAAAGAAGAGACTGGAAGAGAGGTTGTAGGCAAAGCCATTTCCAGACTTGAAAAAGAAAATTCTACAAATATAGAAGAATGTAGAAGCCCTCATGTTGAAAGTTAGAGATAAGAACAGACAGAGAACAAAAAAGTATTAAAGGAAAGGATGGCCGAACTGATGGAAGATGGACAAAATGATCTAGGAATTGAAATGACACCAAATAGAGGAGTAAGAGAGTCTGATTAATATGAGGTCATAGTAACAAATGTTCTTAGAATATCAACTGAAAACATAAGAAAAAAAGGCATTTAAGACTAGAGACATTTTGCATTTATATTCAATAGAAATGACAAAGAAAGAGGTGGAGTATGCACTGAACTTATGTGTAAATAATGTACAATAACGAATATGATGATGACTATTTGTAAGTTTGAAATGCTTAACTTGCCAGATGCTTCAGGAAATAAAATATTCCATCAGTTCAGCCATCCTTTCCTTTAATACTTTAATAATCCAGTCTCTTCTTTCAGGTTTGAGTACCTTCTTCTTCCTTGTCCTCCTGGTTTCATGTTCTGCTGTCGCCTACAGCAAGAGGTTCTGGCCTCCGCTGAAAACAGGATCTGTGGAACCTAGTTGGACTTTCCCGGTCAACAAATGTTAAATAAATAAAAAAATAAATAATACTTTTTATACCAGGGAAACGCAAAGTAGAAGAGCTCAACAATGTTTAAGTAACTGGTCCTGGAGAAGCGAAATGTTCTTAAGAGGATGGATTTAATACAGAACTGTTTTGTAAATCTGTAATACTGAT
Source organism: Protopterus annectens (assembly GCF_019279795.1). Classification (NCBI taxonomy): domain Eukaryota; kingdom Metazoa; phylum Chordata; order Ceratodontiformes; family Protopteridae; genus Protopterus; species Protopterus annectens. Next base: position 4,788,828 of record NC_056727.1, on the reverse strand, counting down.
ATATGAGGGTAACTCAAGAGTGGGACATACAAAGATTATAATGTAACACTGTAGTAAATAACACATAAGTCCGGGGCTAGGCAACATAGGAAAAGAGTCAGTTTGAGAAGAGTTTGGCATGACATGTTAGACGTGGTAGGGGTAAAAGGGTATATGACTAAAAGAGTCTACTTCAGAAGACTGTAAAAACCAAAAGGCTGAATCCCAAAAGACTCAAAATTCAAAATACTGTATGATGGAATTTGCCCCTTTTCCATTGTTGTGCGATCTTGGAGTTGGTATATACAGTTAGCAGGGGGTGTGGGGGGTGCAGCCCCGCACATGAGGGGTAAAGGGCAGCTTGCCCCTTGCATTAAAAATGTGTTCATCATTTTAAATTTTCAGTCTTTTGGTTTTTCAGTCTTCTGAAGTAGACCCGACTAGAAGGGTTTCTGCCCAGTCTGTTGTGCACAGCCCTGTTCAGGTCACCCCACAGATTTTCTATTAGATTTAGGTCTGGGCTTTGGCTATTCCAAAACTTTAATTTTCTTCTGGTGAAGCCATTCTTATGTTGATTTGGATGTATGCTTGGGGGATCATTGTCGTGTTGAAAGGTGAAATTCTTCTTCATCTTCAGCTTTCTAGCATATGCCTGAAGGTTTTGGGCCAAAAGTGACTGGTATTTGGAACTGCTCATAATTTCCTCCACCTTGACTAAAGCACCAGTTCTGACTGAAGTAAAGCAACCCCAAAGCATGATACTGCCACCACCATGCTTCACCGTGGAGGTGGTGTTCTTCTGGTGATGTGAAGTGTTGTTTTTGCACCAAACATACCTTTTGGAATTGTGGCCAAAACGTTTGGCCTTGGTCTCATCAGATCAAAACACATTTTTCCACATGCTTTTGGGAGACTTGATGCATTGTTTTACAAATTTTAGCCAGGCATGGATGTTTTTCTGTGTAAGAAAAAACTTCCATCTTGTAACCCTACCCCACAGTCCAGACATATGGAGAATATGGGAGATTGTTGTCACATGTAGTACACAACCAGTACTTGCCAGACATTCCTCCAGATCCTTCAGTATTGTTGTAGGTCTCTTGGCAGTCTCGTCTTGCCTTTTCATCAATTTTCAAGAAACGGACAGTTCTATGCAACATCACTGTTATCCCATATTTTCTCCACTTTTTGATGACTATCTTCACTGTGTTCCATTGTATATCCAGTGCTGTGGAAATTTCTTTGTACCCTTCTCCTGACTGATACCTTTCAAGAATGAGATCCCTTTGATGCTTTGTAAGCTCTCTGCAAACCATGGCTTTTGATGTAGTAGGCAACTGAGTAAATATCAGGAAAATCCTACTAGGACAGGTGAAATTTATTTGAGGTTACCCAGAGTCTCTTTAATTGATGGCAGGTGTGTACCCAAGAAGACTGAATGCTGTAATTAAATCAAAAGGTGCTTCAACAAAGTATTAGTTTAAGGGTGTGCAACAAGCTTATTGTACTTTTTTTATTTTTTATATTTTTCCCCGTAACAGATTTGTTTATTTTTCAGTTGAATTGTACAGGTTATAAGTCACATTGAAGGTGGGAAAAGTTTTGAAATTATTTATTGTGGTCTAATTTTTTTATATCACAAAACCTGGCATTTTAAGAGCCTCCTATACTTTTCAAGGCAAATAGGTTCATAAACTAGTGCTAGGCTAACTGCCCTTGTGGGCCATTTTAAGCCTAGGCAATTACCCCCTGTGAGAATCAAACGCTGGACCTTGTGTCTGTAAGGTAAACACCTTAGCTATTATGCCAACCTCCCAACCCTAAATGTTCCTTTAAAAAAGAAACAGAAAACCAAATGTAGCTACTGTAGCTAAGGATCCTCACAAAAATGGCAGAACTTAACTCAAGGGCTTTTTAATGCTGTTATGGCTCTTAAACTCCCATGGGGGTTGTCTGTCCCTGTGGTTGCTTCTCCTTAGTCATCCAACCCATCTAAGAGAACAAGAGATTCTTATTTTTCTAATGAGGAGATAGATTCTGGTGAAGAATTCTTAGCATATTCCTCACAAGTACACTCTTCTTTGTTTCCTGAATCTCTTTTTGAGGGATTATCCTTTAGGGATACAATGGTTCATATGATGGAAAACTTTAAGTGGGATTGTTCCCAAGTATCAGAGGTTTAAAAGGAACTTTTTCAGATGGACTCACCCAGACCTTCTGCAATCCCTCCTGTCTTAGCTGCCCTGTTGGACATATTTACAGCAGCTTCTCAGGCACCAAACTGTCAACCTCCATCCCCTAAGAAGCCAGACAGATTTTGTAAAGAACCTGGGGTTCACAGACACAAGTAACAGTCTGTCATATGATCCTGCAGAGGTTTCCATGTCCACAGATAAGCCATCGAAACTGCTTTCCTCATGCAAGCTTCTGCTTTCTGACAAGGGCAGGCAGGCTATGGAGATATATGGGGAAAAGTGTATACTTCTGCTACTTTGGCTTTTAGGGCCATTAATTATCAAACTCGCATGATTAGATATGTCCTGACTCTTCTATCCCAGCTGGAGGGCAGGTTGACTGATTTGTCTGGTTCAGACAGTAAGACATCTGCTCTCTTTCTCTCTCTGCTGTGTTCTGCCTCTGAGGTAGCCCACCATTCCATTAAATGCAGCTATGATGCAGCTTATGCCTCCTTTAGAGCAGCTGCATCTGGTTTGGTCATAAGGAGATATGCCTGGTTGCCTTTGCATGCCGCAGTGGTGCAGCGGTAGCATTTTCCCCTCACAGCAACAGGTTCTCCCGTTTGATTCTCGGCTGGAGCACCTTCTGTGTGGAGTCTGCATTTCCTCCCCGTGGTCGATTGGCATTCGAAAGACATGCGTGAATGGGCGTGCCTTTGTTGAAGGTTGGGCATCAGGCTGGCACCTTGGCACCGTAAAAAAAATCGACTGGCAATCATTATCGGACCGGAATTCTGCTGTGGCGACCCCTAACTGGGAAAAGAAGAAAGAACAACACCCAATCCTTTAGATAACCAGAATCTTTTTAGTACTGCTGCTGCAGAATTGTTTAAAACCCTGCAGGATAAGAGCAAGGTTGTGCAGGACCTCAAACTAATTTTTGTTTCTCCTGTACCTAAGTTCCAGAGGACCTATCCTTTGAAATCTTCTTTTGTCCGTAGGCAGCCTAGTCAACCTGCTAGAGGTTAGAGGGTTTCTAACTGGATTTTTCCAGATAAACCCACTCAGAATTCTAGGGGCCAAAATCTTTCTTTTCCTGATAAATCTGCTTCTGTCTGCCATCCAGCCTCCCACCCCCACCCCGCTTGTCCAGATTCCTCTGTCCCTTAGACTAACCCTTTCCTTCCCTGTTTTACATCAGATAACCACAGACTTCTGGGCTGTCTCCATTATCCAACACAGTTATTTCAGGTCTTGGAAGTCCCTTCCCCCATTTTCTGGTCTCCCTCAGCCTCTCCCTTGCCAGCCTCCTGATTTTCCTCTAGTCCTCAGGATCTGGTGGAGCAGGGAACTGTACAGTCTATTTCCTTGTCTCAACAGGGGACAGGTTTTCATTCCAAAATGTTTCTGGTTCCCAGAAAGGAGGGGTCATGGAGGCCCATTCTAGACCTGTCCTATCTCAACACCTTTCTTCAGGTTCCTTCCTGCATGATGTTTTCTCTTCAGTCCCCTTTTCCCTCTTTTGCTTCTCCATGCTTTTCTGGTCTCCCTGGACATGAAAGACACTTATCTCCATATTCCCTCTCTTCATGAAATTTTTACTTTTCTCTGTTTCTTCCTGTCATAATCAGTTCTCTGCTTTGCCTTTTGGTCTTTCTATAGCTCTAAGGGTATTTACCAAATGTCTGGCCCCTGCTGTAGCTTTATGCATACTTGAGGGAATCCAGATATTCCCTTATCTGGATGATCTTCTGAGTCAAGCAACTCCTGCTTCAGAACTTACACTTCCCTGTGCTTCTCTTGCACAGTATGGGATTCACTCTCAGTCTAAGAAAGTCAGTGTTGATTCCCTCTCAGAACTAAGTGTTTGTGTATTACAGAATTCACACCATCTCAATGTTGGCTTCTTTTACATCTGTTGAGGTCATTCCTTTGACTGTTTATTTCCTGTCTCTTCTTCCAGTTCTTCCTGCAAGGGAATTTCTCTGAGCCCTGGGGTTCATGACATCCAATATTCCATGTTTCCCATTGCTAAACTCCACATGAGGAAGTTTCAGTGGTATCACAAAGTTGTTTGTCTCCAGTGCTGCCACCCTCTGGAGTTTCCTGTCCTTTTATGCCGTCTTAGACTCAAACTCCACTGATGGATTCATGAGATCTCCCTAAATCCAAGTCTGCCTTTTCAGTTTCTTCTTTCTACTCAAGAGCTGTACATGGATGCTTCCAATCAAGGCTGGGGAGCTTCTTCCAGTCTGAAAGTTCAGGGTCTGTTGTCCCATCAGCAGTTGTCAGACCTCATCAATATCAAAGAGATGTGGGCTTTAATCCTAGCTCTTCAGGCCTTTCACTCCCTTTGGGTTCCAGGTCCTCTATTGCTTGTTACAGACAATACCACAGTCATGTGGTACATCAACAAGCAGGAGAGTACAGATTCTTATCTTCTTTATAGACTGGTTCTTAAGGCTTGGAATTATGCAGTCTGCCATTACTTGGTCATTCTGTCAGTTTCTATCCCTTCAGAGAACAGTGTAGTGCAGACTCTTTGAGCAGGTCCAGGACACAGCCTCACAACTGGATGTTTCACAGAGAGGTGCTTCTGGACAGTGTACCTCAGTGGGGCACTCATCAAGTAGATCTTTCTGCCTCCTTTCTAAAAAGACAACTTCCTTGGCACTGTTCCAGAGTTACAAGTCCTCTGGATTGGAAAGGGAATGCTATGTCTTTTTCTTGGAAGGGAATGTTCCTGTATGCCTGTCCTCCTCTTTCTCTACTTCCCAGAGTCCTGCATAACGTACTGTGGGGCGCTCCCAGAAGCTTCCTGGTGACTCCCTTTTGGCCCATCGAGCTCTGGTTCCCCCTTTTCTTTCACCTGGCCACAGGCAATCATCAAAAGTTACCTGACAGGATGGATCTTCTGGCACAAGACAAGGGGTGTCTCATTCACCCTCACGTGTCCACACTTCAACTGACACTTTGGGTGATAGTGTTTTGATTCCTTGCAGGTATCATTTTTCTGAGGATGTGATTCAAGTTTTGCAGGAGGCCAGAAAACCCAACAGTAGAAGATCCTTTGTGGCTCAGTGGAGCAGATTTTCCATTTGGTGTCTTGATAATGATCAGGACCCTTTTCCTGTGGGGGTCCCTATGGACCTTTCATATTTGTGCGAATTGCTCAATACAAGCTTGGTATATTCCTCTGTTAAAGCTCATTTGTCAGACGTTTTGGTCAGTCTGCTTTTGAGTCCACCTTTGACTTCTAGTTTTAAAGACAAGCAGCTCTTAAAATGATTCCTTCATATCAGGCCCCCAAGAAAGCCTACTCCTCCTTCTTGGGACTTTAATTTTGTTCTATAGAAATTGACTAATTCTCCTTTTGAGCCTGCCTTTTCTTCTCTACAACATTGTACTTGGAAGACTGTATTGTTGGTGGCTATTATTTCTGCCAAGAGAGTTTCTGAATTCCAAACCCTTATGGCAGTTCCTACTTTTTGTTTTTTTTTTTCACAAGGACAGGGTGTTCCTCCTTAATAATCCTTCTTTTATGTCCAAGGTGGTTAATGATTTGTTCTTGAATCAGTCAATTTATTTTCCCTCCTTTTTTCCTTCTCCATAATCTGCTGGTGAGGAGGTACTTCACACCTTGGATTTACATAGATAACTCAGACATTACTTGGATAACACAAAAGGTATCAGGAAAATGTGAGCAACTTTTTGCTTCCTTACATGCCAGGAAATTGAGTTTAGCTGTGTCTTAGCAAACAATCTCCTCCTGGATCTCAAAGGCCATTTCCTTTTGTTATTCTTTTCATGGTAAACAACTTTTTTCTTTTCAGTTAGTACATATTCTATTAGAGCAGTAGCCGCTTCTGGTGACTTTTTCAAGGGTCTGGACACCACAACTATCTTGGAAGCTGCTTCTCGGTCTTGTATTTACACTTTTACCAAGGAGTATAAATCAGATGTCATTTCCATGTCCAGGGTAGGATTTGCCAGGGCTATCCTTCATGGGTTTGTGTAGGGCTCCACTCTGTCTTCCTCCTCCTCCCATATTTTACTGTAGCTTTTGTACTCTCCCATGTATAATAAATACTGCGTCAGTGGTAAGGAAGGACATAGTACAGTTGTGTAAGATCTTTTCATAACAGTAGATATCCTCCTTCTCACTGTTACAGTATTTTGTCCCTCCCTCCCTCCTGTCCCCTTTTCTTTTTCTGTTGCCCTCCTGCTGGCAGTGGGGTTTTGTCTTACATCTTTATCTCTGTCTGTTTCCCTTCCTGGATGGGCATGTTATTTTTGCTCTGGGGTTGATGTGGTTCTCCAGGGGCACTTCAGATGTAAGGATTAGGTGTCAGTACATCATATATGTACCTTATGCCTTGCATGTAGGACATACATGTCACGTATGACAGTGATAATGTGTAAAGACTTTGGTATTCTGACTGGACATTAGGCTGTCCTCAGCAGGATGTCCCAAAGAATAGTGAAACAGTGAGAAACAGGACATCTACTGTTATGGTAAGAACTTATACAGCTGTACTTTTACCTACCTAGGCAGTTAGAATAAATTTTCTGGAAACTTTCTAGAAGAAAGAAGCAACTGCAGTATGGCAGTTATAGCTGCAGCGTTCAACAGAGGCTGCTTAAGGTAAAAATCCATACCCTAAAGCAATCAAGCAGCTTGTCTAGATAGGTATATTTTCCCTAGCTTCACTTTGTAAGAAATTAGTTAGGTTTTATTGTATTTAAGCTGTGGAGGCGCTATCACCTACTGCTTAAATAATAATGTAGAGGTAAAAAACTATAAATACATTTAGAGCTAACCACAATAACTTTGTTCTTTGTGCAGCCTATTCAAAGCAGAGATTTGATTAAAGGTTAGAAATCTGGAAGTGTGCCTCTACTGTGATTGAACATACTTTTTTCGGAAAGAAAATTACAAAGCCCCAGAATCTTAGTGGAATTAAATTTGTAAGCAAAATAACACTGGATATTCCCAGGGGATTTCCAGATATGCCATATACATGTTGCTGACAAAGCTTTGAGTATGATTTAGATATAAGGAAAACCACATCTAGCAGAAAGTTAAACAGCACAGCAAATTACTCACGATCTTATGCAAGAAGCAGTAGAAGATTAGCCACTACCTGTGTGCTCTGGACTTGTTAAAAGTAAGTAAAGGCACTCAGGAAAGCCATTCCTTGTGTTAGTAGTTACCTAGTATTCAGAAATGTATTCATGAGGGTAATTTGATATGCATTCCACAGATACCCTTAACTTTGCAGGTGCTAGGTTCCAGTCAGTAGTGTCATTTTTTTCTCTCAAATAAGTGCCTTTGCTTTCGTGTTTTAGTTTGGTTTAGTTTAGTGTGTCTAATTTGTCTATCTAAAGCAGCAAAACTATAGTTACAGATGCTGTCTCATGTTGAATGTAGTGACCCTTCTATGCAAGGCTAACTTTAGGGGAAATGGCGCTCATGGTAAAAGGCTACATCCCCTCATCCCAGCCTTCCCTTACCATGTAAATTACTTTATTTTCTTACATTTTGTCTGTCTTCAGCTTTGTCCTGCATCATTTCACCACATCATAACTGGCCAAGACTGCACTGTAATAACTGTGGAGGAAATAACTAAAGTAAGCCAAAACTCTGTGGGCCACCAGGCCAGCAGAAGCCATGGTGATCTAGATGCTCTGTGTTGCATGTTAGTCTTCATTTTTAGCAACCATTTTATCCAATGATGGCATAAAGAAAAATCATGATTAAGGAGAGAAATTTGGTCTTACTCTTCAGCTTTGCTTTATCCTGCATTCTTCCATGACACATTGATTGACCAAGAATACACCGTAATAGCTTTGGAAGAAATAAATTAACTAAGCCTGAAAACCCACTAGTAGAAAATTCTTTGTGTCTGCTAAGTTGTGTGATGCATCTTATTTCTTCTTCTTCCCTATAAGCCCTGAAGTTATGTATGCTCTGAGGTGCATTTTATAACTTTTTTTTTCACAAACCTTTGATCTAGGGATGACTCGAACAAAATTCATGAGTAAGAAAGGAAATTCATTTTTTTTTTCCGAGGAAATAAGTTGCATTAGACAAGTTAGCAGTTCCCAGTTAACAAAGGAGACAACTGCTTGCATGGATGTATCATACCTGGGAATACTACTTGCCTTATTAGCCCCCTAATAAGGAAGGATATCAATGTTCTGTGAATCCATCTGCTGCAAGATTAGGATGAAATTCAAGACACAAATGGCCACAATCATGTATTTAAAGTGGCTGCTGTCAAACATATACACAGCATGCCATCTCAAACCTACCGCAAAAAACATACATAGTCTGAGTACCAATTTGATATCAGACAGGGATGAAATCGAAAGAAAAGTATAGAACACAGTAACATATTCAACCTTTTGCTGTCAGACATATATAAGCAGCATGCTTTCTTGCCTCTACCCCCAAAAGATAGTTACTTGTACTTGTCTCTTATGTTTCGTTGTGTAGATCCTTTTTAATGAATCTGGTAAATTGCTTTGATAGGGTAAGCCATAGGCAGTGGTTATACTGTGCATGCAGCATACTTTGACCTCACCAAAGCATTTAATGCTGTACTACACGCCACCATTATCAACAAGCTAAATGCACTCCAGATTGACCCCCATATAGTTAGATGGATAGTTAATTGGCTGAGGGACAAAACCCACACTGTCAGGGTGACAGGCACAACTTTAGAAAGCATGACAGTAACCAGTGAGGTACTGTAGTGTTCCGTGCTAGGACCTTTGCTATTTGGCATATATTTCTCTGATCTCCAAATCAAAAACCAGGAACTCTCTTTGGGAGAAAAATGGAGCATATTCACACAAATACAGAGGGCATTCAGAGTCCACACATAAAGCTTAGCAGCTAAGACTCAAGCTTGGGAAGCATGCTGTGAGGCAACAGTGCTACTCACTGCATTACTGCTCTACCCACAGTCTTTCTTAGTATTCGTCTTTAAAGTACTGCATTTTAACTATGTACAGAGTGCTATCATCCTTATGGTAATGCATGCACTCAGTTTATTTAAATGTTCTAAATCCATTGCAGTAATAAATATTCTTGAACTAATTCATAGACCAAATAATTTATAACTGCTTTTAAATGCCTCAAATCACACTTGAAAGCAAGAATACAAATGCATCTACTGTAATAATCCAGGTCAAACTACCTCCTCAAAAAAAAAATCTGTACTGGAACCTTACAAATTTTATTAACTAAGTCAGACATTAAAACCACCGCTTACTGTACAAGTATTATTTTATGTAAAACATCACATACTGTATATATTGTAAACAGCATTCATTAACTCGTTACCAGGTTTACTGACTTCTAAATATTATTGACTTACATAGAAGCTCTCCCTTATTCTAGCAAATGCTCTGGAATACAGAGATAAAGTCCTGACTACAGTACAGGTGATTCAGGTTCAGTTAGCATCTCAGGTGTGTGAGGCACTGGCAGGGAAGGGTGGGCACACCCATCCCTAGGTAGGGCATACAGATGGGCACACCTAACGATTGATCCCTGGTGAAGTCCAAGGATACACAGGGAGCAGTGTCATTAAGGAGGAATCGCTGGGGTACATTGGTTGAGTTGCCCCAGAGGTGTAATGATATGCCCGTGCTTCCTCATTGTACATGTTCCCTAGACATTCAGCAGTGCTCATTGTGGAATGGGGAAAGTTAGGGCATAACAACAAACTATATTCCTTGGCAGCAGTATGTTACTGCCCTAGAGCCCTCAGTCTTTTCATTGGCCACAGCTGTAGATCAAGTAGAGCCTGGGGGAGGCAAGTGCAGGTCTCCTTGATAATGAGGACTAAGGAAAGGAGCTGGAGGCTGCTGCTAGTCAACTGTAAGGAGCCAAAAAGACTTAAAAAAAGGAATTTCTCTCTTTCTACGTTGCCTTATGTTTAAAATACAGCACATTATTTTTATTGTATTCATTGGTACTATAGTCTACTATTAAGCAAACTACTGGATGTTTATACTGCTGTATTATCACATAGGTATGTACTTCATTTTAACCAAAACTGTAGTCATTCACACACACTGATGATGACATTCCTCCACATGTGTGCTTTCTGACAGTGCTTGGGTAACTTCTTCTGTGGCATTGGTGATTGGTGTATAAGTCAAGTGAGTGTCAGTTAGGCAGCCATGGGTTCAAATCCGGTGTATTTTATGTCAGTGTGTAGAAAGCAATTGGTGACATGCAGGAATGCTTTACTTAACAGATGTGATGTGTGCCATCCTACTTGCCTGTGACACTTTCAGAAATGGAGGGTTTTAATACCCTTATGCATTTTTCTCTCATTTAACCAAGCCATATTCATTCACATGTACTATTGCTGACATTCCTCCATGCATGTACTTTCTGACAGCTGTTATGTAGCTTGTTCTGGTAGTTGGTACATAATTCAAGAGAATGTCAGTTGGGCAGATAGGGGTTCAAATCTGGTGAGGTGTACATTGTATCGGTGTATAAAAACTGGTGGCATGCAGGAATTTGGTACAGATGTAGAGACGGAACCATGGCTGATTATATCTTAAAGGGCCTGGGAGATTCCCCAAATTTTAATTAGGGAAGAGGTGCCTGGTATACTTATCGAATCTAGGCATGGGTCTGTACTTTTTCTTATCCTGGGGTCTAATGAAGAAGATTCATTGACTCGTGCCTTTTCTTTTGGGAATACAGTGGTTTGTATGATGGAACACTTAAAGTGAAACTGTTCCAAGGTTTCTATGGTTCAAAAGAGATATTATGAGCTCTTTCAAATGGACTCACTCAGACCCTCTGCAGTCTTTCCTGTCTTATCTGCACTTTTGGGTACATTTACAGCAGCTTCTCAGACTCAGCTTCTGGCCTCCTAAGAAGCCAGACAGTTTTTATAAAGTCTTTGAAGATCATAAATATTTGTATAAAAGTCCTTTGTCTTATTCTGCTGTTGTTTTCATGTCCACAGGTAATCCATTCAAACTGTTCTCCTCTTCCAAGCTTTTACCTTCTGGCAAGCATGGCTATGCTCTGGAGAGGTACAGGAACATTTGTATACTTTTGCTACTTTCTTTTTTAGGGCCATTAATTATCAGACCCAAATGATTAGATATGTCCTGGCTGTTCTCTTCAGTTCATGGGAGAGGGGGGTGACTAATATGCCGGATTCTGGAATTAAGACTTCTGTTATTTCTCTTCTGAGCTTTACCTCTCAGGTAGCTTGCCATTCCATTAAATGAAGCTATAATGCAGCAGATGCCTCTTCTAGGACAGCTGCATCTGGTTCTGTCATGAAGAGAAACTCTTGATTGCACCTTCAAGTCTTGCCTGAGGACATAGGGTTTCCTGACAAATCTACCTCTATCTGGCATTCTTTCTGCCCTAACCCTCAGCCATATTCCTCTGTCCTTCAGGCTAACCCTTTCCTTTCCTGTTTGGCAAAAGATAACCACAGATGTCTGGGTCCTTTCCATCATCCAAAACTACTGCTTTATGGTTTGGAAATCCCTTTCTCAATTTTCTGGCCTTTCTCAGCCTCAGCCTTGCCAGCTTCCTCATTTTCCCTTGGTTCTGGGGGAACTGGTAGATCAGGGAATCATCCAGCCTGTTCCATTGTCCTAGTAGAGAACAGGTTTTTATTCTGGACTGTTTCTGGTTCTCAGGAAGGAGGGGTAGTGGATGCCTATGTTAGATTGATCTTTTCTCAACACCTTTCTCAAGGTTCCTTCTTTCAGGATGTTGTCCCTGCAGACACTTTTCCCTGTTTTGCTTCCTCAAGTTTTTCTGGTATCTCTGGATTTGAAGGATGCTTACCTCCCTATCCCCATTCATCCTTTCTTCAGGAAGTTTTTATGTTTCTCTGTTTCTTTCTCTCACTATCATTCCTCTGCTTTGCCTTTTGGTCTTTCTACAGCTGCAAGGGTTTTTAATCAAATGTCTGGCCCCTGTTGTAGCTTTCTGCAGTTAAGAATTATGATGGCTACCTGAACAATGTATAACATTCAGCCCCTGAATCTATAGATGTACCTTAATTGCATGCTGTGATGAAGTCTTCCTGAGAGAAGGAAACTCAGTTTCCTTATTGAAAAAAAAAATCATTAAAATATGTTACTTCATAAACATTATCATACTTAGAGTATTAGCTGCTCCAAAGTGCTGAGTTACAGAGAAAAAATTGTAGGCACGAAAATAATTTTACAGCTTTTAAAGCTGTAACATACTTAGTGATGCATGCAGACAGTGGAGAGAAGCTAAATATACTTCAGAAGACCCACAGCCTTTAAAGCTGTTAGGCACATTATTCTGCCATACTTTTTTACGTATGCGAGTATGAAGTATATTGCAGATTTAAAGCTGTTGTAGCCTTCCATTGCTGTTCTCTGGTGACTGCATTGTAATACTAGAGCATAACAGCTCTGAAAGGTGCATCACAGAAATGTATAACTAGCTTCTCATTTTGCTGATTTCTGAGTTCAGTCAATGTACTACTTGTATTACATGTTCATTTCAATATGTCATTTCCCCTTCTTGTTATTGAACAGACTGGATTTGTATACAGATTACAGAAGTGCTTTGGTTGTGTCTGTTCACTTCATGTCTGATAAAGCCATTTAAGTAATGTCTTACTCTTTGTGCAGCTTTTCACCTCATTGTAAGTTGAAATTCAGTCAAATTCATGGCTCCCAGATGTGTATGTGTATATATATATATATATATATATATATATATATATATATATATATTTGTGTATGTGTGTGTGTTTATATAATAGATACTGGTAAATGATGTGATAAAAATGTTTGTAGTGGCTGATCTGTAGATATTTGTCTTAGAAAATGGCCTATAAAAAAATTTGTCAGAGTTCTGAAGGTCTACATTAAAGTATGTGATCCTAAAAACAAGACCACCTATTTATGACATTAAATCAGTGCACCAACAAAAACAGTGGTGATACTATCATTTCACTCCCTAATGACATTCTCATTCTTCTCAAAATCAAAGCCTAACAGACAGTGTAAAGAATCTGGAAGTGACATAAGAGCAGCCCTTCGTGCATCTCATGGAATCTTCTAGAACTACTATACTATATAGTTTAATGCTAGGCTTCTCTTTTACTTAGAATAATAAGCTCTAACAGAATTGCTTGTCTTTTGTGATGACATGTTATAATGGTGCCATACAGTGGTATATGTCATCTCGCAGTATGCTTCATTTCACAAAGGTGACTAGTCTCAACAAGCTGATACAATTTTGGAATGAGTCTGCTACACATGCTCACATGCTGCTTCATGATGCACTTGCTGTTTGTCACTTTGCTTTAATTGACAATTGTCCTAACTCTCACTTGCCCATTCCTAGGGAATTACCTAGACATTCCACTACTCGAACCTTCTTAACTGCATAGTCCTACCAGAACACTAACTCTAACCCCGAAACTCCCAGCCATCCCCATCCCCCAACCATGATACCCTCCTAAACCTAAAATCCCTGATACATCCCCTAATCCTAACCATGATACTCCCCTCCCTAACCCTAAAATCCCTGATTGCTCCCTAAACATAAAACTCCACTCCACCTCCCTAAACCTAAAATTTGTGATTGCTCCTTAACACTAAAAACACACTCCCTGTCCTTAAACCTAAATTTCCCTTCCTGCTACCTAAACCTAAATTCCTGATTGCTCCCTAACCCTAAAACTCTTCACCCACTGACTAACCCTAAAACTGCCCTCCCATTCACTAAAACTAAAAGCTCTTTCCTATTCCCTAAATCTAAAATCCCTGATTGCTCCTTAACCATGGACTTCCTCCCTGCTCCAGAAACCTAAAACTCACCTCCCGCTGCACTCCATCCCCATGACTGCTCAGATGTTGTGCTTGGGTGAGGTACAGTAGCTCTAGTCTCTCCATTTGGCTGCAGCACCTCACCCAAACTTGTAACTGAGTTTGAGCAGGAATGGCTGGCTTTGGAGCTACAAGATATTCGGGTCCTTGGCCGTGAGATAATGGTATTTCAGTGTCTGAGGCTTAGGCACTTGTAGTAGACCCTTTTGGAATAATAAGACATTACAGAGCTACTCCCAGTATCCCGGACAAATCTAAAAAAGAAATCAGTACCCAGCATATCCCTGCCACCTCAGACATTAAATGCAGTTCAACAATAATACAATGATATACATTTTGTTAGTCACCTGCCTCATTTCAAAAAATGGAACAGTACTAATACCAGTTTTGAATGGAAGAGGCAAACACATACACAACTGCAAGAAGTGTTTGCATGCCAAGCAGCTTACAAGTCTTAAAATGGGACTGAAAAGGTGTTTTACTATGTGCTATCAGAATAAAACATACATATTCATTATTCCTCCTGAGTTTGTGTGGGTTTTCTGTGGTTGCTCTGGATTCCTCCCACATTCCAAAGGCACCTAGTAGGTGGAATGGATACTCTAAATTGGCCATAATGTGTGGTGTGGAAGAATTACCACAACAGAGCTAGCCACTCGGCAGTGTAAGGTTATGGATGGATGGATCTACAATACAACCAAGTGCAAGACGTTGCAAGTGTAAATATGAAATAAAACAAAATTTGTGACTCCACAGCACATGAGTAAGCATTTACTAGACATTAAATATGCTGGGTGGCACAAATGTTCAAATACAGTAATCAATTGCTGTGAGTGTAATCTTTATTAACAAGACAGTTAAATGTACAGAAATCAATTGCCAAAAATCAAAAAGTGTAATCTTGACTAACTGACACATTAAAATTTAGATTTTGTGTCATGGCTGTGCTGTAATGTTAAATAACCCCCAAGCTAGGACTGTTCTCAAAGGGTAATACAATAAAAATACAATCATAACTGTTCAGAAGTATTATTAATACAAGTAGGTGTTTTATGGCATCAGAAGCCAACTTCAGAACTAAAGCTGTCAAAATATTCCGTATGTCTCATTTTATTCTTATCTGATTACTCAGGTGAAAGTTAGGATGTTGTATAATATTTACAATTTCAGAACCCATGTCATCAGCCTGTTAACTTCTTTTTGTTAACTCAGTTAAAACTCTGGAGGCTAGGAAACATTAATAGTGTACTTTGTGAAATCATTACCACAAGCAGCTCTTTTGCTAAGAACTATCCATTCTGATAAGGTGTATTAATATTAAGGAAATTGAACCATTTTGTTCATGTTTAGCTTTTTACTTTAAGGTTCATAGGTGAATACTAGGCTAATGACCCCAGGGGGCCTTTTGTAAGCCTACTATGCTTCCCAAGTGTAACTGACAAGTTTTGATAACCTGGTGTTATTTTAAGGGGTATATTTAAGCTTAGGTATGGGTGGTCAAGCATTTACAGATTGCCTCTGTGTACTAGTAACATAGGTGCCAGACCAGGGGTACATTTCTGATTCCCATCCACTGGTTCAAGTTACATATGAATTGAGTTAGGGAAGACCTCTGCTTCACTTGGATGAGAAACCTGCTTCAGGTAAGAGTGCTGTGTATGTTGCAGAAGAGGTTTAGGTCTCTAAAATATTCAGATGCTGTTATGTCTGTTAAATTAGTGCAACACCAGTGAACAAGCAATGTTATTTTTAAAAAGTTTTTCTTCTATAACTGAAAACGAGATTATATGTGAACCCAAAGTCAGTCCAACCCACACTTATGGCAAGTGCAAAGGATCTAAAATCCAAAAGTGAATTCCAAACAAGTCAGAGCCAGCACAAAGTGTGGTATAACAGTTTAATATAATAAACATATAATATCCATTTCTTTTCTTAAAAGAACATTTATACCCCAAATAGTCATACAATCTATTTTTTGCCAACAGGATGTTCCAATGTCTATTGATGGAATGCATGAATGATTTAGTATTCCTGCCAAAAGTGGTAACAAATCTTATCTTATTTGTTCATGGCATATCTGGAGGAGGAGTTGATATATGATCCTTTGTCATAATTTGTATATCAATGAGGACTGACATCTGGAGGTCGACATGGCCCGGTTAGTGTGGAAGTCTGATGATATTTTTTTTGCAGGAGTTGATTTATCTAATGAGAACAAATGGGGACATTGAAATTTAGGTTATTTTCAGTATGACTGAAACCCATAGGGAATGTCCTCAGTATAATTCTCTCCTGCCATACTACAGCTTCCCACCCACAACATATCATCAGAATTTTTCCTAAATCTCAGTTTTTTGAGTTAGGGGATTGTGTTCAACTCCTTAAACATATGATGCTATAGGAACAGAGATTTTTCATTCATTTTCAAGATTTTAAGGTTACAGGTGACATCAGTAGGGTAGGGCTTTCCAAATCGGGATAAAGACAGGGTTAGGTTTGGAATATTGCAAATCATCACTCATCACCAGACACAGAGTCCAAGATAAGATTACCACACTAAATCATTCATGCATACCATCAATAGACATTGGAACATCCTGTTGGCATAAAATAGATTGTCTGACTATTTGGGGGATAAATGCTCTTTTTCCTTCCCTAGAGGCCTCACTTTGGGCTCCTTATTTAATCATTACAAAAGGTTTGATCATAGGGGGACTTCCTCCATCCAAAGAACACTTGCGGGAGATATACTGGTGGGCTGTGTTCCCTGCGGACATTGTTCTCACTGCCATAGACTGAATAAAACCAAAGAATTTACCAGCAAACATATATCCACAGTCTTTAATATCACCTTTTTGGCAAACTGCAGTACAGGTTGGGTAATTTATTTGGCCACTTGTACTTGCTGTACATTTTACGTGGGCCAAACTTCAAGACCTCTCAAATTTAGAATTGGAGAACATATGAGTGATATAAGGAATAAAAGGCAGTCCAATCCCCTCTTCAAACACACTTGCAAACATAACACTGCTTCATTTAGGTTCACCATTATTGATTGTATATTTGGGAATTACAGGGATAAATCTGGCTGGCAACACATTTTAAATGTTAAAGAAAAGAAATGGATAATTAAACTGGGGGGGGGGGCTTTTCCCTTCTGGTCTAAATGAGTATCTTTAAATTAACCAATAGGAGGTATTTTGGCATCTGTCTGCATGTATATATGAAGGGCTTTTTTTGTCCTATCATTTATATTTTGTGTGTCTTTCACTGAAGAAGGCTATTAAGCTGAAACTGGTTTGGTTTGGGTATTGGGACATTTTTATTCCCCATTCACCCATGTTATTATATGTTTTGATATATTAAACTGTTATACTACACTTTGTACTGGCTCTGACTTGTTTGAGATTATATGTGAGTCTGCATGTATCTGTCTATTTCTGTGTATGAGACATTCTACAGTCTACTCTAACAAGAGATAGAAGAAACATTTTACACCAAAAGAAAAAAAAAATGCAGTTATGATAAAGTGACATTTTGAAACATAACTTCACAAATAGCCTTTTTTCTAAGAGTAATAACAGCCTTCAGGGTTGGCACTGTTGGGGAACACTACACTTTTCAGAGGCAATGAGGCTCTCCACCTGCAGCACTGCATGCTGGGTTACCTGCTCCACTCTTAACACTGATCTGTTCTAAAAGTAACCGTATGTGATATGTTCATTGCATGGCATTATCACTTGTATGTTTGTCACATGATAGTGCTGTCCAAATACTGAAGATGGTTGGTCTCTAGTAGCAGTCCTGTTCTTATTCTATGCAAGTGTCTTTAAGGGTCTGAACACAAATTAGGTGCTATGTCATTCTAGTCAGCAGTTGCTAGTGTATTATTTTGGGCTATTGTGAATGGCTGTTGAAGGTTGCACCAAAATGTAGCTTCTGATAAAGTTGTAGATGAATTGCATTTATAGATTCATATGATATTTGGGAGGTCAAATCAGCCTGAACTAAATGGAAGTGAGTAGCTTGCTCCTACCTGGAAGAGAACATAATAGAACTGGAAAGATAATGGTAAGTGATGAGATGGAAAATGCATGGCACTGGTAAGGTCCTGTAGGGGTCAGTACTGGACCCGGTTCTCTTTGGTGCATTTGTCAGCGGTGCATAAACAGGATAGCAATTTCTGTTTGTTATACACACCATAATTCGAAAGTGCAAACTCCTCTAAACAAATGATGACTGAGTGTTTTAAGATGTCATACAAGAGGAATCCAAGTAAAGCAAGACAAACTTCCTTAAAAATGTAAGATCATTTGTCCTTGCAACAGCAACCGCAAAATAAAATGCTATACAAGAAGGACACTGGTGTTCACATTAATGAGGATCAGGACTTTGGAATGGTCTTTATGAAAAGTGCAAAAATCTGGCACCTGTTGTAATCAGTTGCGTGTTCAACTGTTTTTAAAGAGGTATTGTCAATAAAATAAAAAATCCCATTATCTATACAAATACTGATGATGTTGCCTAAGGCACTGTGTCCATTTCTGGATACAGCATTTGACCAAAGATGTTTGAAGTAGTTTAGGAATCTCAACACAAGATATATGTATGCTTGGAAGAAATGAGTCTGTTTTGAGGAAGCAAAACAATGTGGGAAGTAATGGTAGCATTCATTCTCCTCAGTGTATGGACAATTACTCTTCTCATGAAATGAGTGTATGAGAATCACTGGTAATAACAGCAGGAGGGGTAATTAGAATATAAAACAACTCCGCATTACTTAAGGAGGGGTAATTAGAATATAAAACAACTCTGCATTACGTAAGGAGGGGTAATTAGAATATAAAACAACTCCACATTACGTAAGGAGGGGTAATTAGAATATAAAACAACTCCACATTACGTAAGGAGGGGTAATTAGAATATAAAACAACTCTGCATTACTTAAGGAGGGGTAATTAGAATACAACTCCGCATTACTTAAGGAGGGGTAATTAGAATACAACTCCGCATTACTTAAGGAGGGGGTAATTAGAATATAAAACAACTCCACATTACGTAAGGAGGGGTAATTAGAATACAACTCCGCATTACGTAAGGAGGGGTAATTAGAATATAAAACAATTCCACATTACTTAAGGAGGGGTAATTAGAATACAACTCCACATTACGTAAGGAGGGGGTAATTAGAATATAAAACAACTCCGCATTACGTAAGGAGGGGTAATTAGAATACAACTCCGCATTACGTAAGGAGGGGTAATTAGAATATAAAACAACTCCACGTTACTTAAGGAGGGGTAATTAGAATACAACTCCACATTACGTAAGGACTCTGATAGCACAGAACCACTCTCTGCAGTGTACTGCGTGTACTTTTAATGTCACCATTCTGTGTGGTCAGGGAGAAGTACAAAGTCACACTTACAAGTACTATTAACTGGCAAAGAAAGGATTTGTGGAAGGCTGGAAGAACCAGGTGGTTGTAGTCTGCCATCACCATCTTCCCAAGTGAAAGATCTGGAGAATGTTTTGCCAAAAGCATGACAAGTTACTCAGAACGCAGCTGTGCAGTGACATATGATGCTCCATTTCTGTTGCAAGTAATCATTTTCACAGCATTCAGTTGTAGTATTCATCATGGGGTGTAACTGCATTTTTGTAAGCTCCTATTTATATAAGCTGTTAGTTCATATGCATTAAACATGGGCTGTGTTTTGGCATGAAATGTGTTCAAATCCCTAGATAGCATGGAGAAATATGGGTGGAGATAAAACTACAAATAGTGTATGCCTTTATTTTCTTACTGTGCCCCATCCAAAACACACTCACACATTCTTAAACACTACTGGCCCTTATTTACATGCCTCAGAAGCTGCCAGTGAAGCATATATTCTAAAAGGGAATTTAGCTCCACTGATGCATAATGCAATTTATTCCATCACATTACAGTTTGAAAAAAGTAGGGGACTTTTTTAACTACATAATAACAAAGGAGCTAGTGCTGACAGGCAGCAGAAGTTGTTACTTCATCCATATCAGCATCTGTATATTTATCACCTGGTTACCACCTACAAAATCAAGTAAAGAACAAACTCACTTTATAGACTTAAAAAAAAAACAATTAAAGGAAAAGCTTTTTAAGGAAGCCAAATGTTCATGCCTTTCATGATACCAGCTAAGACATCAAGTTTTAACTGAAATATTGAGCTAACTCTCCAATCATAATGTGTTACTGTATATGTTTACCTCACGGATGTTTATATATTTTTAACTTGTATATTTTATTCATAGCACACCTCCTATACTTAGTAAATACATTTACATGGATTATGAGTATATAGCATAGAGTCTGATTGTAATATACAAACAAAAATATAAGTTTTGTTACTTTCTGCAACAAACTTATTTATATTGTAAATTGTCTATATAATGACTTTTGATATACTGTTCTTTATTTCTATACATGGATCAAACTAAGTAACTTATTTGTATTGTAAATTGTGTATATAATGACATTTTATATACTGTTCTTTATTTCTATACATGGATCAAACTAAGTAACATATTTATATTGTAAATTGTCTATATAATGACTTTTTATATACTCTTCTTTATTTCTATACATGAATCATGGCTGAAAGGCATCAGCAGACCATCCCACTTACCCAGTAAAGAAATTAAAAATAAAATAAAATATACTGCATCCGAACCAGCATCTGTACATTGGCCATCCACTCGACACTGCAGCTGACATGCAGAGGACTGGCTAGTATACTTTCCTTTCATCTGGACAGCCTTACGGCCCTAAGTGGTTGCTATCCATTCTTCTTCTTCTTCTTTCCATTGCGTATTGCAAACATCTGGAGGATTTCATAATTATCCAGACAAGAGATTGTCTTGATGCAAACACATTAATGAGTCCACTCTTCTTTAGTCTGAGTCGATTCTTCAACACCATCTCAATGTCAGCATGATTTACTGAAATCTCATTTAAAGACACACTTTTTCCCCTCTCTGCCTACTGACTGTCAGGCCTCTCCCTATTTGGCTTGAGGCCATTTGTTCCCTACTGGTGGTGAATTCCCAGATTAGCTAGGACAAGAGCTTTTCAAAGGGGATGCCAGTCAGACAGACATCAGGGAATTTGTGCTCTCACTGACCGGCTTGCAATAATATTTGTCTTAAGTCTTAGCTTACACGCCTGAGTGTGAGGGGACATGCTAACCACATAATCACAGTTACTGAAACTGCCCTTCCCATCTAGATGCATGCTCCTATGCACTTGATAATGAGGGATACCACCAGGCAGCAGCTTTGTGAACCATACGCCTACCCCCCCCCCAAGATGCCCACTGCAGTACCATCCATCCTTCAAGGAATTGTAAGTATCCCGTTCTACTGCACCCTCTCCCGCAGGCTGGGCTGACCCATTATCCTCTGCCAGTGCCATGCTATTACGTATCTCAGCTGAACTAAGGTTGCATGGGCCATAGTCAGGGTTTTATCCCTCTACACCATGCTGGCTGAAGGCCACAGTTTAAGCACAAGATTTATGCCTTTGCAAATCCTTCAGTACTGCCACGTGTTAGAATTACAGCCATACTCCAGTTTGCTATATCTTCTTCATGTGCAAGGTAAATAGCTATGAAATAACAACCAAAGCAGACAGATGAATTCTAAACTATAACTTAATGTACAAACACCAATACATCCCTGCTCCTTCTGCTTAAATGTCTTCAATCATTTAAATATGTTTAACAAAATTCAGCCAATATGTCCATTCAGTAAGATCCTGCCAACCTAATGTTTGGTATGTTAATATAGTTTGATTGCTTTTATATGAATGTAAATTTGCCTATGTCACAAGTGATAATTCAGTAAAGGTGTTTGAAAAAAAAACAAAAAAAACTTGTGAATGCATTGTGTTATATTTCTAAATATATTAAGATTTGAATCGGTTTAATGCAAACGTTATAAACCCCCTTTTCAAGACAGGGGTGTCCAATATACAACATTTAAATCAGAGAACATGCCATCATGGTGTGCTGTGGCATTAAGAGTTATATAGCAATGGAAGTTCATTTTCCTAATGTAAAATCTGTTCTTACACCTTAAGTTTAACCATGTGTACAGTCTGACCAATGTTCTCTTTCTTCCTAGGACAGCTAAAAGGGCATGAATCACAACAAAGAACTAGTATTTATTTATTTATTTATTTATTTTCAGTTTGATTACTGGGGAAGTCCACTGGGCCAAGAAGTGCCCATTTTCTGTGGAGGCCCAGGGAGAAAAGCACCTGACATCTGGGGCAAGAAAAACTGAAGAAAATGGCATCAGCTGCTTCTTTTATACCCCTGGCGCACTGACGTCAGGGAAGAGGCAACAGCAACCGACGCCGGACCTAGACTTTGGAATCGGGCCGACTATGGGTAGCCTGCCTGCAAGATAACCCTCTAGTACATGTAGAGTATCTCTTAATTGTTACTTGTGTGTTATTTATCCTGAATTCTTCCTGTCTGAAAACAAATGGACACACAAAACAATTTAGACATGGAAAAGTTACAATACTGCAAGGGAAAAAATTGGCAGGATTGATCTTAAAAGAATTTCCTTAATAATGAATGCCTTCCTATAAGCAAAATTAGTGTCCCTACGATGTACCTTGAACAATTCAAGTCACTCAGCAAAGTGTATTAATTCAGTTTTTTAATCTTCCTTATTTCACTCCCATGCCATACTGAATTATTAAAGTATATGAGGTAGACCTTCTTGCTGGACTGTAAATTGCTTTTTGTCCTGTCAATTTATAACCTGTGAAGTATTTTGTAAAGTAAAAAGTTACTCTACAAATGCATTAATGTCAGTTGATAGCATCCAAAATCCCTCAAGAATCACCTTGCAATAAATTAAGCAGACAATACATACAACACTCCTTTCTGTGTCACAACCAACAACACTGTCCTTCTCTGTGAATGTATGAATGTCTGAAATCTGAAAGTTGATTTAATAACTGAAACCCAACAGCCAATACTACATTACTAGAATCTTAATTTAGTGTGACTGTCTTAACTGTAGCATTTTTCTTCATTGTGTATGTACTACCAGTGTATTTTCTTAATGCATTAGTATTCAGATTTTGATTTTCTGCTTTATATATATATATATATATATATATATATATATATGGCCAGTATGTTCATCTTCTTTTGTATTTATTCCTTTTTGACCTGGATCATCACTCTGAATGGTCCTTGGACTAGCCATCTATCCAGACTTAACAACTAAGTTCCAGCAGATACTGGGCAAACAAGACTAAACAAGTGAAACACAGTGCTTTTTTTCTCCCTTTCTCTGTATCACCCTTTCTAGGGAGAGACAGGTATATGATGGGTCACAGTTCCTTTCTGTTTAGTAGGCTGCATGGTTCTGTGGTGCAGAGGGATGGAGCCCTAATTGTGACCTAGATGACCAAAGTATAGTTAGTGGCCTTGGCACTGAAGGAATCAGGCAGAGGGAGAGAGAGGGAATGAAGGATCTGGCCTTCTTGTTAGGGATTTTGACATTTGAAGCACGTAGGGATGTGAGATTGTGCTGGTAAAGACTGGAGACGCCATCTCCAGTGCTTTGGAGAAGGTGGTCAGGGCTGTTTGATGGCAACATCACTTGTGAAGATGAGGGAAAACCAGTATAGTCAACCCATGGCATGCCCCTTTGCTGTGTGTAGTCAAGCATGTGCAGGGGATTTATGGCCATAACAGAAAAACCTGAGCCACCTTTGGTGAATGCCTCAGTGACTGCCTGTCTTGATTACCTCTTGCTCAAGTAATCAGAAACAAACAGGCCAGTAGACTGAGAATGGGTTTAATAGTCAGCAGATGGCTTGAGTAAAATTACAAACAAAAAAAAAATAAAAAAAAATATTTAGGCTGTAGTCTTAATCAAAATATACCATAGGCATATCACATTCTGCACTGGAGCCTTGAATTATGAATTCTTCATTGTGAATAAATGTCTGATGACAGTGTCAGAATTTGACTGATCCATGTGACATTTTCTCTTCTTTGTCAGGTATGTAAGACCTGCTTTCACCTATTGAGGAAATGTAACACAGAGCACTTTACTGCATTTGAAAAGGTCTTTGTCATACCAGTGCAGTCTTTATGCATTAGTGTTACACCATTATTTCATCAAGTTGTATAAAGCATACCTGCAGAAATTTCCTTTCTATGCATAAACAAATTCATCCTATTAATGAACTCCTTCTGCTTATATCATAATATTACTTAAACAGTAGTAGATGCCCCTCAACTTTACAGCTGTACTAGGAACATTGCTATAATCCATACCCTTCCAGTGATCTGTGACAAAGTTCAGTCATCTTTCATACGTAATAGCTATGATGTCCTTCAAGGATGCATCTGCAGTCCTTACAAATGGGTTGTCCTGTCGTCAGGCAGCCCTTCGGTCGGCCGGATTCCAAAGTCTGGGTCCTGGCGTCGGCTGGTGTCGCACTTCACCCGACGTCATAGCTGCAGTTCTTCGGGTATAAAGGCATCAGCCAACGCCATTTTCCCCAGTCTTTCTTGCCGCGTGGCGCCCGAAGCAGAAGCTGTTCGCAAGTGCCGGTCGGTCAGATCCAGAGATTACTACTACCGAATACTACTTCGAAGACTTCTAAAAAGCTAAGTACCCCGTTGGGGACTCTTTCTTGCCTCAGCCGATGTCAGAAAAAGTGAATAACTGTTTAACTTGTGGGAAACAAATACCTCATAAAGATTTCCACTCTTACTGCTTACCTTGTTTAGGTCCAGACCACGACGTAGCAGCTTGTTTAGCCTGTGCTTCTTTCAACCGACGGACGCTTAGACGCCGGTCGGAGTTTGCTGAACAGTTTTTCGGCTCAGATTTTGCGTACATAATGCCGTCGGATCCTCCGACTTCACAAGTTGTTAAGAAAGCAAAGAAAGGACCGACACTCGCGGTCCGTGGTTTCGGCGAAACGCGGTTAAGCAAACATGAGTGTCTCGGTTTCGGCGAAACCGAGCAAGCAGTTCTATCTTCAGCCGAATCCATGACTACTACCGAGGCCCCTTCTAACCTGGTTGAATCGGCCTCTGAAATTCAACCTGCTACTGTGGTTTCTCAAGAATTATCGGACACCATCCCTTTGGATGTTTCAACCCCTGCACGTGGTGCTGCTAGGCCGCCTGCAGCCATGTCGATAAAGGCCTTTGCCAGGGCTAAAGCAGCCAAAACTTCTAAGTCTGTGCCTGTTAAGCCCCCCTCTCACAGGCCCAGTTCCAGTTCCCAAATGCTCACTCTGGCAGAGGATCTCATCTCTTTAATAAGGGGATCCCAACCTCATCCAGACAGGGCCTCTCAACCTCCTCCAGAAAAGAGACCTAGAGCAGAGCCCCCTGAGCCAGTGTCCTCAGATGATTCTTCTGAT
Organism: Protopterus annectens; assembly: GCF_019279795.1. NCBI lineage: Eukaryota > Metazoa > Chordata > Ceratodontiformes > Protopteridae > Protopterus > Protopterus annectens. Next base: position 4,763,343 of record NC_056727.1, on the reverse strand, counting down.
GATACAGACAATACAGACCATCCAGAGGCTCCTTTTTCTACTTACAAAGACTCCGATGCTGAGGAATCGATTCCTTCTGCCTCTCCACCAGAGGAATTTTCCTTTGGGGAAACCTTACATGCCATGAGAGAGCAATTCCAATGGCAGGGGCAAGATTTCTCAGATTCAAGGAAAAGGCTTAGGACTTTTTTGCATTTACCACAACATAGGCCTTTAGCTATACCTCCAGTTCTTCCTGTTGTAGATGATGCATTTAATGATGCTTGCACTGCTCCTGATACTTTGCCTCCAGCCCCTGCTAAGCCCGATAGGTTCTAGAGGGTCCCGGACACACATCACCACTTATACAAGGCTCCTTTTGCAGATCCCAAGACTATCTCCCAGGGGCCTAAGGCAGTAGCTTCAACCTCAGTTAAAAACCCTCTCCCCTCTGAAAGGGAATCCAGGTCCTTAGAGAGATGGGGTAAAAAAGTATACACCTCTGCTACTCTCTCAGCTAGGGCATTGAACTGTCAGTTTCATATGATCCAATACCAGGAGTTTATGCTTGATCAGTTAACTAAGAAACTGTCCTCTGATGATTCTTTAGATAAGAAATATGTTCTAGAAATGGTGCATAACATTCAGCAGGTTAGTAACCATTCTTTAAAATGTGGCTATGATGCACTGGAGGCTTCCTTTAGATCAGCCATGACTGGCACAGTTATAAGAAGGCATGCATGGTTGAAAGAACAGGTCTTGCGGATCATGTTAAAGCAAAACTATTAGATGCTCCTATGGATAAGGTCAGTTTATTTGGTTCTCCTGCTCAGCAGGTACTGAAGAAAATGGAAGAGAAGGCAAAATCTGTACAAACAGTGAAAGATTTCTTACAGGTTCAGCCTCCAAGGTTTAGCAGGAACTGGCCTTCCAAAAATTGGTCCTTTCCAGACTCCTCTAAAACACAGAGAGGCAGGAATAGGTGTTCAAGAGGCAGAAATCAATCCAGAGGAGGTGCCTACAGGGGGCGCCAGTGGCAAGGTAACAACCAGCGAGGCACAGACACAACTACTACCACTGCAACAGGACAATCACAGTGACTTGGCTCTGGCACCGCCTACCAGGGAACAAATAGCAGCACCCTTAGGCGGAAAGTTAGCCTTATTTTCAAAAAACTGGCACTACATCACAAGAGACAAGTGGATTTTGCAAACTATAGACCAAGGCTACAGGTTTCATTTCCATACTTTACCAGGAAATGAGGAATGCCAAACCTACCACCAAATCAAAAGACAGAAGCTCTAAAACAAATAGCTCAATTAGCAAAGATGAGAGCTGTGGAAAGGGTACCATCTATGGAACAAGGAAAGGGATTTTACTCCAGACTATTCCTGGTACCAAGAAAAGAGAAAAATTAGAGGCCTATTCTCGACCTGTCTGCTTTAAACACATTCATCATTGTTCCAAAATTCAAAATGCTGACCCTACAGCAACTTCTTCCCATGCTGGGCAAGGAGTATTGGCTGGTGACTCTAGATCTCAAGGAGGCATACCTGCACGTCCCCATACGACCAAATTGCAGAAGATACCTCAGATTTCTTGCAGGATCAGAGCATTATCAATTCTCAGCATTGCCCTTTGGCTTATCTACTGCCCAGAGTGTTCACGAAATGCCTGGCATCAGTAATCGCTCACTGCAGGCTTCAGGAATCCAAATATATCCATACCTGGACGACTGCCTGATACAAGCGGACAACACAACAAGCTAACAGAAGACTTACAAAGAGTCATTTGCTTACTGCAAGCCCTGGGATATACAGTCAATATAAAAAATCAAGACTGATACCATCCCAAAGAATAACCTTCTTAGGTGCAGAATTGGACACAGTAAAACAGATGGCATTCCTAACTGCAGAAAAACAAGAACAACTTCCTCTCTACTTCTTGGCATTAACAAAGCAGAACAAACTAACAGCAAGGAAAGTACTGCAGGCCTTGGGCTTCATGGCATCCTGCATAATCCTGGTCCCTCATGCCAGACTGCATATGAGAAAGCTACAGTGGTACCTGAAGAATTTATGGTCTCAACACAGGCACAGCCTAGAAACCGAAATACCACTAATCCCATGCCTAAAACAAGAGTTCTTATGGTGGGCTCAGGCATGCCAGTCAAACCCAGGTTTGCCCTTCCACAGCATTCAACCAAGCCAAACCATCACAACGGACGCCTCAGACCTCAGTTGGGGGGCCCACATGCTGGACAAGTGCATACAAGGCTTATGGACTCCAGATCAGCTGCACCTGCACATAAATCAAAAGGAAATGCTGGCAGTAAAACTAGCAATCCAGAATTTCAGACCATTCCTCCAAGAAGGGCAGTTGATGATAAGGACAGACAACACCACAGTCATGTGGTACATCAACAAACAGGGAGGCACTCATTTATACCCTCTATGCCGGATGGCACTGGACCTGTGGAATATGGCTCTGAGCTACAACATTCAGTTACAAGCAATTTTTGTACCGGGAAAAGAAAACATCCTAGCAGACATACTAAGCAGAACTACCTCGGATGCTCACGAATGGATGCTACACCCGGACATCTTCAAGGTCATCACAAGGAAATGGGGACTGCCACAAATAGACCTATTCGCATCCCCACTCAATCACCAGCTCAAGAAATTCTGCACAAGGACGTACCACCCACTTGCTTGGAAGGTGGACTCTCTATCCTTCAGTTGGAAAAGCCTGACAGCATATGCATTCCCACCTCTTCCTGTGATGCACAAGGTGCTATTGAAAATCAAAGAGGAACGTCCAAGGATCATTCTGATAGCTCCAGACTGGCCAAGACAACATTGGTACCCATTACTGAAGAGCATGTCTCGGGGGAAAATGTGGACACTACCCCTGATTCCTTTGCTGTTAACTCAGAGCGGCTACAACACCCTGCATCCAAACCTGAAAACTCTGCAGCTGACTGCCTGGAACATTACATAAGAGCAACTAACCCAGATTTATCCCAAAGGGTTAAAGACATTATCCTTGAGGCCGCAGACCCTCAACAAGAAGGAACTATGCAGGAAAATGGAAAAGGTTTCTCATTTGGAGTACTGAAAGGGGAAAAGATGTGTCAAAGGTAGACATTACCAACATCCTGGAGTATTTGGCAGAGCTTTTCCATACAGGCCTGTCCTATTCCTCCATCAAGATACATGCATCAGCTATTTCTGCAGAATACAGCTTGATCCCCTGTCTTCTCATCCTCTACTCAGGCAGTTTCTGAGAGGAATTAAAAATGTAAAACCTCCTAGGAAACCACCATTACCAGCATGGGACTTGAACTTTGTGCTAGAAAAATTGACACTCCCCCCTTTCGAACCAGCAGCAACAGCAGATCTTCAACACCTATCCTGGAAAACTGCTTTTCTGCTGGCAATTACCTCAGCAAGAAGGGTTTCTGAGCTACAGGCTTTAATGGCAGTACAACCCTTCCTAATCTTCCATCAAGATAGAGTGTCCATGAGAACAAATCCTACATTTATGCCTAAGGTGGTATCCAGAGTGTCTTTAAACCAGGCTATCCACCTACCTACCTTCTTTCCCAATCCACAGAACAGGGGGGAAAGACTGCTGCATACTTTGGATGTACATAGACAGTTGCACTACTACCTGGACAGAACCAAGGGCAATAGAAAAACTGACCAGCTTCTGGTAGCATATGCAACAGGAAGGGAAGGAAAAGCAATTTCAAAACAGACAATCTCCAAGTGGATAGGAAATTGCATCAGATTCTGTTACTCCTACCATGGAAAGCAAACTCCACAGAACATAAGGCCTCATTCTACAAGGGCTACAGCCACTACCACAGCTTTCTTACGAGGAGTGGCTACCAAGGACATTATAGAGGCTGCTACTTGGACCTCCGTGCATACATTTGCCAAGCATTATAACTTACCTTTATACTCTAGATCCCGAGCAGGGTTTGCCACTGCTGTTTTGCAAGGGATCCTAACTACACCATAATTTCTTCTTCCTCCTCCCTAGTTTGGCTATGGTATTCTACCCATTTGTAAGGACTGCAGATGCATCCTTGAAGGACATAGTACAGTTTTGTATCTACCATAAATGTAGATGTCCGAACAGGAATGCATCTGCAGTCAGGATTACCCACCCTCCTTCCCCTCTGTGGTATTCCTAGGGTATTTGCCCATCTAATAGCTAGCTGGGGGGGATCTCTTATGGTGTATTTGTTTGTATATATGTACATACATGCTTATTTTTTGTGTTTGCCTTCTACTATTTGGAAACATTGGCATTTATCCAAAATTTAGCTATCCAAGAGGGCAACTGGCATCTGGGGCAAGAAACACTGAGGAAAATGGCATCGGCTGATGCCTTTATACCCGAAGAACTGCAGCTATGACGTCGGGTGAAGTGCGACACCAGCCGAGGCCAGGTCCCAGACTTTGGAATCCGGCCGACCGAAGGGCTGCCTGACGACAGGACAACCCATTTGTAAGGACTGCAGATGCATTCCTGTTCGGACATCTACATTTATGGTAGGTACAAAACTGTACTTTCCCTCTCATGTTAACAAAAAAAGTTATCTGCTAGCAAGTTACTTTGTGTAACTTTAAAAAAAATCTGTACACATAAGGTGACCTTTCCTATCTGTCCCGTAGATATCAGTTCCTCCTTGTAGACATATGGTCAGGTTTTGTAGATCTCTATGGACCTCTTTTAGCATACCTTTGCCTGGTATAATCATTATTTACTGCCAGGCAGTATTCTTAAATAATGCTTACAGAGATATTATTTGCCAGAACAGTTGTACCATTTTCTTTTGTCCCCAGTAAGGATTCCCTGTTAACAGATGTCGTAGTTATGTATGGTTTTCGATGGCCTTTCTCCTAAATTCATGACCAATACAAGACCACTTCTGGATACTTTTGTTATGAGGCAACTCAGTGTTCATGCATGAACTGATTCATTTGTGCTGCAAACTGATAGACACTCACCTTGCCCTCTTCCTGCCATTGCCCCTAACCTCCCTACCCATATCTACTTCTGTAACTATATTACTACTCCCCTTCTTCATCAATAATTCAACCAGCTCAGTATTCCCATCACTGCCAAGGTCTGCATACTGTGAAAACATCACAAGTTCTTCTACCTGCAGTAAATATATTCCATAGATTGTTCAAACACAGATTATTCAGCTGTACTAATGTATAAAAGTCAAATTGTTGTTTTACAGTGACATTTACTGACAGCACACAAATACTACAAAGCAATTAGCTCTGCCA